>NC_135869.1:8772711-9113961 GCF_031162955.1 Sander vitreus | reverse complement strand
AACTTTCTACAGGTGATTGGTCATTGGAAACAGGTGAGGGTCATGATTGGGTATAAAAGGAGCATCCCCAAAAGACTCAGTCGTTCACAAGCAAGGATGGGGTGAGGGTCACCACTTTGTGAACAACTGCGTGAGCAAATAGTTTACGAACAATGTTTCTCACTGTACAATTGCAAGGAATTTAGGGATTTCATCACCTACAGTCCATATTATTATCAAAAGATCCAGAGAATCTGGAGAAATCTCTGCACTTAAGTGGCAAGGCCGAAAACCAACACTGAATGCCCGTGACCTTCGATCCCTCTGGCGGCACTGCATTAAAAAACAAAAAGGATATTACCGCGTGGTCTCAGGAACACTTCGGAAAACCATTGTCAGATAACACAGTTTGTCGCTACATCTACAAGTGCAAGTTAAAACTCTACCATGCAAAGCGAAAGCCAAAAAACGTCAACACCCAGAAACGCCATCAGCTTCTCTGGGCCCGAGCTCATCTGAGATGGACTGACGCCAAGTGGAAATGTGTGCTGTGGTCTGACGAGTCCACATTTCAAATAGTTTTTGGAAATATGGACGTCATGTCCTCCGGGCCAAAGAGGAAAAGGACTATCCAGATTGTTATCAGCGCAAAGTTCAAAAGCCAGCATCTGTGATGGTATGGGGGGGGGGGGGTGTCAAAACGAGTATGTATGAATGTTTGCTAAAAAACAATGAAGTTTATCAGTTTGAATATTAAAAATCTTGTCTTTGTAGTGTATTCAATTGAATATAGGTTGAAAAGGATTTGCAAATCATTGTATCCCAACTTCATTGGAATTGGGGTTTGTGTATTCACCAATTTAAAGGTCTTACTGGGACAAATGGTCTTTTCAGAAAAACAAATGAAACCTAGACAATTTAGGAAAGGTTCAAATAAAAACAAAGGCTCATGGGGAAATTCTGCAGCCTAAAATATCCCTCTGTAATTCTGATGTCTTTCCAAGAGTTTGTGGGAGAGATGTGGGTGGCTGATGCCTTCAATGTTTCCATCATCTGTCTTTCAGCAGTAAATGATTTTAGCACTTTAATGCAACATAAGTGAAAGACCATTCATGAATGGATGTTTGAGAAGTTTGGTTCAATTTGGTTTTAAAAAATGGGTTTGTAGAGAATGTTTTTTTTTTATATATATATATTCCTCAATGTGATGTATCTAAAAATACTTTTGGTGGCACTGGTATGGAACCATGTTTACCTTCACCCTTCTTTTGATCAGTGGCCAGTGCAGCAGCCACAGTACACTTAGACAAAAGGCCTCTTGGTATGTTTTACATATCTGTCCATATTTCTTTTAAAAATCCTATCAGGAAAAAGTACAGTACTCCTTGGAAGGTTCTTGTTCCTGCAGGAAATGAATGTCTGATGATTCCCACTGAAAACAGTCAATGCAAACAAAGTACATTATGAATTGAGGATCTTTTGGCTCAGATGTGGGAGGGGGGGGACATTATCATTTTTTATTGTCACATTAGAAAGGTGATATTCAGTATAGTGGAGGGGCATTCATGTATATGCAGCACCATTAACAGCCAATGGGACATACAAGAAGCAGTTGGTTTTTTTTCCCCCCGCAAAGGCCAGGATTATGTAATCAACGGAACGAACAACAGAATATACAAGCATTATAAAACACAGTGGTTCAGGAAATTATTTCAACAAGAGCCACAATCAATAAATATGCAATCATTCAGCTTCATACATCACTAAGAGGGAAAGGTAATGTTCGGAATCTGGAACCATTAAGCAAATTTACAAAACCAACAGGTTTCTCCACTGATCAAACCCGCCTCAAAAAACAGACAGGAAACACTGTTTGTCCTAGTGGTGCACGTCAAAAACAGAGAGAGAGAGAGAAAATCAGTGGAAATGTATTTCTGAGCTACAGTACAAAGGTTGTGCATACACACCCTGCTGCACACTGTTCACATTTTTAAGAAAGTAGGAAGAAAAAAAAGTTCTCTCATCATCATATTACCTGAACTAATTTTCTCATTTGGCTCATTAACTAAATCCCAACTCACCTGTGCGCAGGTGACACACACACACACACACACACACACACACACACACACACACACACACACACACACACACACACACACACACACACACACAGAGAGAAATGCTGTTTATCGCCTTCTTACACCAGCAGGGGGCGCTAAATACTTAAAGGAGAAACTAGATCACTGGAAACTGAGGCCTGCCTTTGGATACTGGTCAGAAAAAAAACATTTTTAATAAAACATGCATTGGTCAAGAGTGTGTGATGGGGATCAGATAGGGTTGACAATGTAATCACTGTAAAAAAAAAAAGAAAAAAAAGAAATACATAATAATAATGAAAATGGGAAAACAAAAAAAGGGCTTTTCCTTATTTCTTTCTTTTCTTACTGACTTGAAAATGCACCAGCAGAGCACAGACAAGGGCTGGGTATAAAACCTCAACACTTTTTGGTTCAGAATATGAAAAGTTGGCATCAAATATAGTAGATCATTCTTGGATAAGATTTCTGATTTTAGTCTAATCTTCCCCCCCCCCCCCAAAAAAAAACAAAACTATTTTACTGTGGCTCTTGTTCTTGTAGAGCTGTTTATGTTTAGAAAACATTTAAGATCTTTGTTTTGTTTTTTTTAAATTGAAAAAAATGTAGGTTTCTCATAAGCAAAGTACTGTATCAAAAAGTATAAATTTGGTACTGGTACTGGAACTTCAAATGATACCCAGCCCTGCTACTGATAAGAGCTGATTTTTTTTTAGCACCTCACTCGATATCCCCAGTGCTGAAATCACCAGCTGAAATGGATGAATCTCCAGGTTTTGACGTACAAATGACTCCAATGTGGAATGTGACTCACTTCAAGCGATTAAAAAGTGCTATCAAATTTCCCAAATACTCATGAATGTGCCAGGGTTCACTGTAAAAAGTCTAAATTCCCTCCCTCACTGTCAAGTTTTTTTTTTTTTTTTTTAGACTGAAGTTGTACAAAACAGCTTGGAAAGTAGCTTTTGTTTGTCAGGGAGACGCTGAAAAATCTGTTGTCCACGTTAGAAAAAAGTAAACAATTTATGGTCACTATTTTCGTAAACTCGTTTGCAGCTTCAGCGGGCAGTTGAGGGAGTCAGTGTGCGGGCACCTCTGCTCAGAAGCACACGGGGAAGGGGCAGGACCGGTGTCCAGCCTTCGGCTGGGGTCACGACTGGAGGAGGGAGTCTGCGCTGCGGGCCTTGTAGAGGTATTTCCAGATGGCGTAGTAGTGCACGGCCGCAGCCAGCGCCACAAATACGTGCCAGATGGCGTGGGCGAAGGGGATGCGGCCGTCGCTCTTGAAGAAGAACACGCCGAGGCAGTAGATGAGTCCACCGCAGGCCAGCTCCTGGAGGCCCTCTGTGTTGCTCTGCAGAATCCACAAAACGGGGAGAAATAAATGAGAAATGGTCTGTAACAAAACAGGAGCTGAAGTAAATACTGTCCAGAAAGAATATGTACATTGGGTGTGTATTAAAGAGTGGACGATTCAGCTGGATACTCACTGAGCATGTGCAATAATTTGTCCGTAAAATAAAAGCCATACGAGTACAATGTAAACATTAGACAGTCCTTCCAGAAAAATGCTGTTTTTTTGTGATTGTTGCGGGCAAAAATCCTTGATTATGCGGCACGTTTTCTTAAAAAATGCGATGGAATTTGCGGGATATTTATGCAACTTTATGCGATGAAATTGCGGGAACTTGTAAAAACTGCGGTTTCATCATGGCGTCATCGCGGGGTTTGGAGCTTTTTGATGATGTTCCCTTGGTAACGTTCCCATGGCAGCAGCGGAAAATGGCTGCTCTTGTGTGAAGTAAACGCAACATTTTTCAACGTTCTGCTAAGATATGTGTGACTTTTTTGCAACGAAAATGCGGGGATTATGAAATCATGCAAGCCCCGCATATTTTGCGCGGAAATCGGCAATTTATGTGGCGAAAGTGCGGCGTATTTGAAAAAATGCGGCCCCCGCATAAATATGCGGACTTTGGTTGATTATGCATTGAATTATGTGATCACATAATCGCGTTTTTCTGGAGGGACTGATTAGAACGTTTTGTAGTTTATACTTAATAGTTTCAGTGGGATACAAGGATGCTATATCAATTATAACCACAGGAGGGCAGCAGAAATGAAAACACAGATTTAAAATGTTGCAACTCGGTTCCATAAAGCAGTACGTTTCCTGCAAAACCTCCTAGAACCAATATTTACAGTTTGTACAACCCCAAACATAATACACTTGTAACGGCATTTATTAATAAAACTAATGGATTAAATGAATCATCCTTCTGCTGGGGAACTCCCTGAAACACTCTGAAAACCCCTTTCAACAAGAAGAGGAAGTAAAACACCTGCATAAGACCTCCAACCTGCTGCGGCAGCCTGTTGGGCTGCTGGGCGGAAGAAGTGACGATTCAGGATATGCAAATAAACTGAATGGGACTGTAAATAGATCCATAAATGTAAATATTACCATTGATGCCATGACTGATGCAGGGAAAAAACCCATCATCAAGTAGAAGGCCAGCTCAACAACTTTATACCTGTAAAGACAAACAAACGCAACATGGTCACGGACACGGTCAATGGGATGCAAATTCAAGAACCTTTTAGGCACAGGCATATGTTTGAAAATAAATGTGTTCAATAATTATACCAGAAAAGAAATACTGTATGTGTGTTTTTTCTTGGCAGTTCATGAGGACACATGAACTGTCAAGTCGTCGTTGTGACAACCTCGTGCATGGGGCAACGCTCAGGGCACAGAGGGTGTTAATGAAGTAATGAAATGAAGCACTGATCAAACATCCACTTATCTAGTGAATCTAAACCGATCAGGACTTCACGTATGGCTTTAGCTCAAACTAAAACTCATACACAATCTAATGGCGTTTTTCCATTACATGGTACCTGCTCGACTCTACTCGGCTCCACCGCGGTGCCCTGTCCTCCATTTTCCATTGCAGATTTAGTACCGCCTCATGCGTGAGGCGAGCGTGGCTGGTCGTCATAGCGACGCCGCAGGAAACTGCCGTGACCTAACGCGACACAGAATGTCGAAGGTGTGTTGTTTTGGATTCTCGGCATGTGGCTTTTGCCGCAGCCAGAAGACAAATTTTGTTTCAAAAGAAGCTGGAGGCAGCGAAATAAACCACAGCTGGCTAAACTATTTAAAACTGGCGGGTTTGTTCAGGACACCCCCCCGTCTGTCGCTAGCAATGATGATGCAGTGATTAGTGACGATTCTCTCCGACCAATCAGTAGTCTGCAGGTTTTCACGTCACCTTTTGGTATCGGCTCAGCTCGCTTGGAACCTCGACGGAGGTGGTACTAAAAAAAGTACCTGTTAGCAGGTACCAGGGACTTTTTTTCGTAATGGAAAACCAAAAAAAGAGTCGAGGCGAGCAGGTACCATGTAATGGAAAAAACGCCATAAGAGGTATAGGAGTAGTTGGGTAGACGTTGTAAATCTTTTTCAAGCTATTTTTCTATAATCTGACCCATGGGTGTCCACTAAAGAGATTCTTAGTGAGTCTATGGTGGATGGTTGAAAACTGGAATTGTAAGTAATTTGTATAATATGGACTTTGTGTCTGCTTTGTTTTTCTCTCATTGTATTTATTTTGTTGCCAATGTAATTTTTTTCCTTCTTTGTTATAGGGCTGCAGTTAACTCTTTGTTTTCATTTTTTCATTATGGATTCATCTGTCGATTATTCTCTCATTGGTTTTAACTACAATGTCAGAAAATATTCCTAAAAACCCACAGATACTCGATTTAAGACAACGAGAGTTACAAAACAATATTTGAGAAGAACCAGTGCCTTTTTTCGGCTATTTCTTTTCTAATTTCAAATATATTGGTTACCAAAATGTAAACATCGACAAAAATGATGTGTGTGGATTGTCTGATGAGATTTTTATTTCATTTTAAAAAGGTGCTGCAGAGTTATAATAGATTATCTAGATTACTGGTAGTTAATGGTCACAGACTTTCTGACAGTTCCCAACAGATATATGTTTAAATTCAAAATATCACATACATACACAATCACTGGGGGAGCCACCGGTTAAATGAACTCACTTTTCATGATAGTTGAAGACGTATATGGTTCCAGCAGCAGCCATGAGCCACACAAACCAGCGCATGTGTGCTGCCAGAGGGCCCAGTTCACGCAGGTTCAACCTGATTAGAAACAAGAAAACAAAACAGCATTAGCATCTATATTAGGCCTTCATTAACGACTCCACAGCCTCTGAGTATAGAGTGTCCTCTGTGTGACACTCACCAAGGTGTGTAGGAGGCAGCAATGAAGAAATAGATGACCACTCTGTCACACACGTGGAAACAGTGTTCCATGGACCTGAAACAAACAAACAAACAAACAAACAAACAGGTGAGACAAAAAAGTCCAGGGTGCTCAGGAAGTTCAATCAAATGCTTCAAGGTGCTCTTTGGGATCGGGAATTCAATTGAATGTAGAGAAAAAGAAAAAATCCAAGGCACTCTTCTTCAAAATTACTTAAAAAGCCTTTATTTTACTGGCTATTTCATAATAGAAAATGTAAAAGACATTGGAAGAAGCAACCCACACGTAAACAAACAGGTGATTTGTTTACTCAAAGTCACAGTGGTGCAAAGCAGGAACATTATTTGCATGTTCTTACAGGGAAAAACGCTCCGGTTCACAGGAAGTAATATCAAGTTTCCATAGAAGAGTAAATCTTAAATAAGCTTTTTGGCTTGGCATTGAAGGAAAAGCACTGATGTTCTGGTATCAGCTTCAGAATACTTAAAAAAAAAAAAAATGTAGTAATTAGTACTGTTCTTTGATCAAATTCATTTAAACAAAACTTATGTCAAACTGTATTTCATTTAATTCATTTATGTCTGCTTGTGTTAAGGCAACATTTAACATTTGGGAACTTACTGTTCTTTTGTAAATTAAGAAAGGGCTTGTAGAGATCTCTAAAAGTAAGCTACTAAGTACTGTTTTGGTATTGGCACTAATGTAAAAAGGTATCAATACAAAGTCCAATAGCATGCATCTGTGAAGAAGGCTCTGCCTTTAACAACATTTAAACCAAAGTGAAAACACAAATCTACCAATGTAGGAAACAGCGGGAATAGGCCAAAAATAATAATTTAGGGCTATTTTTCTCCTGAACAAATACACACTCCCAGGGTTTCTGCTGCATAAAATACCAAAATATGACAACAACTTATGACTTCATTCATTAAGCGCAGTGTGCAATGAGAAAAGCAGAAAAACTAACTTTTTTAACATGAAACTTGAAAACAAAATAACAGCACGCCAAAACCACAACACAGCCACAGAGTGGAGCTAATGAACGTAAAGAGATGAAAATATCCTTGTCAACAGCGAGGCACCTATGTAGTGTTGTTGTTCTCAGAGTGGACACTGATATTGTACTTCCAAACCTCTAAATTACAGTCCAGCTGTACTGTACATCATTGTTTTTACACTAAATATTACAAAAGGAATGATTGTGTACCTCGCTCTTTTGTCTATCACATGTGTATGTTATTTTTTTTTAATGACAGCTTGTACTGTTACATGTCGTGGTTCTCTGCCAACATGGTGGCTCGTCATCGCGCTCCTCCTCACCTCATGTGGCTCTTCTTCCAGGTGATGATATGAAACACAGTGGAGACCAGGAAGAGGGCACAGAGGCCCATGCCGTACACCCAGGCTGTGATCCTCTCCCAGCCGTTGTCCGACAGACGATGCAGCAACGCCATGCCCACGAAGGCTGGCACGATGAGGAGCTACACACATGGAATAAAACCATTAAAAGCAACGTACAGAACGAGATATTCTACCACGCTCTAATATTTTCAGAGCGATAATGAGGCTGAGCAACTCTGAATTTGAGATGAAGTCATCTACATTACATTTTGCTGCACCTGTATCCAACAAATCTGAATCGGAAACTCCCAGGCATATAAATGTATTGATTTTGCTATACTACAGGCAAAAAAGGACTATATCTCTCATCTGGAAGAACATGGAGGCACCTACAATTGCTGCTTGGATCAAGAATATGGCACAATGTATGTCCATGGAGGGACTGACATAAACTGTATATTGAGAGGCAAATTGGGGGTGTATGGGAAAATCTGGAGGCCATTTGATTGGTTTGTAAAAGAAGAAGACATAGGGGAGCTGCTACTGTGATACTGTCATATAATTAGCTTTTTGTCTTTTGATTGTTGTAGTACGTCAGAGGTTGAAAGTGAAATTTTGTTGTGGGCTGGGACGGGGAAGGTGTAATTGCAATGAAAGATTAATAAACATTGTTTAAAAAAAACAACATCTACATTAAATAATTAATAATTCAAGCCACTCACTGCATGGGTGTAGCAGTTTGCAGCATGCTCATAGCAGGTGGGCTGGTAGCGGCAGTTAGCTGAAGCCCGTCTGTTCATAAACCTGAAAGACACACACACACACACAAATAAAAAATAAAACAACCACAGAAGGCTGATGCAGCACCGTATAACTTCCTATTATTATGATTTTGTCCATACAGAAAGAGAACTGATTGACAGAAATGTTGATTTAAAGATGTTAACTATATTGCAATGCTCAGTTGAATAACAACATGGGATACATAGAGCAGCCAAGTCAATCAACAGAGAAAATAAATATGGACTATAATCTTTACCTAGAAACTAAGTAGGCCATTAGACCATTTCACAATTGTAAACATGAACATTCTAAATGGCCCCAAGTTGATTTCCTGTTGCAGTGTATGTGAATGACATCAACTGACAGGAAGTTGTATTTTTTGGAGACTGAGCATGGCTTTCTGACAGTTTATTTTGCCTAGTTTAAACTGCTTGAGATGTAATGACATTTTATAACAACGTTATTAACAATGTTAATAATAATAGTCAATAATATATAACCATGCAGACTATTTTAAATGTATTGCCATTTCAAAAAGTACAGGTTCTACCTAATACTGATGATTTACTCAATAACATTACATTGCCACAATTTCCCAAAGCTAATGATGAAATCTTGGTTGTTAAAGTGTCTTGTTTTGTGCCATCAGTCCAACACTCAAACATACTCAATTTACATGGAGCATAAATGCAACAAATCCTCCTAAATCTGAAACAAGAGCATGAGCTGCAGTTTTGCTTGATACATAATTATTATTTATTATTATATTATTATAAGTGTCAAAGTTAAATGACGATACATTTTTTCCTATTCATTAAGTTGAAATGATTGTATAATTACACAGCAACTTCAACATCATGTCATTCCACCTGAAAGGACAACAGGTTTATGCTAACGGCCATAAAGAATGCGGTAGCGTTAACTAAACACATAACCCATAAAAATGGGCAAGTAATATCAGCAATCCTGGCCTGACAGCTCAGCTTTTTTACAGTGACATTTTTTTAGATTCCACAAACCTCTGAAAGCTGTTTACTCTCTTCATTTCAGTGCCTTATTCACCACATGAAGCACAGAAGAAGAAAAAATCAGCAAACGCCAGCAAACAAAAGAGCTCCGAAGCCCTATTTACAAAGGGGAGAATAAAACAATAAACTGTTCTGACAAACCAAAGGAAACGGAAGGCCCAGCATTAGCTAGTCAGCTAACATTGTGCTACTCATTAGCTAACTTTCACTAACGTTACAGCTAACGTTACAAGGCACCGGCAGCATCTATACTCCTACTACTACAAAGGCACCATTTTAGTCTTTTTCTTAATACCATTCTGTAATAAAAAAAATGCTGTTTCACTGCCTCTTCTTTAAGCTAGAAATATCCATAAGCACCAGCGGCAGTCAGGACAAACCGAAAAGACCCCTGCAAGCAAGCAGCTCCACCGGTCAATGACAAGCTACTCAGCCGAGCACAAAATGATTGCTGTGCCTCGCCGCCCATCCAGTGGTGAGATGTTGAATGACAGCGGTGTGCGCCAATGAGCAGCGAGACGACTGGCGAATTGGCCAATGAGATGTTGAAAAGGAGGTGTTCTGTATAGGAGCGTGACAGTCACATTTTCAATATGCAAATATTAAACATTGAGAAAAGAACAAATAAACATGTAGATAAATACATGCATACATAATTTCTATTAAACTCTTTACCTTGTCTCTGTGTTGTAGGAAGTGGTTTCTGTTTGTTGTGATGTTGCAGTGACCTGATTATAGTTGCATGTTTAGTCAGTGTAAAACTGCTGTCCATTCATATGTTTATACCACCTTTTATGGCACCCTTTACAATTGGTTTATAAGTTGTAACGAATGGCTTTAATAATGGTTGATAAATCATTCCACTTTATAGATCTTATATAAATATTTAATAAGACCTTTAAATTAAAAAATCCTCCTCCATCATGACATTAATTGTTGTAAAAACACTTGATTAATTAATTAATTAAAATTTTTTCTAGCTGTAGAATTGATAATAAAAAAGTTTGTAAATGAAAAGTAAACACAAGAAAACTGGATTTCTCACCTGTTAACCCAAAAAGTTGCTCTTAGTAATGGTTAATAACTAATCTACAAAGCATAAGTAAATGTTATATTAACCTTTAATTAAGCCATCAGTTACAACTTATAAACCCTTTATAGGGTGACCTACTGTGGTACTCGCATTGTTTGTGTCTTCTATCCAATAAAAAAAAAGGTTTATACAGTTTATATCTTAATTCGCAGCGTATTTGCACATTGACAAGATTTGAACAGGTCGAAAGATCAGATTAGACAAACCCATGTCATGTCCAGGTCCATGTCAGCTTGTGAACTCTATGTTGTATGTTGTTTTTTTAAATTGGAAAAAAGGTTAAGTGTTTAACATGGTCTCATCTCAATAAAATCTGAATCTCATAATCCTTCCACTTTTTGGCAGATTTTGTGCATGCAGTATCATACACCATCTTCTGTTAAAAAAAAAACATGAAGCACACGTTATGTAGAAGTTTCTATCAGATGGAGGATGGCCACACTGATTGTGTCAACAGCTTGCACCATGAACTAAAAAGCTGATGCTTTAATTCATCTTGTAATGTGTTAACAACTTTTTTTTACAGAAAGCACACACAGCTTCCTGACATAGGTATCATGGACAGGGAAATTTATAAATGTGCTGGTATAGCAGGAGTCATGTCTGTTACAGCGGACAAAGTGACACAGTTGGACAGTGAACTGCACACAGTGTCACACTGTAACAGCTCAGTTACATAAGAGCACTGTAACTTGATCAGTGACTCTTACTGTATATATAACAGTGGGTTTACGTAAGACCAAAGTGCAATCATCAGGCTTAATGACGTTCGTGCTTTGCACTCGGTCGCTGCACACAACAAGATAGAAACCAGTTGAGCAGGCTGGGTTTTCTTTTCCAAATGTTTTCTACATCTATCCTATCCTAAAGGCACATAAATAATGTTGTATGTCTCAGCAGATACAGATTACCACTTTCTCTTGAATAAGAAACAGTGACCTACAAAGATAGGTATCTTATGAATCAGAAATTCATGAAAGAATTGTGTATTTTAAATAAAGGTATCGGGTCCTTTGTTGTACACGTAGAAGTTACTGTACCAGGGAGAGCAGAGAATGGGATTGATCCAGACAAAGAGAGAGCTCATTGTGTAGTTGGGGTTTTAAAAGGGACATTAGCACAGACAATGGATCAGTGCCAGAGGCCATACATCAGGGCACAGTGTCTCTATGTTTCTGGCTTCAGTCTGCTTTTTTCCGCATGCTGCTACGCTAACACTTCTAATGTGATACAGACCTGAGAGCTGCAGGTTGGCAGCGTGTCACAGCGGCTCAGGATATCTTTCTTTCTGTCCTGGCTGTTAACAATCCCTGTCTGTGTCTGATTATTGCTGGTCACCTCCTCTGTTTGGTGGTGGATGACGTTTCTCTGGTGTTTAACCTGCACACTCTCAAATCACGCAGCTGTATCAGTTAACAGCTACTACCCCTGTCTATTTATGTTGAGAGCAATGATTTGACTCAAAGCTGTAATTTAAGAATCCAAGTAGCAGCAAGACTTGAAGGAAATATTTTTTTAGTGGTAATATGTGGAGGTTTTGGGTTATGGTTTACATTTTTGATTGAGATCAGAATACATTATTTGGTTTAAGTTTAGAGTGTAATACACTAAAGCCCTTACACGTCAATGGTCCAGGTGTTTTTACTTGCTTTGCCTAATTATACCTCTTCACAGTACTATGTGGGCATCATGCAGACTGAGAATAAAACAGTCCTGCACTGATTTAGCACTCCTATGTTGTCTGACTCATGATGGACTGAAAAAAGGATAAAAATCAGTACAAGAGAACCAAAGATTTAGTCTTTTTTCCAATGCATTCCTTATTAAAACCGGTTATGGCTAAAAGGGATACAGCTCCGGGCCGGAAGTTATATAACAATATAATTTGAATACTTTCACCCAGGAAAAGCATGTTCGTTCTTTGGGAGTGTTTAAATCCAAGCCATGATCTTTTTCCTAAATTTAACTATTCATTGTGGTGCCTAAACATAGCTGTTGCCACGTGACGCTCACTTTTTCTTGGCTAAACACCATAGCTGTATCCCTTCTTGCCACAACCATCAAAACCAGTTTCTACAATACCCACAATGCAACAAGATTGCAACAGCTTGGTCATAGATTTGGGTATGTTGTGCTAGCAGCAGCTAATGCAGCCTCAAGTCGTTTACATCAGGCAGAAATAAGAAGGCTGTGGAGGTCTGGTAAGCTCACATCTCAAGACCAATAAAGAAGTCCTGACAATTTTTAAGTCCTGCCACTGAAGCTTATATGAGGGACAAATTCAAGCATGCCTTTCCTGTTTCAGATCACCTTTGTTCAACTTTGACCTGCAAAATCTCAGTCAATAGAGCCACTGATGCACTATGTTTGGAACTGGAGTTCTTCTTGCAATGTGCCATCACGTTGTTTGGTACAATATTACACTACCAGACTAAGAACTGCAGCACCGCTCTCACAGACTGTTAACAGTTTATTGTGACTGTTCCTTTATTAATACATGAGCTTCACATAACATCACATAATTCCCTGACTAGCTCCACCAAACCATAACTGGAGCATAGGCCTAATCAGCCAGAATAAGACCGGTACATGGTATTGAATGTA
The DNA here is from genome assembly GCF_031162955.1 of Sander vitreus. Taxonomy (NCBI): domain Eukaryota; kingdom Metazoa; phylum Chordata; class Actinopteri; order Perciformes; family Percidae; genus Sander; species Sander vitreus. The sequence goes on along the minus strand of NC_135869.1, from coordinate 9,100,731 downwards.
AGGCTTTGGACATGGCTTCACTTTTTTGCATTTCTTAGATTTTTTTAGGAAAAGAAAAACAATTATTGACGTGTGGACATGTTAGGTCAACTAGAAATAAAACAAAATTAGATAGTTATCCATAAATGATAAGGGAAATATGTGAGGTCACCAAAACTCCATGAACCAATTTAGAACAATAACGAGTATATAAAAAAAAAAACAATAAGTAATGTTTCTGCCCTCACAGGTGCAACAAAGCTAGTATGAGGATTGGGAGACCTGTCAATCAAACTGAGTTTGTGCACACTCACACAGTCCTCAGAAGGGGTCTAATTAGGCAAAACAAAATAGCTGTATGGGTGTACCATCAAACACTGATCTAATGAATATAGTTCTATATTGAACCTGTACAATATCTTTACCTTTACAAAACCAACTCATACAACTGCCTTCAGTTGTCCAATGATGTAAACAATTGCAAGTTGTAAACATGGGAATCTTTCTCATGCCAACCCTCCTATCCTTCTGCATTCATCACGGAGCTTTCCAGATCCACCTGTGTCCTCCCTGCACACCTGTCCCTCGTTGTCTCATCAAGCCCCACCTGTGCCTCATCAAGCCACAGCACATAAATATCAGCCAGCTGCTCAGTTGGCATGCTGTCTGCCTGCTGTGATGGTGCATCCTTTTCGCCCTCGACCGTTTGCTGTTGTGTGACCTGTGTTTGCCCGTTTGGGACTTGAAATCTTATGGAAAAATATGGAACAGCAGATGCAAATATAGCCTATAACAATGGGACCAGACCAATTATGCATGGATATTCATGTATCACCAGCATTTCATTTCGTCCATTGGAGTACATTTAGTGTTTCATTTAAAGAAGAGTGAACTCATCTTTATTAATGATTCATAATTTGACCTCCAACAAATGCTCACATGTACAGATTGAATGTTTTTTTTTTTTTTTTTTTTAGTAAATATAATTATTTTCACTTTATGGTGAGCATTTGTATGGAGCCCCTAAATAGACATGGGGAATTATTTATTTTTTCTTGTGCTCACAGGAAGCAAAGTTTGGCGTGCATTTTCTGGTGTGCACGCCAAACTTTCAGATTTTCTGATGCACAAGAAGAGAGAATTTTCCTCACGAGCACACACAAGTATCCCGCACTCATGAGAAACAAATCTAAGGCTAGCAAAATTATGCTCTTAAAGTACTGTTAGCGTTATCTGGCTGAAGTTACTATTTCACATTCACAGCATGAAATCAGTTAAAAGTAACCTTATCATCTTCATCCCCATTGCTTGTTGATGACAATATCGGGTACATTTTGTTTCCTTTTTTAGGAAGATGAATACCTCCTCCTTGGCAGCCATTCTGACTCAGATTGGTTTCTCTTGAGCATGGGATACTTTCGTGTGCTCACAAGAAAAGTATCTCCTGCTCACCAGAAAGTTTCTTATGAGCACTAGTAAGTCCCATTAGTGAAAGTACATGTGAAATTTCCGCCATATATTGTATTGTTGGTTGGAGTGATAAAGTTTGGATGCAACAATTTCTGAAACTAATATCTCATCAGCCTGATAAGTCAGTGGTCAGAGGTCAGATTATTTCTCTGTGATAACTTCAACCAGCAGTCCTGACCTCAACCCCATTGAACACTTGTGGGATCAGTTTGGGAGTGCTGTTCGTGCCAGAGTGACACAACCACATTGGCTGACTTGCAACAAATGCTGGTTGAAGAATGGGATGCCATCCCACAGCAGTGTGTGGCCAGGCAGGTGACCAGCATGAGGAGGAGGTGCCAGAGAAGATTTGGCAAATATTTCATGGGCGCAACCCACATACTCAGTGAGGCTACTCATCCCACAAATGCATGTTCCTTACAAATGGGGCACTATTTGAAAGGGAACTAAACAGACTTTAAACTAAACAGTATACGATTTATTGCCAAAAAGCATTGTTACCACAGAGAAATAATCTACCAAACACAAATTTCCTTACTTTTTGTGCTAAGTTTATATTGCATCTTCTACTGGTCTTGTAGGACAGATATATAGAGTAGGGGGGACGAACAAAAGAGGCTTTATGTACACGCGTGACACAGGAAGAAACTGCTTTATAATTGGTTTACTGTGTCATGCTAGAATGCATGACCCCAATTCACCTCCAGTCAACTATAAAGCAAAGTGGAAAAAAACCTCATTAACATCAATAGGCCTACTTCTAAAAAAATAGCCTCAACAGAAGGTGCTACAGAATTTCAGAAAATTTAACAACAAAGATTAAAAAAAAAAATCTAAGTATTGACAGCAAAATATGTCCACTCAAACTACAAAATGAAACCATTTCCACAATTATCCTTGTGCAAGTTAAATGAATTATACATTTTGCTATTTGGACACTATTTGTATGTCCCACAAACTAAACAGTGTGTTCAGGTCAGCAGGAGCAAGTAACCTTGTAGCTAACAAGCTGAGCCTATAGTGTGCTCTATATTGGAAAGCACACTGGTGCCTCTGGCAGAGGATTATGGAGTGCGTTGAGGCATGGCTGCCTTCCTGTACTCATGTTACACCTCAGAGTCTCACACAGAAGTCCACTGCGTTGATTGTACTGTGACTAGCAGGATCATTTATTTCCTATTATAGCAGCGTGTCCATATCTGGTTGAGTACTGCAGAGAAAATCAAAAGCTGCCATTATTTTATTAAAAATAATAATAATAATAATAAAAAACAACAACATTCCCTGTATTTAAATTTGATCACTTTTTAAAGAATATTCCACATATTACAGAAGTGCCTCTGTCAGAACATGTATACCCAAACGCAAATTGAAATCCAAAATGATAATGACAGCAACGATTAAAGAAATTAAAGATAATTATATGTTTCCATACTTTGTTTGCAGTACTATCATTGTCACATACTAATAGCAGCCAGTTTTTAGCTACACAAACAGGTCTTAGAAATGGGGTCATTCTCTTAGTTTTTCACATGGTGTTAAGCTAAGCTAAGTTGGTAGGGTTGGGACGGAGGTAAGCGGCTAATTACTGTGATGGTTTGGTCAGTCTTTACTAGAATTGCAAAATACTGTATGTGAGAAATTAAAATGAGAAAGGATCCAAAACCAGGAGGTAGCAGCAATCTCATGGTCTGTATAAACATATTAAATGCAGGTACATTTAAAGCCATTAAAATGATAAGATGTGATTTGTCTTAATTACTGTATTTACCATCTTTTTTTTCTTTTTTTTTTAACAAAGAATCCCATTGACCTATTCTATGAATGAGATCCATTTTCTGCCCATTTCTTTGAAGTAGCAGGATTACACTGAGCTCCAGGTTTCTGTCCATGTTCACTGTGAGAGTTCTCAGATCTATGAGATCTATTTCTGTTGAGTGCTGGCAGCTCAAACTGAAAGCTGTAATCACAGTGTGTTGAATACACCAGCAAAAATTCAGTTTCGTGCATCTCCATATCCTTATGTACTATCTCTGATTTGGATTATAACATTATTCATACATTTGTTCCTGGAGTCTAAAAACATTACTATAGATCCTCAAACCTGAGTGGGCAGAGTCAAAGAACCACAGTTTTTTGCTGCAAATTTGAATACAGAGACAAACTATGTAAAAAAAAAATCAAAACGTTTATATATGGGTAAAAAATTGGCAAAATAGCACTGAATGCATTCAATTTGCATTGAATTACCAATTAACAATGAACTACCTAACATGTGGCGGCCATGTTTGTTTGGTTTTCAGGCACTTCCAACATGACTTGAATGTCATATAAACCCAATCAACTAGGCTAACCAGCTAATTTAGGTAAATAGCTTGAGCTGTATTTAAGGAATCAGCAAATGCACTCCACTATAATGCATACACAGTATATGATATAAAATATCGTACACTCCCTATCATGGCCTCCAGCATTCTATCTTTTATAACTTCCACTGAGTTTAAACTCAACCAATTGGTTTTATTTTGACTCCATTTAATGTTTGTCTGAATAAAGCTCAAATCGGAGGTATTTTCCAAGAGGCCGGTTCAATGACTTATCTCCATGACTTTCTTGAGTAAAACCTGGCAAGTTTCCTTTTGTTTCTGATTTGACAGGCTTTGGGGTTTCACTCAACACAGGTATCCAGATAACTCATTTAATCCGTTGCATCGGAAGAAGTCCCTACTTTGATTTCAGACCCTCTGACTGCTCTGACAGGCCAGCCAATCAGTTTGATTACTGCATAGCGCTGCACGGAAGATCCTTTACAATGACTGACCTGGAAAACTGCTTGGACAGAGCTGGAAGGAGCATAAAAGCAGATGCCGAATATAATCAAAAATAAGACACTGCAGATGCCATTGAAATAATAAATACTGAGTGTATTAGAGGAGAAATCAATCATAACAAGTTTTCATCAAGACTTAGGCCTAGTCCACACGTACACGGGTAATCTTTAATATGGGTAACCATTCTAAAAAAAAATCTCATCCACACAAGCACTGTTTAAAAAAAAACCTCTGTCCAAATACCCTAACCCTAAAAGTCCTAACCCTAAAGCCATGTTGGCCAATCAGAAGCCTTAAAAAAGCTTTTACCTGGCTGCAATGGCACATCCTCGCTCCAAAGCATTCAGACTCCTCTCTTCCTCTATATAGTAATGGGTAACTGTCCATTCATGTGTGAACATTTAACATTAAAAAGTACTGTTGGAGATAAAAACCAGTACTGTTTTGGTCACATCCGCCATTGGACGAAATGTCGCCTCATTTGTGACGCCTCAAAAAGGAGATAACAGCGCACACGTCAGCAGAGTTTCTGAAAAACTTCACCCTGGATGGAGTTTTTAAAAGATCCTTTTTCAGTGACCTAAAACACAGTTTGTGTGTGGACGAAAGGCCAAAAGAGAAAAGCTGAGTTTCAAAAATAATTCTGTGTACGTGTGGTCTAGGCCTTAATGGAGAGTTCATTCATCCTGAACTGAGAGAACGGCCGTGTACACCAACAACAGTACTGCGACTTTGTGTCAACTGTACTCTGTTTACTTATCAAACACAGCTATCATGTGCTTCATTCTTGTTTACACAAAACTTTGTTTGCATGTTTCCACAGATGTAAGTCACCACAACTGCACTTGAGTGATATGAGCGATACGTGAGACAAAGGAAAAGCTTTCAAAGCTTAAGCTTTTATTTACGTTGCTTATCTGCTCATTATCCCCGTTGAACCGTTCAAGATGAACAGCAGGTCAACTTTCAGCCATAGTTGTCCCTGTATAGTGGCAGGTAAGTGGAGCACTGAATCGGTCAAAGGCTTAATGTCGACCTGTTGGTGTGCGTGGGTTGGTTAAAGACACACATCAGAAAATAAGAATGTATAGACGTTGCAGGTCAGGACCTTGATCGCTTGATCGCAGAGCTTTCACCCATTTCTCTGATGCTTTGACAACCACATCCGTGCACATCACACTTCCTCAAGTTATGTAAGAGGTTACAGTCTATCCAGATTTAACCAAATGTTGAACACTAATCCCTATTTGGCAGCTAATCAAGAGCAATGCACCCTTGATTTTGATAGGGTAGTTCAAGTAGGTTAGAGATAATAGTTTAATCAATGTGTTGGAGAGGAACAAAGTCCAAAGACATCAAGGAGCAACAAGTATTTTTCTGTCTTAAAGGTACTTTTTTTTGTCTTAAAGTGCCTCATTTAAAATCTAAAAAGAGCCAAAGATGTTAATCTAACCCTACGTTTCTCCTCAATAACACTTGTCTGTGTTTTCTTAACCCTAACCCTAATCCTACAACAGAAATGCCCTCTTTATTCCTTGTGCTTTATCAGTTGTGACATTTCCTCTCCAGAGCAGACTGCAGGCTTTGGCTTCAGCTCCTTCAGATAAAGAGGGATTTCATATGCATACACAACACAGACTTCAGCACATGTCACTCTCCCTTACCGTGCAAGTCTGGTCCTGTGTAGGTCAAATCCTAGCATTGTCCCAGCGAGAAACAAGATATAAAAAGAAATACAAAAGAAACAGTCAGGTATATACAAAGGTGAGTCTGCTGAGTCTCGCTCAGACCATCGTGCTCTTCTTCTCCCTGAAGTCCGAGTGCGTTGGCTCGTGGTAGGTTGTGATCATGTTGGCCGCGTCCCACCGTCCCACCGGGGCTGGAGAGCTCTGCAACACCACCAGCCTGACGGGAGACTGAGCCGGCACCGGGTCCGGGGCGTACTCCTTGGTGGGATCTTTGCCCCGGCAGTCATACATGATACACGATATCAGGAAGACCAGGAGCAAGATAACGTAGCTGGCAATCAGGATGCAAAGGTTCAAAGTGACAGGGTCGATCTCCTGGTAGTTTTCCAAAAAGCCCATGATTCCTGCTTCATGCTGGGCGGCCCTGAGGCCCTCGAAGAACAAGCACGTCAGAGGTCTCAGAGGACGGGAAGGTAGAAGGTACCGACGGCTGCCACAGACTGAGAAACACTAAACAAGCCTGGTGACAGCAGGGCTTTCTTCCTCTCTATCCTCTTCAATCTGTCTCCCTACTGTTCTCCCCCTTACCTCTCTCCCTCCCTTCATCCTCCCTGCCTCGCTTCTGTCTCTCACCTCTCTGTTTCAGATGAGCACCGTCGATACGTGGCTTTGTGGTAAAAATACTTTAATCCGCGCCACTCTGCCAACCTTGAATTTTTTTGTGATCAATGGCTCCCTTTAATAACTTAAGCTTCAGTTGTAACTGCAACTGTGACAGACTCTGTGTTATATCACTAGCAAGTGAACATTAATTATTGTGCATGTGACGTATTTGAGTGCATGTTTTTGTGTGTGTGGTGTAATCCTAATCTTGATTGTGAGTGGGGATTGACGGAGGAAGCCATCTGGCTAAATAGAGGCCACAGAGCGCGACTAAAAAAGCCACTCATGCCAGCACAAGACTTTATCAACCACAAGACAAAAACATTTGAAAGACAGTTCTCTCTAAAAATGTATGGCCTCATATTATTTAGTTGAACATGCAATCTGGACATATTACAGTAGCCTTCTTGTTCTGTGTGTCAGACTCCTTGTTGCAGGCTACCAGGGAATCAGAGATGGGATTATCACGGTGGACAGCAAACTCCTTTGGTTTATAATCTCTGTTGACGCATGACGGAGCACGCCATGATCGAAGGGGGGTTTGCAGGTATTAAAAACCTGTGTGTTTGTGAGAATGTGACACTTTAGTATCTCAGTTGCATCTGTACTTGTTGTAGTGCATGTGTTTGGGATTACTGTGAGACTGATGGACAGCAGAGGGCAGCATTTAGCAATGTTAGCAGTGGGAGTAGACTGAAGAAGCAGAGATGCAGGCTGAACTATGACCCAGACAAACTCTTCAGGAGACCGAGGGGGGAACACACACGGCACAGATAAAGCAAGAACACTGACATGGAAAAAAAGTCAACTTTATTACACAGCGTTTTCTGTGCATGTCCTCCCTTTTGTTTTTTAAATGTTTTACCTTTTAAGCACCTTTTTATGGTGCAACATTAAGGCTGTGTCCCAGTTCCATACTGCACACTGATTCTAAGCAGGTATTAATACAAATTAAGTATACTTTTAAAAGAAAAAGTGTACTTTAAAAAAATAACTGCATGTATACACTTGGTGTGTGAGTGTCCTCTGGTGATGGACGCTATTGTCCTGCAATGCAATGCACAAAGGAAGTGGAAACTTGGCTCAAATAGTGGGTAGAGGTGAAACAACAATCTTAGAAAAGAAAAAATTAACTGTGATTCACAAGTGATTTATTTATTAAAGTTAAAAAAAGAAGAAGTTCCAAGGCACTCTTCTTGCAAAAGGTTTAAAAGCCTTTATTTAGATGGCTCTTTCATATTGAAGTTGTTTGTACCTTAAAAATAGAGCTGTGTAACAACCCACGCATACCGGCACAAACAGCCTTCTTCAGGCTGTAGCCCTCAGCACACAGGTTCCTCTTTCGTAGATACAAACACCTGATAATTGCAAATACCTGAGCAAGGAGCCAGTGAACTCACAGGTAACAAATGCAAAGTATGACCACCAGATGGCTCTACAAAATATATAGAAGCAAGAGAAACAAATAAAAAATAAGAAACTTATTTACCATTTTGGAAACTGTTGGGTCTTGACTACAATTCTAAATGCAGTTGTTAGTTTGTACACAGTTTGTCCACACAAAATAGGTATGTAATTATGTATTAACACTGTATGTGCACGGTATACAGTGGTATTCTGCAGGTGCCATCTACAATATGTTACCAGAAAAAAATAATTTCTTATAGGGGTTGAATCTTTTGCAACTCAAATCCAAAGACTAAAATTTCAACAGCTGCACCATAGGGAACAGAATCAACAGGACAGCACACTGGGTTTTTTTTCTCAATAAAAAAAAGTATTCATAACATAAACAGGGAGAGCATGTAATCAAGCACTAATCTGCTCAATCTCCTGCAGAACAAACTGTCAGTCGTGATGTTTCCTGCCTCCTGGTGTATAACAGTAGGCAGCAGATGTACACATTACATCTGCAGAGCACAGAGTGACCTCACTCTTCTCCTCATGTTAATAATCCCTCTACATGTTCAGGAAACTGATGTTAGAAGTGAAAGGCTTGACCCCGATCCTGTCTGACCTCCACACAGAACCGCCGCTCTGGCTTCAGGATGAGAACTGGGTAGGGGGGGCGACCTGCGACCTCACTGACGTATCATCTGTCAGTGAAAAATGATGACCCACTCCAGACGTCAGCATCTGGAGAAGTCAAAATGCATTCCACATGCTGGAGTCAGTGATGACTGCACCATTTCCACTTTTTAATTTTCATAACATGTGTCACTATCTGCTCATCATAATTGATTGCCTTTCATGTAACAACAGGGATAATTAAAAAGGCTTTATAATACATCAGTCTGGATTAACTGACTCCAGGGGGACAGATGTCTCCAGTTCATAAATGTTGTTCCAACTTTTTTTTTGTTAAATCTTCATTGCATCATGTTTAGGCCATACAGTTTTCTTCAAACAAAACATAGGTACAGGACAGGACAAAATGATATGGTGAAAGTTACAGATGACCTCCTAATTGTATCAGAAAAAGGACTCTGTAATTCTGGTTAGACTATCATATCCTATTACAGAGACTGGGACATTTAATTGGCATTAAAGGAACCACATTGAGCTGGTTTAAGTCCTATTATGCACACGCATTCTTTCTCCCTTGTGGGGGGAGGGGCTTAGTAGACCGTTTGGGCTTCAGCAGAAAGGGGCGAGGGACTGAGAAGTTGTCGATGTTCAAATTTTTTGGCTAAGTCCTGGATCTTCGCAATCCTACCTACAGCACCTTTAAACGGATTGATCTGTATATAGTTTGTACATGTTAATAATGAATCATCTGTGCATGCTGAAGTTAGTCCACAAGGTTCTATTCACCTTATTTACAATTCCTTTAGGCAACATTATGAGGAAAGAGTCCATAAACTTTCATTACGCAGATTGTACCCATCCTGTCTCAAAAAGATGCAGAAAAACTAGTCCATGCATTTGTTCCGTCTAGGCTGGATTACTGCAACAAAGGCAAACACCGTCTCCATGTTTAAGAGTAGGCTCAAAACTTTCCTTTTTGATAAGGCTTAGTTAGGGCTGGCTCAGGTTTGCCTTGGACCAGCCTCTAGTTATGCTGCTATAAGTTTAGACTGTCGGGGAACTTCCCATGATACACTGAGCTTCTCTGTCCTTCTACCCTCCCCATCTGTATGCATTCATGTCCCATTAATGCGTGTTACTAACTTGGCATCTTCCCCTGAGTTTTTGTGCTTTCTAGCCTCGCAGCTTGCCATGGATCATGGTTGTGCCTGGATCGTGGATCTTAAATTTGGTTATTCTGCACCATAAGGCATGATAGTTGGAATTAACATGATTAAATATCTGACAATTTAGCACTATTGGATGCCAGGAAATGTATTACCATTAACTTTAAACATATTATTAATTAACACTTAAAATCGTGGATTGGGCTTTCACACTATTTGCTTCCTTCCAAAGCTTATTAGAGAGGAAAACCACAAAATATGGCATTTTGTGATTCCGAACATTCTGAGCATGATGCGGAGTAAAAGCAACATACATAATACAATAATGACAAAACAATGGTTTCCAGCAGGAACTAATTGAAACATAAACTGCTTGAACAAAGGCTAAAAGTATAAGCCCTCTGGCAATTACTTTTTCAATGTTTCACCATCCTTACATTCCTACATTTAAACAAAAAGTGATACTGGTCTTGCAGACAATTTAAATCTAATGCAAATGTTATAGACCCTCTTTTTTTAGATGTGACATGTATGAAAAAAGAAATAGAAAAAAATCTTGCAAGACACTCTTAAAGACACTGAAAAGCCATAGTTTGTGTCAGTTTAATCAAAGATTTAGAGCTCTAAAAACAGCAGCGTGTCAGAGGAAGAGTGGTGTTTCTGTCCTGGGGATGTTTGTGTTGTTGTGGTCTCGGGGAATGATTAGGCCAGAGGATGTAATAGGTTTGTCTTTGTGTATACCAGGCCTCTTGGGTGGAGTTTCTCCTGCTCATATCTTGGAGATAGATCTTCCCCAGCGCCAGACGCTGGTGCCAGGGAGTCCAGCAGCCTCGCTGGGACCTGGAGACAGACAGCAGGGAGAGATGGGAAATCATGTGTTGACAAACTCTATAGGAGCTTTTAGCTTCAGCTTGAGACTGTGAGGCGAGGATGTTAAGGGTTTTGTATCTGCTTTATATTCTGCCGCTGTCTCTCAGGCATGAAGCCCCACCAGGTTGTTTGCTCATTTTCACAGCGTGAAGCTGAGTCTCCCTGCAGTGAGTGCCCCCTCGATCAGACACACAGTGACCTCACCCCTGATCTCCCACCATCAACCATCCCAAAAACAAATGAGGAGCAAGAAACAAGCCATGTTCAACCCGCTCTGGCCATTTGATGTGAACTTACACAGGGAAACATCTGTGTTTTACAATGTTTAAGTCTCATAGTATGTGGAATAAAAAAAAAAAAAAGTCCTGTGACAGAGAAATATTGGATTGATTACCTTTTTTTTCTATAGCTTACACAAAATGTAAGTTATAAAGAACATAAAAAACAACTACACTTTGACAATATCAAAACGCTGCTGGGTCAGTGTATCTTTTGGTCATTTGATTTTCATTTCATAAACAAAAAACAAATGGTCGTTTTATACAAAATTTGAAATTGAAATACAAGGCGTTTTTTCCTTTTCATGGTCAAAAGGGGATGAGAGATATTTAAAAACATGCTTTGATATTCATTTTCTATTTCATATAACAAAAAATAAAATCACGCGAAAATAGAAACGAAAAAAGGCCTGTTTTTTCATATTCAGAGACCGGATGTTGTCATTTCCAAGGCAACAGCGCCAGTGTTGCTTTCAGTCCAGGCTAAAATGACTTGGGAACATAGACTGTTAACATGAATATTTACAGTCTATGCTTTGGAACCCTACTCTGATGATGCTTGAGCAGACTTTTATTTCAAAATGTCACATATTTTTATTTCCCTCTCCCTGCCTCCCTCCGTCTCTTAGTAGCCTACCGGCATTATGCAACATGACCCCACACAAATTGCATCATAAACTCTTTAAACTGATTTAGTCTCATAAAAGTCTCCTTTATAACATAAAAAGTCCTAAGAAATCCAAATGGTGGAAAGCATTGAAAAATACTGAAATCAGTAATGCCGGTGAATAGGGAAAATATTTTAACTATCAGATATCTCCATTAAACTTCCCATAGTTGATTATTTACATTAAGATAATAATCTCTTGTATTACAAGTATTCTGAACATGTATATTTAATTATGCAAACGACTTAGGCATTGTCTTATTAAATATGTGCTAATTTGCATAAATAATGGTGTTTCAGTATTTTTCAACTTGGACTTGAAGTTATATGTTATAGAGGAGACTTTTACGAGTAATAAACATCTGTCAGATTTTCAGTTGCAATTTGTGGGAGATTCACTTCTTTTTTTCTCACAAAGTGCTTGTACCATAAAAAAAAAAAGGAAAAAACAGGCCTTTTTTCATTTGTTTTTTAGTGATTTTATTTTTTGTTATATGAAATAGAAAATGAAAATCAAAGCAAATTTTAAATATCTCTCATCCCCTTTTGACCATGAAAAGGAAAAAACGCCTTGTATTTCAATTTCAAATTTAGTATTTTAAAACAAAAATCAAACAACCATTAATTTTTTGTTTTTTAATACCCGTTTATGAAAGGAAAATTGAATGACCAAAAGATACACTGACCCTGCCGCATCAGTAACAACATGTTTCTAATGGAAATCCCTTAGAGCCATTTGGTCATAAATCAAAGTATTGGAGGAATTAGAAGTTTAAAAAGTCAGTTATTAAAACACACCCTGAGGGTGTGTGTATGTGTATATATATATGTATATATATATATATATATATATATATATATATATATATATATATATATATATATAATTCACACTGAAGAAAAAGCTAAGATTACAGACTTGAAAGAATAAAACTTAAAGAGAGGAGTGCTTCTCAGTCACAGTTACACAACAGAACGGAACACCATTCATGTTCTTTTGACCCAGTGTCCATTACTGGGACAAAGGGGAATATTTAGTTGAGTCTGAAGTTGCCTGCAGGTCAGAGGGCTCTGAGAGGAGGGTGGTGAACGTGATCCTTGGTCTCCGTTGTGTCTTCAGACTGTTTGAGTTACTGCCAAGACGTTCCATGAGGTCAGCAGGGAGGTGCTGTTACACCAGCAGGAGACAGCTGAGGGAAGCTCCTGCTGCGCTGCTTGGAACCCTAACGCTCCATCACAAACTTTCAGCTGCAGGCGGATTAGGAATCCGACTCAGAATCATATTCAGAAAAGGATTTATTGCCAAGTACAAGAAATTTGCCTCGGTGGTTGGTGCATACATAAACATATTAAACATTAATATGAAATAAACTAACTAATAAATACAAGAAACAATATGTACATATAACTGTTTAACATTAAGAAAAAAAGAGGCTGAATGGTCAACAAACTAAAATTTATATAACATGTTATTCCGTAATGTATAAAACCAAGCGTGTGATCTTAACCAAAACTAGCTTTTTACTTTACTGGAACGCCATAAAAGGACTCAGCCAGGGCTGAGGGTATCTTTGAACATTTTAGAGTATCTATTATTAGTTTTTATTATTATTCTACATGACCATATCTGTGAAGAAAGACCCAGGTGGACAGATACCAGACTTTCCCTTTAACATACAATGTCGATGGCATCAAGCCCCTCATCATAATATATTTAGGAATTAGGTGTCTGCCAAACTGCCAAATCAGTTCAACTTTCCTTCTCTATCAAAGCCCCCCCTGAGTCTGATGATGACGTGCACTGAGTGACCTCATCTCAAAACATGCAGAAGAAGAAGACTGGAGGAGGGTGGGGTCTCACCTCTCGGACAACAGCGGGTGACGGACAGGCCGAGGATCTTGCAGATCTGATAAAGGCCCAAAGAGAGCCCTTTCCTTCCTGAGTGGTGGACTGTTTGTGTTAGAGCGTTGTGCGTCTCTTCTTCTGGGTGTGGGAACCTGCTCCTCCCAGAGTTCATGGTTTCCTCTCATCAAGGACCGGCCACCAGCCTGCTGCATGTGCTTCATTCAGAGGATTGCACAGGCCTTTAAAACCCCATATATACCGTCATTTCCTCTTCTGTTTTTTTTTTTTAATGTATAAACATAATGTTTGCTTTATCATACTGATACTAAACAGTTTCATATTGTATTATTTGTTTGGATTTTTGACTTTGTATGCCATGCATCAATTAAGCTGCTTAGAAATAGTTTTGGAGAGAGAAGAAAGGGAATAAAAATAAAGTATTTGTCTCATAAAGAGAGAGAATGCAACACCAGAGTTTCAGTGGGACTGATAGGGTTAATAATCAGCCCATATCTGATGTAATTTGGCACTTTTTACAGATGTAAACAGCTGTCTCTGAGACACATCTGCCCTCCTATCAACACACAGCATTCAAGTAACTTTAAAACAGTCAGAATAGGAAAGACTCCTACTGGTACATTCTCAGAACATGAAGAACAAGAAAACCAAACAAAAGTCTACAAACTCAACATGAATACATTCACATTTTAATTCAGTTTAGATTCTTCATTCAGTGCAAAGGATTCTCTTTCCCCTCATAAGTTCCAGAAGAATACATTTCCCTGATTGATGACAGGCGTTGTGTTTTCTTCCAGCTTAGTCTCGGTTTAAATGTCTGTAGCCCACATTCACACCCAGTTTAAATCAGCAGGGAGCTGTTAAACTGACTCCTCGCCATTGTCTCGTGTACGTCATCACAACAGCTTGTATGCTCCTTCCCAGGCAGCGCTCAGAGGAATGTCCACAGCACCCCAAGATCTCGTCAAAATGCACCTCCCCCACCGGGGCTCACAGTGCGATGGTTACACTCACTCAGGAGGATAAAGGGGGGATGTGGTTGGGTCTGGTTCTCTTATTGACCAGAGTGGCGACCTGCTGCTTTATGGGGCCCGCAACAGTTCGATATGACCGGAAAAAGCAGAACAGGACATGAGCTATGTTCACACTGTCACTCAGTTTCCGATAAATCAGGCACAGCAGTGGTCTCAGTATGTGTTTGGTAGGTTTACATTCTTCATTTTGTGTGATATTATCATGCTAACATTTGCTAAACACGAAATACAGCTACAGCTGATGGAAATCAAACAGAACAATAGGAAATAGTTTAGTTCTGGATAGAATGTGGCTAAAGTTGAGATGCATTCAAGAACAGTGGGTAATTGGTTCCATCAAGTGTGTACCCATGCATGGATTACTGAACCGAGGAGCAACATACCAGCCACAAAGAGATTCAAAGTGATCACAAAGAAAAGGACTACACAAAATAGCAATAAAAGAAGCAAAAACATCACAAGGTCTGTCTTTTTGAAAGATGGTGGGGCATATTGCATGTCTGTGTCCAGGGGGCCATTAGAAAACACAATTGCGCACAAAAAATAACCCAAATTTCCGGTGTAGGCAGAGGGCTAATTTCAATACGCAAAGCAAAGCTTCATGACGTGACTGAAACTGGTTGGAAACAGATGTGGGAGTTCTTTATCAGATACGGGAGAATGAACCATTATACAAAACGTTTGACTGTACTTTTCTCAATCTTAAAGTGACAATAACTCATAGCAGATCTTTGCACATAAGCTGTGTGTGAAGAAGTTGAACAGAAGGTGGAAACGTGGAGTGAGATGGAGGTTTATGAGGCTCGGCCAGGAACGTTTCAGCTCCACAAAGTAGCTCAGCTGTTCAGATAAAAAGGAAACCAAGAGCTGTGAAGAAGCTACTTCCCATGACATTATTGTGTTTGTTAAATGACCTCAGCGGGCATGTCAGACACACCTTCTCATTTCCTCCCTGAGTCATTCAAATGATTTACTTTATTTACAGATGGAGGGGATACCAAGATTGCACTTGAAACACAGAATAAGATACTGAAAAGACTGCACGACTCACTTATCCAAGACTAAAGGATAAACATTCTTAAATATCCAATGACATCAGATGCTGTGGCTCTCCTGCCTCTCTTCCTGTCTTTAATAATCTCACTGATCATGAAGAAAACTGTAGCCACAGTCAACAGTAAACATTTACTAAACGAAAAAAACTACAGAAGGAAAATGATAAGAGCACAGGGCGAGAAAGGAGTTTAGAAAATGCACAAGCCAACTAACAATTATTTTGGTTTCTCAATTAATCATAGACTTGTTTGGTTTATAAAATGTCAGAATAAAGTGACAGTCGCCTAAAACTGTCTTGCTATCCAAGCTAGCTAGCCAGCTATAGCTGGTAACTTAGCGTTTAGCTTAGCGCTCCTCCACAGCTCCACCCTTTCACCTCTGGCTCCAAAAGACCAAGATGGTAGTGGCCAAAATGCCAAAGTCAAGGCTTCAAAATGATTGTCCACAAACCAGTGGGTGACGTCAACACATTCTCACTCTCCCGTCGCGTAAAATACGGACGCTTGGTCATGTGTCTTTGGCGTTTGTTATTCACGCTAAAAGTCTCCTTTAGCGTCAGGACTGTTAACGTCACTTTTGACGCTCTGGGTCGGGACGAACTGACTGACGCGCGGCACAAGAACGGGACACAAACCCCGGTCTCCTGGGTGAAAGTCCTGTGTTGTTTGACCCATCCACCACCCCAACCAACATCCCTACGCGGTATTTCGGTCTTTCATACTACTCGCTTCCGTCACTCTTAATACTATGTCATCTTACAGCGCTGCGGTCGCGCTGCTGCTCTGCCCGGTGCATTCCATACATACGCTGAAGGATGCTTTTTGCGTCAGATCTGACGTTTAAAGACACTGAACAAGCGTCCGTATTTTACGAGTTGGGAGTGAGAACGGGTTGGTGACGTCAACTTCTTTTATTCAGTTTATCTATGGATAAGAAGCGTAGTTGAGGAGCAGCGACACCTGTACGTTTGTTGCCCTCCTGTCGTTCACACAGTGGCTGAGCATTGCACAAGATTTCTGGAGCATATGGAACTTCCCGCTCAGTCTGGGGGGGGGGCATCGATAGGAAGCGTGTCCTGATCGGAGCTTCTCTGAGATCTGGCAGTGACTAGTTTTATACGAGGACATACTGTACTTGATTGTTCTCATGGCTGCATGTGATGTTCATTACTGTTTCAGTAGTGGACGAGGGGGATTAACAGAGCTGCTGGAAGATGCTGGAACTGACTTGTATCTGAAGACATCGTCTATATTGCGGACAGCCTTTCCTGATTTTACATGAGTTTTAATTTCCTTTAAACTGTCTTGTATTTTCTTTAAAAAAATGTTTTTCTTTTCAATTGGTTTTTAGACACCAAATGTATCTGTATCTGAAATCTGAGGATGTTATGACTTCTTTTTTTTTGCTGCCTTTGTGAAGCTCTGTAACGTGAATTTTTGAACATTGCTCTATAAATAAAGATTATTATTATAGTGGCACAGCCATCATCTTTTGGAGCTTGAAACCACTAATTTTAACATTATATGTGACCACTGACACAGTTACTGTTTAACGTTCTCTCGTCAGACATAATAGGCGAGAAATATCAGCAAAGCAGGAGCAAATCTTTCATTAACTAATTTAGATTAGAACAGGATGATTATTCACAGATGCCTTTCAGCCATCTACAGTCTCGTATCACTCTTGTAAAGTCGGAGGCTGACACATCCTGTATGTAATTTCTCCATTTTGCTACGCATGTGAAGTTGATACTAATCACAGCCCCGGAGAAAAGCCAAACCTGCCTGTAAAGAAAAAAAAAAAATTTCCTCACAAATATGGACGTAATCATTCTTGATGTATGATGGGATTGACATCATGGGGGTTAACTTTGTGTTTTGTTCTGTTGCGTCCTTCATCCTCCTCTGCTATTGACCACAAACTTGAAATCATAGAATTCAGATGTGGTTGGCACTGAATAAAATGGTTGGATGACGTCCAACAGCTGTTATATACAAAATGCTAACTTTCTGTGTTCTCTCCCTCCTGCTTAAAACAAATCATGTTTATACTTAATGTGACATTTTTAGTAAATTCAGGTGGTGAAAACTCTCATCTGTAAATCAGAGATGGGTCAAATGTGCTTCTAGGTAGCTTTATGCACTTCTCTACATCCCTGCTCTCAAGGAGAAAAATGAAACAAAGGAAGATTTTCAACAGTTTAACACTACTGGGTTTAATTAGGATGTAGTCTATATCGACGACATTTCACTTCCGCGATTGCTCTGTTGCCGCTGGAAATTCCGCCGGATGTCCCTCATTTCGGCCGGATGTCCGGTACCTTCCGCTTTCTTTGTGTTGGACTTTCAAACTCCGGTGGATTTATGAGGACTATGGCTAACTTCTCCTCAGATCTCTGCAGGGTAAATCCAGACAACTAGCTAGAAATCTGTCCAATCTGAGTTTTCTGTTACATGACTAAAACAACCTTTGAACATACAAATGTTCCACCAAAACAAGTTCCTTTCCCGAGGCTATTTTGCAGAGGCACCTTAGCCTTGAAAAGTCAGCAATAAAGTTCCTTAGCAATCACTGAAAAAAGCGCCAAAAAACAGGAAAAAAAACGTCGGAAAAAAGCACAAACAAACTTCGGAGAAAGTGGCAAAACGTTAACTTTTTTGCCAGCGACAAAAACTAGGCGGGCCAAAATGTATTGTCAACCCAAATTGATATGTGGGTCAAAATCTGCAAGGGGCCAGATTTGGTCCACTGGCCTTGAGTTTGACACGTTGTTTAAAGAAATGCCAATAAACCAGAGCACGTTTTTCTCCCATCCTGGAATGCTGTGTGGACTAGCCAGACCCTCCTCTGCAGTGCTGTGGAGGAAGGTCTGGCAATGCGAGACTAATTAGGAAGTGACAGGTCAAGAAACAATAGGAAAGGGACAAGAAAGTAAAAAGATTAAAAGCACCTACACCAAAGCAGTTTATTGGAAAGTTGATATGCCATCTAAGCGGTTTATGAGCACACTGATCATAGGTGTGATTCTCAGCAACTTTAATAAAGAGTAAAATTCACTGAAATGAAATCAGACAGCAGAATCTGTGATATTTTTGCAATGAAATGTCCATTTTCTTACTTTCGGTGTAGAACAGTGGTGGTTTTCTTATTTTATAAAATCACACGTAAAAATCTGTAACTAAAAAAGAATATAAGCGATGACTACAGACGACGAAACTTCTACAACAGGTGCAAATCCAAAGAAAAAGAATCAAATTCAGCGATCTGAAGAAGGCACACAGCCGACATCGTTTGAATCTCTGGGAAGTGAGAACCAAAAAAACACCTGCAATTACTGCTTATCACCATAGTTGCTGCCAAAGAGATTGAAACAAAGATCTTCAAATTGTAACATTAAAGCTTAAAGTTTTAGCATATAATTGTATATTGACACATCCAGCAGACAAAAAGAAACATTGTCTTTCTAACTGCGTCCACCTGATGAATGTCTTAATTACTCTACTTACTCTCTATTTAGCTCTGCTTTGGTCTCCACCAACTCCTGAGTAAAACATGTGGCTCTTTAGTTGTTAGCTGTTCCACTTTCTTCACCAGCTATTTGCTAACTTTGTCAGTATACAAAAAAAAAACAGCACCATGCTGCTGCTGGAAACAATGTGGATGAAAACAATGAGATTGAACCAGAACAGTAATTGTGCTGTGAAACTAAAATGATTTGATATGCTACATAGAGAGTACTGACTAGTTATTGGTGAGGTATTGATTTTGTCTTGTTTTCAGTAGCCGTTAGGTCAGTTCATGTTATGTTTCCCAGTCCTCAATCAACAATTACTGTTTAAGTAAGTGAAAGAAATAGACCTAAAGATGATAATTTACTTATTTTCTTCATTTTAGGAAACAAAGGGTATTGTTTCTAGTATGTAAGCCTTGTGGTTATGGTAAGAGTTCATGTGAAGCTTTGAAGGAGAATGTTTTATTTTGGCATTGTATTGGAGATAACACCATAGCCCTGTTGAAGTGGGATTTACTGTAAAAATGGGCGGAACTGGTCAGGAAGAGCTTTCTCTTTATTATGTGGTGGAATGAGGGCGAACCGAGCCGGCAGCACCTCTGGGACTGTGGGTAGCCAACACTTCAGACACTCCAAGAACCACTGGCAGCACATGAAAGAATCAAAGAGAGAGCATATCGTGCAGTCAGTGACCGCCACTGTCACACTGTAAAACACTGTTGGCTCTTATTATGTTGAATGGAGCGGTTTTGCTCTCTTACATGAATGCTTTGTGGAAAACAAAGTTTCATAAAGCCATCATAAGCTTGGAACAAGAAGATGGTATTATCAGAAGGACGATCCACAATAGACTGAAGGTTTCTTAGAGACTTGAGGATGACCGTGTCTGCTGAAGTTTTTTTTTCTCTATTTGCATCAGTATGTTTTAAACAAACTAGGTTGCTAGCAGCATGACTCTAGCAATGGTAATGTTGGTCCAGGCTAAATTAATAACCATTGGATGGATTGTCTTGAAATTTGGCACAAAGATCCATGTCCCCCCTCGAGGTGAATGCCATCAATCTCCTCAATTGTATAGCTGTATTTTAAACCTGATAAACTAATAACATTTCCGTCAGCCTCAGCTGTTCTTTGTGTTAAGTGCTAATTAGCAAATGTTAGCATGTTTGTGGCCTAAGTCTTATATATACTTCTTCTGCTGCAACCTCAATTCAAATATGTTTGCATTCGGCACTGTGGTTTGTGTTTTTGTTTTTTAGCAGAGACTTTCTAGAACAATAAATGTATACGGTGTCATTAAATGGCTATAGGTTTAACATAAGATCATATTTATTAATTCCCATAGTCGGAATTCAGGTGTTGCAGCAGCAAAAGAGGACAGAAATAAGTACAGATTAATAGAAAAAGTAAAACCCAAATAAGTGCAAAAATGCAAGGCAAGTCCAAGTGTGGGGATGTCGTAGTTAAAGTATTCAGGATGACTTTCTTAATGACATCAATCATATTCCCCACATTATCTGATGCTATGGTTCATAACAAAGAAAGTGATCATGGAGCAGGCACACCTCTCTGGGCAGGAAGGAGCTGAACTGGTGCGTGAGAAGAGTTTGAAACACACAGTTTGGCTCACCTTTCTCCCCAGCTCGGAGTTTGACTTCCTTCCAGTGGGCCGTGTCCCGTCCATCAGCAGAGACACCCACAACTGCACAGATGTTGTTCAGACCTCAGAGCAGAGCCACAGCCCGATGTTTTCTCACCAGTCCAGCAATTTGGACCGATGTGAAATATCTCAACAACTATTGGATGGATGATTATAAATTTTTTGCAGACATTTGCAATGGCCCTCAGAGTAATCGTTACAACTTTGGCGACTTTTCCTCTAGCTCCAACACAAAGTTCCCACTTGCGGTTTTGAGTGAAATGTCTATATTGAATGGATTGCGATTACATTTGGTACAAACATTCATGTTCCCCTGGGTATGAATTGTAATAACACCGAAGTGCAAAGAGTAATAACTCCACCAGATTAGTCAATTTCACACGTTTGCCACAACAAACTGCCATTCAAAGCTTTAGTGCGTACTTTTTTTATGTTATAAAACATTCAAGCCATTGCCAAATGAGTTGCCTCAAAGCTAATTAAGACTATCAACGCCACACAACTCTCTCTGTATTTCTCAGTATGACTATGTTCAGAAGACTGTGTCTTCCAGTGACTTTCCCGCGCAGAAGCTCGAGTGAAGATAATTACCTCTTCTGAAGAGTCCATCATGTTTTTTTAATCCTCCGTGTCCTCCTTGGCTACAAGCAACTGCGTGGAGAAGGGGTGGGGGCTTGTGCACAATCACGGAAGGCTTGTATCATGTGGACGCGCCAACAGTTTTTTTTTAATTACTTAGAATTCCTCATGGGGGAGACAGAAATGCACTATAGCTGTAAATAGCTAAAATTGTGAAAATGAATGAATAGTTTATGATCAGGACTGGATTTAGTAAAAAGATTATACTCAGTTAAAGTGGAATGTGACACAGACATTTGTGGACATCAGAGCAACTTTTTAAAGGGATGTGCGAGGGTTAAGCACCAATCTGTCTACATACAGCATTGAAACACTACAGACATGGAAAATGGTGAAAACAAGACACCCGTGGATTCTGAAGCAAAATCAAGACTTTCAAATGAAGCAGTGCAGTCACGATACAATCTGATAAAAAGGATTGCCTAAAATCTCCTGAGTTTACTTTTGATCTCCCGTCTCCGTCTCTGTCTCCTGACATCCACACAGATTAGTCTTTTCTCTCAAAATACAGCGCTCCGAGCTCATTCTTGGAAAGATCTTATCAACACAGTATTTGTTTCTTCTCTAGCAACAGAGCGCTGCAGAATAATGTTAACAATCAGACGACCTGAACCAGGTCAAAGAAAACATTTGGCTTCTCTGTGTTCCAGGTTGTTCTAACTTCAATCCAGTCAGCATGGTCGGATAGCTGTCAGGTCAGGTCTGCCTCAGGCTGTTTTATCAGACTGACTGGACCAGGATCCCTGTAATGCTCATTATGTTTAATTGTGTTGGATTTAAACAATGTGCTATCGGTTGTGTTGAAGTCTGGAATTTCAAACTTCTGCTTGTTAGACTTTTGCTTTGTTGTTCTGCACTGTTACTTGAGGTTCAAGTACTTTCCATTTGAAGAGACTTTCTACTTTTCCACCATTGCATTTAAGAGGGAATTACTGTACTTTTGAATCTACTACATTCAACTGGAGGCTGCAGTCAGTACACTGTACCTGCTTTGCAAAGTCAGATTTAACATCCAATTACATTACATTACATTTGTATTCATCTCTTCTGTCCTTTATCTTATATTTCTTCATCATTCTCCCCTTCATGTCTTACCTAATGTTACCCTGTTTTTTTAATTTTCCTGTATTCCTTGATTTCTTTCTTTAAGCATTCATTTCCTTCCCATGTTTCCAGATGTATTTCTTCTGTTCTACTTTCTTTGCTTCCTTCCATCTGGCATTATTCTTTTCCTTCTTTCTTTCTTTCCTTCCTTCCCGTCCTTCTTGATTACTTTATTCTCTTCCTCCCTCTCCCGTATTTATTTGCTTTATTCCCTCCTTCTGTCCCATCTTTCCTAATTGTATTCCTTGTCTCCCTCCACATCTTCCTAATCTGATCTGTAAACCGACAAAACTGGATACAAGGTTTCCTCCAACCAATGAAAACTTATATATTAACTCAATATAGCCGTTTTCTCATATGAACTGAGAATCAGGTGTGGACATTGTCCGAAGTTTCCCTTTCACACATGTAGCACACAACAGGAGACACTTATTGGAAACACTCCATTTGTTTAGGCGAGGGGTGGCACCTGGGTACAGCGTAGACAACTCATTTCGCGGATTACACCATGGTCACGTAGCTGGTTCATAATTTAGTCATAAACAACCAAGTCTCTTGCCATTCCTTGAATTTGTCTAAAGATTTCAGCGCCGGCCCTTACCGACAGAAGTTCCCAAATCTACTCATCTCTCCAATAAATATTGAGTTTATTATTCATTTGTTTTTATTTATTTTTTCTGTAAATTAGGTTTTAGTGACCTGGTGAGGTTTCGCTATAAGCCCCCCACGGCTTTCTGACCTCTCCAGCACACACTTTCTCTTTCTATGTGAAAGTGATATGTTGTGATTTATGTTGTATTGTTATTTTTTGGTATTAATGTGTGCAAACCAATAAACCTAAAACCTAAACTTAAACCAGTTAGACATTTTCATTGTCCTCGTGTAATTGACCCTTCTTCTTCATCCTCGGATGTTTGTTTTCTTCCAGTTTGGCGCGAGTTGCACGATAGAAACGCCATCAACACGCTCGCTCTCTGTGAATTCTCCAGACAACGCCCTGCTCTATTCACACATGGGCTCAATCAGACATTACACTCACTTTGTACTAAGGAGCTGGCAAAGTAAGTCAGTTTAATGTCAGTTCAAACTGATTCGGACATTTGCGTTCTCACACACAACTTTGCCGGGAAATGTCTAGATAAGTTGCAGTGCCTGTGTGAAAAGCAGCTTACTTTCTTTTACTTTTGATACTTCAGGAGTGTTCTACTGCTAATACTTGTTTTTACTTTTACTTAAATCGTACGTTTTACATGTAATAGTGTATGTCTCTATTGTGTTGTAACTAATTCCACTTGTCGTTTATTGATAAACTAACCCGGCAGCGTGGCACTGAGTGGAATGACAACCACGTGAGGCACAAAACGTGACGCACACAGCCTCTACATGAGGTGCCGGCAGTGTGTAAAGAGGCTGAAGACGCTGGCGGAGAGCACCTGTCAAACTTCATATCAGGTCACTTGTTTTCCAGCTTCAGACTGCCTTCATCTAACCTGACATGACAAGCAGGCGGGAGACACCTCCCATAAATGTGTTACCGATCTGGTCTCAGGGTCCATACAGTACATAGCTGATTACATGTGTGGTGGTGATCTCCCAAAAGTGACAAAGTGTGTTGTAGGTTCTCCTCTGACGCAAGAAAAACATTTTGTTGTAGTGTCTGGTGTCACAGGGACGCATAGCAACACAAATGCTGCCTATAAATATACATCCACGTACAGGCTATTTTAGACCGAACAAGGTCAAACAGGAGAGTTCAACTTCCTTTCACCACAGAGAATTTATATGTTTAATAATTATTTGGAGGAGCCAGCAGAGAAGTGAGCAGATGGTTATTTAGTAGATGATTTATTTTACCAAAATGGTAAATTAAATTATGTTAATTAATTAGGAGTCCTATAAGGCCAGACATGGCAGGCAAAAACATTGTTTTTTCATGCTCTGGTCAATTTTGAGATTTTGTGCCATTTTGCTTCTATAACATGTATTCTTTCAGATGAGTGGAAAGCAAACAATCAAAATGCACATTTAGGCGTTTATTCGACTGAACCTCGCTATTTGCGTCTGTAGATTTCTCCGAAATTATAGGATATAAGTAGCCTGGAAATCCAGACCCAAATCCGAAAGGACCCGATTAAGGATCTGGCAATGAGTAATTAAATGGCCCAACTCGAGGGGCGGCACCAAGCATGCATTTGAAAATCTCACTGCACGCAATTGGATAACACTACGACCAATCACAACAATACACGGGGTGACGTATCCAGAGCGTACCCATACGCTCGCTACCAGCGGAGCTAACTGGTAGATTAAACTCTTGCCGTATCCACTCAGCAAAACAGCAAAAATGTCCTTCTTGCAAAGGAACGATTCGAGCGCCATCTTCTGTTCCTCTTTTAGATAAAAAGCCATGTCTAACTCGTTCATTGTAGCGGCCAAAGCCGTTTCAAACAACTGTTGTTCATCCGTAGCCATCTTGCAATGTTCACTAATGACTTTGACGTCGCAGTGCTGTCGTCATCTGTGTAGCTCGCCTCTGGTCAACCTATAAGTGATACACCAATGTGATTGGTGCAGCTCGGCTACAGGGCATAGTTAATGAGCATCATTACTGAATGCCAGAGTGTATCGCTGAGCAAATTCAAATTGTGTTCTCGTGAGAACTCTGGATGTCCAGGGTAGGATATATGTATATTTATGTGCTACAAGGTATAATATACTAAAGGTTTGATTTGATTAGATATTGTGTCTGTAAATAGGGGTTTGTCCGTCTGAGGGCACTGACAAGTTTGTTTGTTTAAAATGTTCCGCTCAATATATTTTTGTCACAATTCTTTAAAAAGAAAATTAACTTAAGGTATCCTTAAAATCCTCATTTTCATTTATCTATGCGTTTATCTTTAAAAGAAAGTGATGTATTTAACAGATCTTGGTACATATACAGTAACTTCATCACATTTTCAAAAAAAAATATCGATATCAATCTCATCTCTTCGAGTGGTATTGATCTTCTCATCTCACTCCTGCCAAAAAACTGAACACGCGTTTCACAAAATGCTGAACTATTCAACTAACCCTTGAATATTAGTTTCTGCCCCAATAATCCAGTATCCATCAGCTTCTAATAAACATTCAAACTCATTTTACCCAACTGTGAAACTGTTGCATGTTTGTGTATCAATGAGTTTATTAAACCATATGACGTCCTGGTAACAGGTAATACATGCAAATGATTACATTGAAACGAAACATATGCTACATTTAATATTCTTTACAGTATAGAAGTACACTGGACAATAAGTGATCATCACCCAACAATTCATTTTGATGTTCCCAATTTGCCAAAACGGGCAAAACTACTCACAATTCTGGCTGTACCACTTACATTATGTGTTAATAGATGTTTAATACTGAATATGATGATTATGGTAATCAAAGTGCTTTAAGAGAGTATGTATTTAAGGTTAAATATTCTCCCTAATATCATGTGCCATCTAAGCTGATATGCTGACAAGAATATATTGGCAGATTTGAAAGAAAACCCTCATATCAAGTACCATACTTCCATAGCAGGCCATTCCTAATCATTCCCTGTGAGATGAATGCTGGGAACTTCATAAACAAATATGTCCAAGTTGAAGTGACGTAAATGAGGCGTGAATCATCGCCCTGGGTTTTCCAGTTTCCCTCTCCTCTCCTGGGCCTTTCAAACCACAATCCCTGCCATTACAATCAATGCCGCCACATCCAACAGCAGATTAATGGAAGACTTCCTCCTCATCGCTTTGCACAGTGGTAATTCATTTTAATTATGATGCATTCCTTCTGGCTGTGTTCCCAGCTCGCCAGATGCCCGACGTCTGTTTGACAAATAAATCCCTTACAATGTGTTCAAAGCTTTTAAGTTCTGGGCCTTGAGAGTCTGCGCTCAAAGCCTTTTACACGTCGGAAATCCAACACATGCTGGACAACATCTGTCTGCAGCTGGTTCTCCAAATCTTTTTTTTTTTTTTTTTCAGAGTCAGAAAACCGGGATGTGTGTCCAAGTGCTATAGTTCAAGTGAAAATACTCCTCTGGTTGGCAACCAGGGCCGTTTGGCTTTCCCGTCGCCTCTCCTTCTTCCGCTCCAGTCTCATCTTCCAGCAGACGACGCTGGACGCCAAGAGCACCAGTCCGGCCGAGAGGAGCACCAGGCCGAAGTAAGAGATGGTGGAGCCGTGCGAGTTGAAGCTGTAAGCCACGGCGGTGACCACGATGCCGGCGATGAGGACCACCACGCCAAACGGGACGGTGCAGCGGTAGCAGGACAGCTCGGCCCCGCCGGTGGCTGCCGTCAGCTGGACTTCATTGACCAGGGGGATGTTCACCGTGGCGGCTGCAGGACGCTCTGGGCCGTTGGCCTTCTCTGGGGACGCTGGCGTTCTCATGCCGTCCTCATTAGCTTCTTCTGGCATCGCAGGATCAGGGAGCCTTCTGTTAACCAACCACAGATGGTTCCTCGCTGTTTCCCCTTTTACCTCTTTCCCTCGCTAGGGTCTCCCAGTCTGTGTGGAGAAAAAGAAAAACATTCATTCAGATGTCAGAAAGAGTCAAACTTGTTGCACAACACCAGGGCACACTGAACTCTCCAAAAGAGAGCTTGCAGATGCTTTTCGTTAGAAATCAAAACACCGCATTTCACAATTCAACAGCACTTTCTGACCGACACACGCTGATTCAAAGCAGCTTCCCTTGCACAATCCCTCCCTGCCACCTCCTGACCCAGTCGGAGGAGTTGTCTGAATGACGCAGGACCACTCAGCCCTGCACGAGCTGAGACATTCCCTGGAGAGCGCGTGAAATGCAAGGAGCTTCGAAAACCACCAGCAATTTCACAAGCGTTCATTCTTCCTCCCCTCGCGTCTGCTGCGTGGGGAGCTGTGATTAAGACTCTGAGTGACAATAAATAGGAAGGACAGTGCCAGTTAGACTTTCCATCATTGTCAGGGTTTTTTTTTTTTTTTTGTTAAAATCACAGCATTTTCAAAGGTAGTTCAGAAGTCTGACATGCTCCAGACCAATGGATGGTTCCCAAACTGGGGGGCAGGCCCCGTCGGTGGGTCATGGCCATAGCTACCACTGAGGTTAAGTCGGCTGTATTTTGGGGGAAATGCGGGGGTTAAAGCAACCTGGGTGGAAAATATTACACATGGTGTGTTTTTAATTGGCTGATTCCATTTTGATTCTGATTTTATTCCTGACAGAGCGAAGATAATAATAATAATAATAATAATAATAATAATAATAATAATAATAATAGATAGCCAATTTATTGTTTAGCTATTTTTCCAGCAAAAAAGGGCAAACATTCACGCTCTGCAGCTCATCAAATGGGAGCGTTTGATGCTTTACATCACATTTGTCATGGACTGAATGTTCATGACAAATGTATTCACATTCTCTTTGGGTTTTAAACAAACCCAAAGAGAATTTGAATAGATCTTTGGGAAATTATAACGTGCCGTTTTCATTATTTTCTGACATTTTATTGACCAAACGATTAATCAATAATGAAACTAAGTGGCTGCAAGATGTTTACCAAGTTACAAAATTAGAAGAAGAAACTGTTCCATAAAACAATGTTTAGGCTATTAATTGGGACTTTTCTCAAATGGTTGCTGTTTTCTTGTAAGTATTGGAGAGTTTTGCTTCTTTATGATTTTAAAAACTGTTTAAAGCAAAACAATCAGAGAAGAAACAGGCTCAAAGTGTATAGACAGCTATTCCCTTTACTTAGAAATTAAGTGAAATTTGTTCCTGTGAACATTTAGAGAAACAGAAGCATTGGGGGGGGGGGGGTCCAAGATGTGAAGCCAAAACAGTTTGATTAAAAAAAAAGGCCTATGTTAAACTGTTTCTTCAATTCTAACAGTCCACATTACAGCCAATAATAAGTCTGTTTGTCAGGTGTGTTACATGCATGTCCAATGTTTGTTTAGGCTTCTGTAATTAATGATCCGGATAAAGTTATTCTTTTTGATAAATCCTTTAAATTTTCCAGCATATTAATCTGCACCACCGTCACATAAACTGACTTCATATGGAGCCTGACTTTAGCTGGTAATAACTGAATGAATTACCTTTAAACCCAAACTACTGCTTGTTAATTGTAGTGAGGTAAATGTACTTGACATGCTCGACAAGGCTCAGTATAGAAAGAAGAAAGGTTAGTTACCTCACAGCCGTTTTCCATGTCTCACCGTCTCCAAAGTCTCTTAGTAAACCCGCTCATAAAATATTCAGTCAGATTCACCTAATTAAAAGTAAATGTTGATTTTCTTCTGTGTTGAACTCTAGAATAAACAAGCTTCTCTTTCCGGGCTGGAACCTGACTCCCATTCATGAGAAGCGAAGCGTCCCCCTGTGAAGTCCTCCGGTTCAGCGCTGCTGCTCGGACTGCCATCCCCATTAAGAACAACTATTTCAAGTATCGATGACTGGAGCGTGAAGTTGAAAACAATAGGGGGAAATACACTTTCCGGTTATTCATTTCAAAATAAATCTCCCTTTTTTTGTTGTTGCTGCGAGCATTTGTTGCAGTTACTTTCAATTCCTTGGATACAATTATTTTGAAATCAAAATCAATTTATTTCCGTTACTGTTCAGATGGTCACTGGAAGTCCAACTTTTATAGGACATTATAAATATGAGGGACAGTAGAAACTCAGTAGTAAGGTGAGCAGCTGCATCACAGGTTCTAGGCAAAAAGGCCTGGAGGAACTTTATCAGAAGCAGATGCTAAAAAGGGTTGAATCTATCCTGTCAGATAGTACTCATCCCTTACGGGCTGAATTTCAGATGTTGCCATCCGGATCACGCTTTATACTCCCAAAACTCAGAACCAATAGATACAGACCTGTACCTGCAGCCATTCTACTTTTTAATTCTATAAAGAACCATAGATAATTTATTGACTTACTATTTATTGATTGTTTACTGTTTTGCCTGCAAGGTAGGCAATCTCTGCGATGTGTGTATGATTGTGTGTGATTTGTATTATACTATCTGCTGCATAACAAATTGCCCCACTGGGGGACAAATAAAGTAACTTGAACATGAACTCAGTCTTTGCACAGTATAGAAACTAACTCACATTATCATTATATAATATTATTTGATATGCCACTGTCTTTTTTTATTTCAATTTTTCTCATCACAAGTTTGCAACTAAACGAAATGCAAGATAATTTAGAAACGCCTTCGGCAATATGATAACAAATATACAGCATAAAAGTGAATGCAATTCAACCCATGTGCATTATTTACTGCGTGTGCCCTGTAACTATCTATATTGTTCTTATAGTTTATTATATCATATTTGATAGGCTTGAGTATGTTTTTTTTTCTTTTTCTTTAATGGAGCCTTCCAGCAAAAAGAGTTTGACACCATTGTACTTGTATAACAGACAATTGAAATCTTGAAGCTTGAATAAAGGAAAAGACAAAACTACATAATGACACAAAAACTTTTTGTTTTCCTCACACTTATTTTTTTTACCTTAAATTTGACTGTGAGCAACTGCAACTTAACACTTTCCCTGAAGAGATCAATAAAGTATTCTGATTCCGATTCTGATTAAAGGGTTAGTTCTGCGATTCAGTATTGCACCTTCATAGAGTTGGTGAACTCGCGGATTCTAACTACATTGAAAGCTAAGCACCATTAGTCTCCATATTGAGCCAAGCTTCAAAAACAATGGCTCCTTTACATGTCAACAGGCCACACGTGAAGTAAAATGCTCGGCTTATACTTTTCAACCGGCAGAGGTCAGTGCAGCGAGAATCAGTGTGGAATGGAATGTAACCAGATTTTTCAAGAGACAAATGTTGAACAAATGTGAAAGAAAATAACTTGCTGTCAAACACAGTTCATGATATCTGTATTCCCATGCTGACCACATACTCCCAGTATGTGAGACATGTGTGTGACACTCTCTCAGGGATCACTGTTGTTGACACGATTACATAAATGACCCACAACGCACATTGATTTACGGTCTAAGGCACACACACACACACACACACACACACACACACACACACACACACACACACACACACACCTGTTTTACACACTGATACATTACATACACCGTGGTTGTTCCCTCCACTTCTGTTGAGAGATTTTCTCTCTGTTGCATAACACTGATTATCTCACAATTCCCCAATCATAATGAAACATGTTTCTAACATTCAGGATAATCACTCCGCTTAGCTGACCAGCACACAGTCATCACAGCCAGTCATCTGCTAGACAAGTTCATCATTTTATTTCAAATCAAACATATTAATCACGCACCAAGGATTTTATGTCAAAGGATTTAATTTCTCTAATCTTACTGTAGTAACAGTAAGGACTGATGGATTGGACTGCAGGAGTGGGAGTAGTTTGTGTCCATATGACATGTTTCTACACTTCCACCATGCAAACAAAATTGTATGGTTGCAGTATGTTCTACTTACTTTAGCAAAGATTCACAAGACTGCTTTCTGTAGTGTATATTCGAGTCAAAGGTTACAGGGCAAATAGTTGTTCAAACGTTGGCTATATATTACAAAGAAGCATGAAGTGTATAATTTAGTAAGATAAGATAAAATACACCTTAAGGACAAAAACAAATAAATACAGATAACCATAGAAAGTAACAGAGATAGATAATAAGAGGTACATAAACTAAAATAGAATAGAACAAAAATACAAACTATACAAGAGCACTTGGAGACAAATGACATGGTAAAGTGAAAGTGGTGTGATTAATAGCAGCAGAGTCAACAAGTCTATGCAGTCTATCTAAAATATTGTATGACAATACAAGTAATCATGTATGACAATGATATACCGTAGTATGTGATATGAGACATAATATAAGGTGTAGTAGTGTAGCAATATAGTAGTATAATATAACATAATACATAGTAGAGCACAACAAAATAACATACATAGTATAGTATAAGTTTAGTACAGCAATATAACATAGTATGTACAGTGACGGCTGGTGACTCAAAAAATTAGGGAGGAAGAAGGAAAACCAACCCCCGGTGTCATGTTATTTTATACAAGTTGGCTACTTGTCTCTTATCTCTACCTTCTTGTGTTCAACAAATGTATGTAGTATAACATAGTGTAAGATATAACATTATATGCCTATGTAGTATAGCACAACAATATACCATATAATTGAGTAGAATATCATAGGTATCATATAAGGCTAGTTCTTGACTTTATTCACAATAAAGTACTACTAAGTATTTGCTTCCCATCTTTGACTGATAGGCCTATTGATAAAATATGAAGAAATACAGCACTGTAGCTTACATCAATCGTAAACTCTTTTATTTTGAAAGTTGTGACCGGAAGCCCGGTGTTTGACGCTCTTTACCTTGTGACAGGTCAAGTGTTGTGAGAGAGGAGCCGTCATGTCGCTGCAGTTTACAGATGAGGAGTTCAGGAACGCGTGGAGGGAGCTGGATGAGCCGCAGTTGGAAGAAGGATGGAAGCTCTTCACCGAGACGATGGGAGTCAAAATCTACCGTCTTCAGGACAAGGTACAAAGAAAATGAGCAAACGGCTGCTTTTACTACAAGAAGGCGGCAAGTGACTGACTAACTGAATGGGGCTGTGTCGGTATGCGTTTCCTCTGCAGAGCCTGCATGCTATCATCGGTATCATGCCAGTCCTTCTGTACAAAAATGATGTGAGATTGTTATCTTTATTGGGATTAATTTATTGACCACATTAATAAAAACATCAGAATGGATTTCCTAGCGGTCAACATGGGAAATATCCGGAAATTGAGCGTGAGCTGTTGGACTCAAAAAACGGTTGGACCGGTCTTACCAAACTCCATTTACAAATTGGGCAATTTAATGTTGCCTCTCCATTAGGCACATATGCTTACCTCATCGAACCTGATTCAATACATTTATGAAATCTTATGAAAGATCCACTCTTCAACCCGGCACACACCTGACACATCAAGGCAATAGCTTATAAATCAAAATAAAACAAAAAAATGTACTGTAATCTAAAACTCCATAGCCTATACATGAATTATCTCCATTCCCTCAATGCTCTTAAATTCTATGATACAAGAAAGCTTGGCAAGTAAATTCTGTCAATTTTGAGACATCTGTGGGCACCTCCACAGTTTTTGCAATGTGCTATATGAAATACAAAGTTCCATTCATGATAAAAAAAACAACACATGATTAAAACATGATGTTTCATTTGTAGTTCATTGGAGGTTTAAGTTTCTTAATTTTAATTATTTAGGTTTAAGGCAGTGCTGTCCACTGCCAAGGGAAAACAAAACAACCTTGAAATCCTGTTTTTGTGAATGAAGTTTGGTATGGCTTTAATTCCACTTCAAGTAGACACACAAAATCAGTGACGAAAGTGCAGTTTGTCAGGTTCATTGCATTGCAAGTGTGAGAGAAGCGTCCTCAGACATGTTTCTGCACTTTTGAATCAAATCCAATACACAGAGTGAGAGAGGTTGTTACGCAGACTTGCTCTAATCAGAGTTGTGTGGTTTGGGGATCAGTTTGTGGGTGTGGCATGTGGTCTGCTTTTGGTGGAGAGAACTCTCATGTGCTGTTTTCAGGAAACTGGACTTTATGAGTACAAAGTCTTTGGTGTGCTCAGCACCTGCAC
Source organism: Sander vitreus (assembly GCF_031162955.1). NCBI lineage: Eukaryota > Metazoa > Chordata > Actinopteri > Perciformes > Percidae > Sander > Sander vitreus. Next base: position 9,067,532 of record NC_135869.1, on the reverse strand, counting down.
TGCAGAGCTGTGTGCAGATGTCTACATGGACTTGGCGTATCGGAAACATTGGGATACATATGTGAAAGGTAAAAAACAAAACAAAAAAAAACAGTAAGGCAAGGTTCACACAGTCATTGTTCTTTCCATTCAATTCAACTTTCCCTTCATATTCACAATAATGTCATTAGTTCTGTTCTCTAGTTAGTTGCGGACAAGATCTTGTATTGAAATAGTGCTCTGCATTTAGTCATGTTTTTATACACTGAAATAACATTTTGAATTTGTTATCTTTGTCTTTATGCACCTCTACAGTAACTTGCAGGTAATATGTTGTCTGTGTTGTAGCTCCATAGTCTGTTGGGAACAAAAATCCAGTTTGAATCACATATATTAGTTAGAATTGTCTAGAGCTGCACAATATATCATTTTTCTTATCGTCATCGCGATATCAACTGGCTGGCTGGCAAAAGGCTGCGACATGTTGTGTTAGTTGAAAGAACATATCAGTAGAAAACTGCTTTTTAAAATGTTACTGTCCTTTTTTTAGCGGTGCCTTTTTTAATGTTCAATTTGTTCAATAAAATGTTAAAAATAATTTCCTTTCCTTTGTTTCAAAATCAACAAGCAATTTTTTGTATTTTAGAAGAATGCTGAAAGCAGCAGAACTCAGTATACTTTTAATATCTGTTTATCAAGAGTAATATCGTTATCGTGATATTGAACAACCATATCGCATACTTTCCTCATATGGTGCAGCCCTAGAATTGTCTGACGTAACATGATTTTATAAGTAGTTAGAGTAGCTTTTTCTTCCAAAGTGGTGTTTTTTGGGTTAGTCTGGTTGTCTGTGGTGGTAGCAGAGTCTTCTTGTATTTGCTATGGTGTCTTCCTCTCTAAGAATATGTAGACCAGCAGCCAATACATACTATGACCTGTTTAGGGTGTAGAGTAAAAGGGGAAACTATACGGCCGACATATCTGACCTTAAACTGTGAATCTTGTCACTGTAAAGTACGCTTTACAAAAATAAAAACATATCTCAAAGTATGAAACATTTTGCTAAGAACATTTGACTAGTTAAATGAGTAAATGACGACGGTTAGTAGACGTCAGGTAAGTAGACATTTCTGAAATAATGTGTGAGCAATAAATTAAAAGTTACTTGTAATGTTTTATTAGCAACATGTTAGCCTTAAGTCAAACAGTTAATACAACGACTAGCATCGTAAACAGTAAACTGGGCGCAGAAAAAAAACTACAAAAATCGTAGGCAAGGCAAGGAAGTAAAGTAAACAATGGCTGGTTTCTCAAAGATAGAAACATAGACTTTGGCTCAGATTTAACTAAAAGTGAGACTTTAGATAGATAATTAATCTGCTTCACAAGTCTATTTTTGACTATATCTTAAGTAGGATTTAGTTTTTTTTAAACTTAAAAAAAACATGTCTGACTGAAAAGCTACTTCAAACCACCTCACTCCAGCAGAAAATGTTTGCCTTCTGAAAGTTAGGACATTTTATTGGGGAAATTCAAGGAAGAGTGTAAATGTATTACTCGCTGGCAGTGTTGTAATGTAACAAAGTACAAATAGTTTGTTACTGTACTTAAAGTGCTCATATTATGCTTTTTGGCTTTTTCCCTTTCCTTTATTGTGTTATGCATTTTTTTGTTATAGGTTTACAAAGTGAAAAAGGGACTTACCATCTCCAACAGAAAACACTGTTCACAAACTGCTCCAAACAGCTCTGTTGTAGTCCAGCCTTTACTTCAGAGACAAACGTGGTCACTTTGTAACCCACGTTATAATGCTCTGCCTAGCTGCTAGCGTGGCACGCCCTCAAACTCTGCTTCTGACTGGCTAGTAGTCCTTACCTAGCTACTGCAAATGTGCGACTCCCAACAAAGATGGAACAGAAGTGTGATGTCTCACTCTGTAGCTAAAACAGAGAGCTCAACACACTGGGTGAAAAGAGGAGCTGCAGCAATGAGCAGTACACCAAGAATATGGTGTTTTTTTTTTGTTTTTTTTTAAATTAAACCATGTAAACCTATTCTGATATAACCTCTAAATACATTTATGAACCTGAAAATGAGCATAATATGAGCACTTTAAGTAGAATTCTCACGTATCTGTACTAAACTTCGTTATTCATATTTCCGGAAACTTTTACTTTTACTCCACTACATTTCCCCTAAGCATCTTAGTTAGTTACTACAAAATAAAATAAAAATAAAATAAAAGTTCATAATCAAAGTTTTTTTTTTTTTTTTTACTTTTACTTCTCATAATTAATTACATTTAATATCAGAAAATTACTTTTGATACTTAAGTACAGTGAACATCAGATACTTTAAGACTTTTACTCAATTAATATTCTAAAAGTAGATTTTAACTTCTACCAAAGTGATTTTCTGGGAAGATACTTGTACTTTTTCTCAAGTATTGCTTTCAAGTACTTTATACAAGACTGCTTGTTGGACAACATTGTTAACAAACCACAAATTATGAGCCACATTTTTCACCTTTTTTGTCATTTGGTGCCTCTAGTCAGCAGGGTAGCTAACTTTATGTTTTATTTTTGTGAAAGTGTCTAATGGCATTTTTCCATTACATGGTACCTGCTCGACTCGCCTCGACTCTAATCGCCTCACTGTGCGTCCGTTTTCCATTGCAGATTTTAGTACTGCCTCAGCGTAGCTGGTCGTCAATAGCGGCGCTGCAGTGAACTGCCGTGACCTAACGCAACACACACAGAACGTGGAAGGTGTGTTGTTGCCAGAAAACACATTTTGTTTCAAATGAAGCTGGAGGCAGCAAAAAAAACACAGCTGGCTAAACTATTTTAAAATGGCGGGTTTGTTCAGGATACCCCCGTCTGTCGCTTTCACGTCACCTTTTGGTATCGGCTCAGCTCGCTTGGAACCTCGACGGAGGTGGTACTAAAAAAAAGTACCTGTTAGCAGGTACCAGGGACTTTGTTTTGTAATGGAAAACCAAAAAAGGCGAGTAGAGTAGAGTCGCAGCGAGTCGAGCAGGTACCACGTAATGGAAAAGCACCATAACTTGCTTTAGACTAATCCAAGAGCAAAATGAAGACTTGTCTCACACTACAGGCCAGTCTGAAATAGTTTTGTGAAACTGACCCCAGATCTGGACCAACTCTTACTTTTTAAAGGTGCCCTGCCACACGTATTTTATTACTTTGTGGTAATGGCTGAAGTTCTACCATGGACTCTGTAACATTTTTTGTGGAAAAACTGCTTTGGTTACCTTGTTTCAAGCCATTCTAGCGTGGTCTAGAAAGCCTGCAGGAAGACTCAGCTCGATTTGTGCCAGTTCTCATTAATATTCAACGAGCTAAGCTGCTTGACTCTGATTGGCTAACAGCTAGCCAATGAGAGCCTGGCTATCAGCATCCTTTACCCAGCGCAACTGAGCGGGCTCATGAATAGTAATGAGTTCAGGCAACATGATGTCAGACTGACCAGCTTTTGTAATTGGCCTGATTTCTCCACTTTTTTCTTTTCAGTGGCTAGAGCTGACCGAGGAGGTAGCAGTTCATTTTCACATTCACGACATAATACAAACACATATGGACCTAACATATTTCAAAAAATGCAAGTAAAACTGTTTTTGTGTAGCGGGGCACCTTTTAAAGCTAGATAATAATTTGATGATTGTCTTTAAAGTGTTGAGTTAGTATTATTAACAGTAAGAAAGCATGTCTTTGGTTGCAGGCAGCTCATGATGACTGAGATTTTTTGAAGTGTCAACATGTTTCCCACCACTTACTAGGCTACTGGATGTCATTTTATGCAGAGCATGAGAAACTGTACTGTACTTTAAAAACTTTTGCATATGGGTGGGGGACGACGACACTTGTTTACTATTCTGCGACAATTGCAAAATTTGGTCATGGGCAGTATTTCAAGTGTATGCTTTGAACTTTACCAGAGAAAATCTCATTTAGCATTTCTTTTCCTTTCCCTACCATAAGACATGAAAAAACAACATATAACAGAGTATTCTCAAAGATTATAGAGCATTACTTTTTAAAATCCCTTTCAAGTGTATTAAGTATCCCTCCACCTACAGCTGATGTTTAGCTGCTTGTTTACTTCATGTCATTGTTATTTCTTTTTATTCAGAGCTCTATGAGAAGGACTTCAACGGACAGACTGCAATCTACTGGGAAGTAAAATACCCGTTTCCTCTGTCAAACAGAGACGTATCCTTCTGGTCCACACAGATACAGTCAGTACACAGACAAACAAATGTGAACACTAAAGCTTTTTCTCTTTGAGCATCAAGTACGGTTTATAGAGTTGAATAAAATCTAGAATCTATAATTGAGAGCAAATTGAGGGAGTGTCTTCCCTAACAGCTTGAACCTCAGTATGTGTACACGAGGGAGCGGAGAGACCTTGAAGTGGACGGCAGAAAGATCTGGGTTATCCTGGCCAGAAGTGCGCCACAGACACTGTGTGCAGAAAAGAGCGGCGTGCTGCGGGTCAAAGACTACAAACAGAGCGTTGCCTTGGAGAGCGATGGAGGCTGTGGAACTAAAGGTAACACATGACGGGTCGCTTGGTAGCTCACCTGGTAGAGCGGCTTATTCCTCGCGGCAGCGGCCACAGGTCCGGTTCCGACCTGCGACCCTTTGCTGCACGTCATTCCTCCTCTGTCTCCCCTTTCATGTCTAAGCTGTCCTCTCGAATAAGGGTCTAAGATGCCAAAACATAATCTTAAAAAAGAACAAGCTGATTCATTTGCTTGACAGTCTAACTGGACAAATCATACGATGTTTAAGCCATTTATCCAGCAATCCCAGTGAACGTTTGGCATTTTTCAGTTTTTTATTATTGTAAATTGAATATGTTTGGATAGGGCTGGGCAATATGGCTGAAACTAATATTGTAATCTTTTTCAAATGTTAATAAACATTATGATAGGGCACATATGTGCAAAAACATGGAAAATAATCAAGTTAATATTCAGTAGATCTAAACTTTGTTCCAGTGTTAAGCATCACATAGTAAAAACCTCTTGTAAGATTTCTTTAATTTGCTTGAAATTGTTAATTTAAACAACATTTTGTTAACAATAACATAATGTTACTATATTGTCCTGATACAACTATCACCCGACCCTCGGTTTAGATTTTGGACTGTTAACATGAGCTCTGGAAACTTGTAAAAATGCATTTTCTTTTACATTTCTTCTATCAAACTGTTGAAAAACAAATATTGATTCATTAATGAAAAAATGATTTGCTGCAGCCCTAATATCACAAATGAACATGTGTTTTCAGTTTTCATGAATTACTTTGACAACCCCGGTGGCATGATTCCTACCTGGCTGGTGAACTGGGCAGCGAGCGTGAGTGCATGCATGTTTCTTTTACTTTATCTCATTTTACTGCAATATATCTAACGACAATTCATTTCCGGGATTGCTCCGGTGCCGCCGGAAATTCCGCCAGATGTCCCTCAGCTAGCTAGACTATCTGTTCAATCTGAGTTTTCTGTTGCACGACTAAAACAACCTTTGAACGTACACATGTTCCACCAAAACAAGTTCCTTCCCGAGGCTATTTTGCAGCGGCACCGTGGCTCTGCTCGGCGCCAACCCATGACGATTGTGATTGGTTTAACGAAATGCCAATAAACCAGAGCACGGCAACCAATGCTGTGTGGACTAGCCAGACCCTCCTCCGCAGTGCCGTGGAGGAAGGTCTGGCAATGCAAGACTACTGCAATATATACAAACAGTGCAAGCTTAAAACATTTACAGCTTTAAAACTTAATGACCCATAAAGTAGCTTAAGGGGCACTGACCTCGCTGAACAGTTACAGAATGCCCTTATTGAGATCCATAAAGTGTAACTTAACATGACTGGCTTTCACTAAAACATCTAAAGTGCAGACTTTAGTCTGTAAATTGTTTTATTCTCGTTTTGGAATTAACAAGCAAATCTCCCATGAAACTTTTGCATGATTTACTGGGTTTAGTTTATGTAAACCAGCTTTGTTTGGAGATATTTCTCAACAAAAATGGGGATTTCCATGGGGATTATTCTGCTTTACGCAAGGGAAAGGAGTGTAAAATATTGAGGAGGTGGTTGTGTATTGATACGCGACTCCACAACAATAGGAAAACAGCTGCATTTCTTCTTCCTTGTTCTCTTTCTGTCATCGAACAACGCATCGCAGCCAACCTCATGCACAACAGCCAAACTCACAATTCAGTCGTTTTCATTTACATTTGTTTCTATTTCTCTTGTCAGACAAAAGAACTAAAATAACGAAAATAGGAATTTGAAATATCGGTTTTCCAATATCATTCCATATCAAACATCAGGCTGACATTTTTTTAGAAATATCCACTCTTGCCAGCATTTATTTTTAACACAGATGTGCTTTTAAATGTAGCTGTGTTAGTGTGGTTGTACTCTTAAGTGTGGATTTACACATTTGTGAAAATCAAAGAGTTTCTTGCCAAAAGATAAAACAGCATTTAATGGTACTGGTGTTGTTAGTTAGAGGACAGCCTTGTTACAAAAGAAGCCTTGAAATGGATGTACAATATAATATATTTAGACTTTATATAAATATCTTATTTATAAATATATATTTTATCAAAAGAAAAACTTTCACTGACATGTGGAAGCCGTGAAGAAACCATTTCCCTGCAGCGCGTCACAATCTTCAAAATGTGCACATGTTGGCCGTTGACCCACTCAAACAGATCTTTGACGACGTCTTTAAAGAGGGTGTTAAAAGGGTTCACTCACAGGCCTCGCAGAGCTCCGTCCCTCTGCCTGCCTTATGGTTTTCCATCATTATTGTTAGCAGATGTGTTGCAGGGTGATGTCAACAACCTCCTCTCTTTGTTGCCCCACCTGGGTGGGTCTTCTTGGCACAAGTGTTAATGGCGCTCACTGATAGACGCTCTTTGTGTGTGTTTGTCTTTAACAGACTGGGGTTCCAGGTTTCTTAACAGACATGCAGAAGGCCTGCAGCAATTACAGCAACTTCTGCCAGAAGAAATGAAATGCAACTGGCTCATCCACAAGGGCTCAGTTTTACGTTCCTTGTTTTAGTTTTGGCAGGTACTCTGACGCGGTGGAATCAAATTTGACTTTTCTGAATGCGGTGAATGTGGCACGGTGTGGGCCGCTACTTGTCATTGTAGCAGGCTGTTGACTCAGGCATGATGTGCATGACCGGCTGTTCTCATTACTAGGCTGGTGTGAAATCAATTCTGTTTCATTGTACTGTATTAATCAATACTGTATTGTCTTTTCCGTGCAATCACTGTAAGCTTCAAGTCCCCCCAGTATTTAGGAGCTTTCATTAGATATTTAAGCCTTTTTAAAAAAAAAAAAAATTGTTTATACAAAACACTGTATTACTTTTCGGCCTATATGGTGAAACAATGATTAGTTCAAACTAAAGTGTCTTTCATAGGATTTCATTGTTTTAAATGTATTTACTGTACATGTGAAATATGACGGATGCAACATACAGTCATTTGATTTATTTGACTGTATTTTCGGTAACATTGGAATCATTCATTAGTTATAATGAAGTGAAAATGACAAATCTGTACTTTTGGAGGAATGTTTGCTTCTTGTGATTTTCTTGTCATTTCCAAGGGTTCATTACTTATGCAAAAACCATGTTATGATACTCTATGTTGATTTATTATGGGTGCATACGGTCAAAGATACAGTATCTGAGGTATAACTGTATTGATTTTAGGCTGTACTGATTTCAGGTGAAAAATGGTTTAATCTGGTCATGAAAAGCCTATTACTGTGTAATATCGCTGTGTTATTGAAATGAATAAACTTTCATTTTAAATGTAGCACTGTAAACTGTCTATTTCTCACACACGATGTTTTACAAGTAAAATGATGCTTTCAAAAGGTCAATGGGTGTGCACTGCAATGTCCCACAGATGGGATGCTACCATGGTAACCTCAGCAAACACTTATTGCTGCTGCTACAGTAAACCATGCAGTGTTTGACGTTGTGAATACAGTTGATACACTCAGTTCAGCTAGCTCAAACGAATGCAGTCTAATACAACACATTCTCTTTATAGTGTTTGTTATGTTTAGTGTGTGTTGACACTGTTTGAGAAAGGTATGATCATTTTGGAGGCTGTAGTTTGAAGTGCTGTGGAACTGTATTACACAGATCGGTTTCTGTTATTTAGTTTACCCTTATGTAAATGGGTTGGACAAAATAATGGAAAATGAATAGTGAATTGAAACCTTATTTGAATCGCATTTAAAACCAGCTGTAGAGTATATGAACAGCCACTTTTGAAACGTGCGTATAGCATTAATAGATAATAATTATCATCACGTCAGGCAAGACTCCAACACAAACCTGTGTGTAACCAATGTGTAATTCCTAAGTAAGGTGACAGCATTAACCACAGTATCTGGTGGAAAAGACTTGAGCTGCACAACATGAGGGATGCCCCAAATAAATTAGTTATTTTCAGTTTTCATTAGGGGGTCTGTGCTAAGTACAAACAATTCAGGTAACAACAATTGTTGTTACCTGAACAAAAAATGTTCCCAGACAAAAAAGGCTATAATTTTAGAGGGAGGGTTAATTAAAACACCCTCAATATACAATATATATATATAATAACAATATATATAATAACAATATAGTACCAATATGAGTATGTGTACAATTTGTTGTGTGAATTTGTGGAATGGTTTGGAATATAACTTCAACAAAGTCTAAATATAAATCAATTTGAGACGATGTACAGAAAAAAAAATGTTTAAGACGTATGGGATGAATGTGAGTTAATTATTTAAGTCATATCTTATTAACACTGGGTGGATATTTGGGTTGTATATAGTAGAAGTGGGATGGTTGTTTGTGTATTGTATAATTGATAAATATTAAGTTAATTGTTTGAGTTATGGAGAAGGGGTAGGATCATAAAAGTGTATATTTCTGCCAACTACTTTTCGGACATGTAATATTTATGTTGCTTATGAGAATATGTAGGCTATATTAAGTTTGTTATAGGTTTACTGTTCATTTTATTTTTTATTCTTTATTTTTCCTTATTTGTCACAGGTTCGAAATAAATCAAATCAAACAACTGATTTTTTTTCTCTCAAAAGACAGCACAGGAAGTGCAATTTATAAAGCAGATCTGTATGCTGTAGCAGAAAGAAATATTTGAGTTAGACTTTTATAATGCTTTAAGAAAGTCTAATTTTCTCAAAAATACTTATCAAATCTTTCAGTTGATTTGCTCATTAATCTCAGAATAACGTAACTCTTTCTGGAGTCGAAAAATTCTACTTTATGTGTTTTTGTGTATTTCCGTCAGTATTTTTATGTTTTTGATTACAAACATGGGTAAGTGTAATGTAAGAATATGTGGAGCATATTTTGATACTATACTATATTATAATATTAAGATTTCACGGGTAGCGTATTTTGATAGAACAGTATCCCCTATCTAATAATAATGCTCCCACGCATGTGCAGAACCGCAAGTAGCACATGCCGATAGGGAGCAAATTTATGTTTATGTCGACCACCGACCCATCCTCCCGGACAACTTAAATAATTACACATTTCAATAATTAACTTCATCCACATCTTAGATAAACAATGAAGTCCTCAACATGAACTTATACTATTATTATATACTTAGACACTACACTAGAAAAGTCTTAGCCTAGTTATCAACAGGTAGGCCTACCGTGTCCTTCGCGCACAGGTACAATGTAAAGACAGCCTCTCTGGTGCGCGAGCCTGTCAAGGCACACATTTCCTGACCAGGTGCTGCTGCAGGTAGGCTAAGCTAATAAGTGTAGGCTTTATTAGACTATATTTAGTTATTTCATGGACTAATGTAGAGTAGAGATTTAGGTAGGCTTTATAAATGGTTGTAAGGTCTTTTTCTTTGTTTTGGGGATAGGAGTGAATTATTTTCAGGGCTTTTACTAGCTGTTAAAACCTAAACTTTTGCATGCTAGCTCTCTTACTGCTCACTGTTAAGCCTGTAACTTTGTGGCATGCTAGCTACCTGGCGACTCCATATGTTTGTGGCTGTTTATGACAAAAATAGTCACAACATTGTGATAAAATACACTGTCTGGTCAAGGCTAATCGGACAGGCTAGCATTAAAAGTAGGGAGGCTATCTCTAAAGCTGACTGCTAATGATAACCAGGCTGACTTTCCAACAAAACATGTAAACATAGTTAGCTTGACTAAATTTCACAACCATTGTTTTATATATTTTAATGATTTACTACCACATTTTGTTGAGCTAATAACGTTCAAATATGAACAGGTATGTTATCTTACTGCTTGATAAACTTTTTGGAAGATGTAAAACTTAACATTTAACATTAGGTTCTGGGGTGGAAGCCATTATTTTATATGATCATTTACAAGAATGCATTTAGACTTTGCTTATGAGTTGGATATATTTATTTGTTTTGGTGACCGTGACGATTGGAGTACTCTACACTAATGAAGACATCAGCCAAAGCATGTGTGCTTGTTATTTTTCTGCATGACAAAATAATGAATTTACAACAAATGTGAACTTCAAAAGACTGTGTTTACTCAATATGAACCAGTTTACCTTTAGATGGGGACTATGATGAGATAATAACCCACACAAACACTATGTCACTTTGCACACAAACATTGTATTTTTTATCCTGTGTAACTTATTTTTTATAAGCTATTGTATGTTTACTGTTCGAGTTTTGTTTTTGCATTGTATGTTGAGGCCACATCTAGGACGATTTTCTATCATGACTATAACGTTTTCTGAATCTGAATACTGTGGGCATCTGGGCTTAGAAGCCTGTTTTCTCCCTTAATGTGTGTTTTTACTTATAGGTCAAATGTTGCCAAATCCAAACTACAGATATGTTTATTCATTACAATTGATCTCCCAGGTGTGCCAGCCCTCCCATGACATGTCTAAGCTTAGGTGTGAAATATAGAATCAGAGCCAGCTGTGGATGTGACTTATTTCCCCATCAGGAGATCCTGTGATAGCGTCTTTTGTGTCGACAAAAACACAGTATGGAAGCAGAAAGCCAGATCCTGAGAAGATTTGGTGCCTAGTGTTGTTGGCGTGGCTGCTGCAGCTGTATGACGAGCCAGAAGTGCACTGGTGAGTCTGAAACATTCACCAGATTTGAAACAGACTTTGTATCACTGCATTCTGGTGACATAGAGATGAACATTATTACAGCCATATGTGATAGCTGAATGACTATTTCCAAAACCATTGGCATTAATGTACTGCTAGAACAGTCTACTCTCTTCTGGGAAGACTTTCCATAAGACTTTGAAACCCAAACCAGGAAAAACAGCCCCAAAGCAAAAATTGTGAACCTGGGTTTTCCACATACTTTTGGCCATATCATGTATACATTCCATTTCACTGTCAAATCCAGGCCTTTCCCTTTGTTGTCTTTTTCTTAAGCATCTGCATACTTCTCCACCCAGTAATGTTAGATGTAGTAGCAGTAAAACTAACACTAAGAATAATTATATAAAAATTGATAGTAATTTGACCTGCCACTAATGATTATCTTCAGTATTGATTGATCTATCAGTTACTTTCCATATTCATCTACAGCTGTAATTTACAATAATTGTCTTTGTCAATTAATCATATATGATGACTAATATATATATATATATATATATATATATATATATATATATATATATATATATATATATATATATATATATATATGAAGTGTTTGGTCTATTAAATGTCAGAAACATAACTTCCCCAGGGCCCATGGTGACGTCTTCAAATTGCTTGTTTTGTTAGACCAAAAGTCCTAGTTCAGTTTAATATATAATGATATATAATGGAGAAAAGCAGTGAGCAGTTGATAACCAATTCATCGTCTACTCGGAATTGGATGAGAATTTAAACCTATATTTGTGTGTAGTATTGATCACAATATGTTAATAAACCGTATAATATCCATCAGCGGTGGATGATTTTCAATAAAAGTCCTGATATACAGTACGGTGTAAGCCCACGTCTTTGCTGCCTCAGAGGACTTCTCAGTGGAAACCATGAATTACAGGGTCATTTCCTTGTTGCCCCGAGTTGAAAAAGTGAAACCAGGCTGTGACACGCCCTCTCACCCCTGCCCTGTTTTTTTCTCTCTGCTGATCAGTTGTGAGACTGACGTGTTGGCCCAGATGTTTCCTGAGGGGAGAAGATGGTCGTTGTTTCCTATGAGGTCACTTTGCTGGTGGTGTAGTGATGGCTTTGGTGGTCTATTATGTTTTAAACCGCCCCCCCCTTTATTTTTGTTTTGTTTGTCTGTCTACCATAATGGAGTGACTGGATCTTTACATTGACTCAGTTCCTGTCATTCTAAAGAACAATGGAGACCAAGCACGATCAAAGCAAACTTTAAATAACTTCTTTTTTTTAAAGGTCTGATGTTCGAGATGGGGTAACAAAAACCAGAAACTGGAAGGGGAATAGATTGATAGAGATGAGGAAATATATTTAGCTTAATTTGATATCAATTTTATCTTTAGCTTGTTCAATGAAAGGAAGGATTGTATATTATCTGGTTAGAGATGAAGATAATAACGATGGTGATGAAGACTTGACCAAGTATTAAATGGTGCATGCAAAAGGAACATGTAACAGTTGGAAATCATCCTTATGTAAGGGGAAGCCTACTAATTAATATTTTATTTATTTACGGTATCATCTACTGTAGTATTCTGCATTTGTTTATTGAAACTGCTTATAATATGCACAAAAAAAGTCAGATGCGTTACATTTTACAAACAGCTTAGTAGTATTCTCAAAAAATTTAAAAGTAAAGTATAATATGCAGCTACAATTTGGACATCCTAGCAGAAGATAATTTGGGTTTCGGTTTCAACGATTTACTTTTTCCAGGCAGCATTAGATGAAAGTTTTACATATAAGAAAATACAATTCAATACAAGCTGCTCTGTATGAGGATGCATTTGCACCAAATGTCAAACTCCAGCTGGAAATGTAGGCAGAGTTGTGATGTTTTTACCCCCTCTGCTGGTGGAAGTTGTACACTGACTGTTTGAAGTCTTGTGTATGGTTGACTGAGAACAGTGCACTGTACTCTACGATGAACCTCAAACTCTTCAGTGCATTAAGTATCAACAACAGCTTCCACACTTCTTTTTTTGTTGTAAACATTGCTTGAACGCAGGCCTGGAATATCTGGGAAAATTAGCAACATTTAATTCCGAGATTTAAACAAAAGTCAACACTTCTAGCCTCATTTGTAAACAGTTCACTTTTAAGTTAAGGGCATAGCAAATGACGATTTTCTTATTTTGAACAAAAGAGAGATAGAGAAAGATTGAGAGATGGCTAGAGAGAGAGAGAAAGACCATATTAGGCCAGTAAGTACTCTGCTATTGAAAAAGATTCACCATTAACAAGGTACATGCTGTATTATCAGCATAAAAATACACACTATCAGAAAGATGTCACAATATATTAATAGGAAACTGAACATGGCAAATAAAATAACATTACATAATAAAGCAGCATGCATCAGCGGGGAAAAACAACCTGTATCTTACAAATGATCCAAGAATATACTGTAAGAAATGAGACTACTTAAATAAAAGAGCTTATTCTTACTTCTCTTATTCGTACGTACATCGGATAATATAAATAAAGACTGTTTGGGAGTTTCGTAAGTATGAGAAGTATAATAGAACATGCTGTTTTATTATCGTATGAAGATATAATTCTACACCTCATTGCATTCAGTCATATTGTGGTATTTATTGTTGTCAAGAGAAACCTTTGAAACAAAGTGAAAACAACAAAGTGTAAAGTAAAATGGCAGATAAGTATACTGCTCTGACTTTATCAGCATGTATCCTATTGAACCCTCGTATAAAGTCTAGAACCCATGTACGACATGTGGAAAAAGAAAATGTTATGACTGTATTTGTCTTCGTTTTGTAGTATTAATGTCAGATTAACGCCATTGTCAGCAGGCCTAATCTATTTATAGGTATACAGTACCTATATACGTATATACTTTTAGGCAGTGAGTTATTAATGTAGCAGTGACGATGTACTTACTTAATTTCAGTTTTTGATGTGAACTGACTGATTTGATCTGAAAGGGTGAGCTCTAGTTTCAACAAAGTTCTCATCCGTTTGTTTGGGAATAACAGTGGTAGCAGTGACAAAAATCAGACTCTTAAATCCCACTTTAATGCAACATTTTATCCCCTGGAATGCCTTGGGTGAATAATATTCAGTCCTGGAGTCTTTCCACTGCCAGTCTTTCACAAATGGAAGAGAAATATATTTCTTGGCTGGCCGTTGTGTTTTAGAGTGAGGTTCTTTTGATTGGTAATATACAGGGCTAATTAGCTTAAGAAAGTGATATAGTTTTTCTGCTGGACTGCTGCTCCCCCTTAACGTCAGCTCAGATTTCCCAGGTGCCTTGCTGTCTGCCAGAGGTAACAAAGTAATGGCTCTGCTTGGAAGCCTATTTTTCAGCGTGTTTTTTTAAAATGATTTTTAATAGATTACTATTAGAGATATTGGTGTACTCAGGGGAATCCTTGACCCTGAATAGGCTTTTAATGTGTTTTGTCTTCTACACTCTGCTCTGCAAATCAGCTATATTTTGGGGGAAGGCCTTCTACCCCATTATGCATGAGCCCATTTTATAGAGGGGGGGTGGGGGGGGGGAACTGGAAATACCAATTTCAGTGCTTACATTTCTTTTTCTTCTTCTCCATCACAGAATGAAAGAAAACCCTGTTATTTCCTGTGATGTCAGGACACTCTGATGGCTGACATTCTTGCATCCAAACCACAAGTGTCATAGCGTAAGTACATCAGCTAACTTACGTTATTGGGTACATTTGTCATAAATTTATCAGTTATCATTTTTTTTAAATTAAGTAAGTAATTAAGTTATTGTTTAACCCTACCATTAAGGCAGGGGTATGCTTCAAAGAAACTACTTTGTATGACGTGTGGTCTGACCACATCTGAAGGCAAAAGTGTTCTAGCTGCTGTCATAGAGAGGGGGACAAGGGCAACAGTGCACACTTCCAGAGAATCTACCAAAGCCATTGATGGTGTTGCACTCTAGGCCTGCACGATTCGGGGAAAAATATGAATCACGATTTTTTCGAATTGATATTACGATTCTCTGCCACGATTTCTTTCTCACGGAGTGTAATGTGTATTGCACACATGAACCATGACAAAACAAAACAAATTATCAGTACCAAACATAGATTCTTTTTGGCACCTATAGCACATTGCGCATCACCACAAGCCTGTAAACATGGCCCTGATACAGGCTCTATCTGAACTCCTTGAACAAGTCTTTACATAATTAAAACATGTCAGTCAACATGCTGCAGCTACAGCTTCAGTCTCTAGAGAAATGGAGTTTGTCAGTTGCCAATTTAAGTACAGTATCAAAAACAGAATGATTTCTTAGCACACTCTTTAACTGCTTGCCTTTCCTGTCTTCAGCTGTCCTATCAAAATAAAGGCCGAAAATGCCCCAAAAAAAATAAATAAAATCAAAGTCATTTAAAAATTAAATCGCGAACAGGGGTGAATCGAGAACGCAATTTTATAACGATTAATCGTGCAGGCCTATTGCACTCTGTTGTAAACACAAAATTGATGTAGTAGTTGTGACAAGAAAAAAACAAACGGAGACAGAAGTTCAAATCCTGCCTTCTTTCACACCTCTGCACACCTGGCCAATAGCTGTGCAGAGTGGGTGTGCTTGACGGACTGTTGGTTTCGGAAAAGCTACAAAAAATGCCAGACTTATCTCCCCCTTCTATATCCATCAGGGCTGTAAAGTGTTTTTGCCTACCCTGCACTACCCTGCACCAACATAAAAACACTGACGGTGGCAGCCAGGGTAAAAGAACTTAGTCACCGTTAGCCTTAGTTTTTATTTCAATATTTTGTCTCTTACCCTAGCTGTATAGTCAATCAAGTGATCAGTAAACTGTTCAGTGCAACATTTAACAGTGAAACATTTAACAGCACTTTCCGTAATTCAGCAGAGTAAAAATCTTGTTGCTTTTGGCTCGCCTTGTATCCAAAGAAATTCGGTCACCGGTAGTGCTGCATGTTTTGAATTTGATTTCAGACCACTCCCAGTATGATACCTGGGTTTTTGTACTGATATAAAACACCTTTTTGAGGCATCAGTTTGGGCAATACAAACATGCTTAATGCATCAGAAGAACTAAATAAAATAATATTTTAAGTTGGACATGTTTCCTGATTCAGATTGGGAAATTTTCAAATGAAAGGATAAGTAAACAAACCTAGGAATATGACCAAGCGTTAGATGTCAAATTTCCATAACTTGTGTTCATGCATCTCTAGTCATAGATACATTCATATGAAGTACATTTAACGGTAGTCGTAACTGCCCATGTTCTCTTTTAGAGAAAGACTGAACTGTAGTGTTATAAATAATGTTTTAGTATGTTTTATTGGCAACATTTTTGGCTCAGTTCTTCAGTGTTTGTTTTAAAATTCATACTATAAAACATTCAACCCCTCCAGCACCACTTTAGAGAAATCACTTCTATACATTCAGCCTGTCTGTAGACGCATGTAATGTAATAAATGTTATTCTAACCAAGAGAAAAACTTGGAAAGATACCAGCTGATAATGTTCAGATGTCTGCCTTACATTAATCTTTAAACTACAGTTTTGAATGCAGCCAACCTAATACAGCTCGATGTCAACGTTAGTAACTGTAGCACAGCTGTATTTCTCTCGAGTAAACCAGTCGAGTAAATCAAACACGGAACATTTTGAAGTCATGAATGATAATTCATCAAACTGTACGAAGCTTAAGTGGTTATTCAGATGAGTGGTTTCCTTTATAAGAGCTAGTTGTCTTCAGGCGGTGTAATTTAGATATGATCTATGTGAGCATTTAGGAAACTACAAGAAGGTCATGTTTTTTTTTTTTTCTTTCTTTACTTTATATTTCTCCTTTTTTTAAGAACATTAAACAAATAACTAAATTACTTTATAAATATCCACTAGCTGTCATTTACACGTTATTATGGAACCCATGCAACTTCTAGGCAAGACCCGCCCTTCAATAGCATTCACACGCTACTATTGGCCAGGCGTCCATGCTTATGCAAGGTAACGTAACCTGATTTGTTCAGGTCCTATCCCCTGACCAATTGGCTATCCTAACCTTAACCACTCGAGGTCAATGCCTAACCCCAACCAATCGGTCTGCTTGTACGTGGGATCCATAATAACGCGTCATTTACACTTCTGTAGCGGCCATCTTAATGCTGTAAGATCTCAATAAAGCTTTTAGTCAATTGTAAAGCAATCAAACAAAACCGTTTTGTACCTGTTTAATGAGTTAAAGATACAGTTTGATTTTCACTCTTCAATTCTTAGAGAACGCAAAAACAACATGCACCCAAACTAGCTTTTACGGGTGTTTTTTTGTTGTAAAGATATCCCTCCACATTTAAACAACAACAGGAAAATGGTTAAATCTCTTCTTCTGTATGCTCTGTGTAGGATGACAAACAACAAAACTGTGCATCACAGCCATCATATGACCCGCATACTCTAAATACTCTACTGATTCTGTTTCTTCTTGTTCTGTGAACACACATGCTGTGATTTAACACAGTCAAACGTGTGTATGTTCTGTCTGAACACTAATCAAGCAGAAAATAGTGATTTGATCTTGGGTCATACATGTTTAGCCAGGGACTCAAATCATCTTTGATGATCTCAAAGTTGTCTGACAACATACAGTGTAAAAAAAATAAATAAAAAAAAAATAAAACTCCACTCAGCTATATTTACGTTTATGTAAAAGAGTTAATGACCAGCCTTACGTCTTTGTTTTTCAAAAGCTCTGTTTCCCTTTATCTACACTAATAACACAAGGCCGAAAGTGGACGAAGAGAAAACGATGGCTTTTCAAATTTAGCCAGCTTAGTGTGGATGCACGACACTCTTACAGACTAATCAAATAAATGGTAACAATGACGTTAAAAGCTGTTTCGTGAGACTTGAATCAGGATTAGAATGTAGGCTACTTATTATGACTTTATCATCTACATACTTGTCTATCCTGTAGAGAGGCTCTTTATTATCATAAGAAAGCAAGCAAAAAACAGTGAGAGGCAGATACACTGCAATTAAGACGACCATCTCTTTACGGTACACTTACAGTGATAGTATTTCTAAATTTAAACTCTGCTGCTTGTCTGTGCTAGTATGGATTTGATTGCATGACAGTAATGCTCATGGGCTGCGTTGCTCAGACTGCACGGTTAATGCCAGCCATTTGTTTTCCCGGGTGTTTTTTTGTTGTTGCGTTCATTAAATATAATTGTGTTTTCTACTGAGCATACCACAGACTGGCACCTCCTCTGAGTTGCAGCTCCTCTCTGGGCCAACATAAGCCCTGCATACCAAGGAGGGACCAGTTGTGTTTACCTCTCCCTACCGGCACAGCCCGACGGCAGACTGAGGGTCCTCTCCTTTTTCCGCTGTGGTTTCTGGCAGCCAGCGCCAGATTCCTCCATGTCTATCACTGCAATCAGCAGGCCAGACCCGCAGTCAGCCAAGCAGCTTGAAACAAAGCAGCATGAATGGCTGTGCATAAAGTAGGTGAAGCGCTTCTTTTGGGATACTGAGAGGAAGGATCTCTGCTTTCTCTCTCAGCTTTGTCAGTTTTCCGCTCTTTGTCATCAGAGGACAGTTCTTCTTCGTGATAGGCCAAAGTGCGGCATGCCCCATTTCCTCCTCAGAAGAGGAACATGGAGCGGCATAACTTACTAACACTATTTTGAAAATGTCAGTATATTTTCTCCATGATGACTAGGTGTGTGATTTAGTGTGATTGGCTCCTGACTGAGCTGATTCATCACTCTTGACTAAATGAAACTTCCAGCATCCCACACCTCAAATTATGTTATTATCCCTCCTGCAGATGATTTTTGCTTAACCATGCACATAAAACCAAAGTGCGTGCTGATATGCTAAAAGTCTTATTTAAATGGCAGAAGGTGTAAAGCACCCAGAAAATAAGGGTGTTGGTTAAAAATGCATGTAATGCAGGGACATGTTTACCGTGGAATGATAAATAGCATGATTTGCTCTGGCACCATCCAAGTGCTTTTCTTGGAGCACAGCTTTACCTTCAGCGATTATTTGGATTAGACTAAATCACACTAATACTCCTCAAGAAACAGCAGAGAAATACTAGACCTGCAGTAAAACAACGTGAAGTTTTTCTCTGTGAAAAATGAAACAAACTTTCGACCTGAGACTGGTGTAGTTTTATTGAGAAAGTCATACGTTTAGTACAGTAGGTTTAATTATGTAGCACATTCCTGTACTGTAACTGTCTAAGCCCTTTGCATTTAGTGAGTATAGCATCTTTCAAATTATTCTGATGAATTAACCTTTTTGTTTATGGACAAAGGAGACAATCAAATGTTGCAATGAGCTCTGTAATCTGTCTGGCTGTCTGCCACAGTGTCTTTTTTCAATGCCAAAGGTGGACATATTCCAATTCCAGACATGTATTATTAAGTCAGACATCCTGGGCATATGGTGGGGAGGGGTTGCAGTTCGGTGGGCTGGGGATCTCATCGCTGCTCTTTGCAGATGATGTGGTCCTGATAGCATCATCGGCCAGCGACCTTCCGCACTCACTGGATCGGTTCGCAGCTGAGTGTGAAGCGGCTGGGATGAGGACCACCTCTAAATCTGAGGCCATGGTTCTCAGCAGGAAACCGATGGAGTGCCTACTCCAGGTAGGGAATGAGTCCTTACCCCAAGTGAAGGAGTGCAAGTACCTTGGGGTCTTGTTCGAGAGTGAGGGGACAATGAAGCGGGAGATTGGTTGGAGAATCGGCGCAGCGGGTGCGGTAATACATTCAATTTATCGCACCGTTGTGACGAAAAGAGAGCTGAGCCAGAAGGCAAAGCTCTTGATCTACCGGTCAGTTTTCGTTCCTATCCTCACCTATGGTCATGAAGACTGGGTCATGACCGAAAGAACAAGATTCAGGGTACAAGCGGCCAAAATGGGTTTTTCTCAGGAGGGTGGCTGGTGTCTCCCTTAGAGATAGGGTGAGAAGCTCAGTCATCCGTGAGGAGCTCGGAGTAGAGTCGCTGCTCCTTTGCGTCGAAAGGAGCCAGTTGAGGTGGTTTGGGCATCTGGACTAGGTGGAGGGATTATATCTCCAACCTGGCCTGGGAACGCCTCGGGATCCCCCAGTCGGAGCTGGTTAATGTGGCTCGGGAAAGGGAAGTTTGGGGTCCCCTGCTGGAGCTGCTGCCCCCGCGACCCGACCCCGGATAAGCGGACGAAGATGGATGGATGGATGGATGGATGGATCCTGGGCATATTAGCAGAAACTGAGTATGTTACCCTAAACAATTAGATGTGTGACTGACATAATATGTCCCATCTACGCCATTTTCAGTCAACATGGAAGCTGCAGTAGCTAATGCTAGGAGCAGTTAACATAACATGTGTCATGTTGATTGAAGAAATATGTTGTTGTTGTGTGTAAGTTGACTTATGACGTGTACAGCCGCGGCAATCTCATCCATGCTTTCCCGCCATTTTTGTGGCCAATTTCTCTGTTACGATTTTTCTGGCCCTGGCACCCGTTCTTAATTCTGCCTAAAAAGTTCTGATTAACTCAGTTGTTATTTCCACCATCCATCCATCTGTCCATCCGTCCGTCCATCCGTCCATCCATCCATCCATCCATCCATCCATCCATCCATCCATCCATCCATCCATCCATTTTTTTTATCTGCTGATGAGCACAACATCAGACTCATTTTACTCCCTAGAAATGATCAGACATATGGGCAGGCCATTTAAAAGAATGAAAAACTAAAAATTGGAATGAAAAAGCGAAATTATGCTGTAAAGGTTAAGATACTTATTTATTTCAGGAATGTGCGGCATAATAACCAAATACTGCAAGTACCTTTACATTGGGTAAATGTAAGTCACTGCCCCGTTTGGCCCCTATTAACCAACGGTCTTAGTCAATATCTAAGCATGAAATGTCACCACCGACTAATTCTCCTTAGCTCATATTTAGATATGAAGATGATAGAAATAACAAAGCAGGATCATTTCCAACTGCAGCAGCTGTTCAGTGGAGTGTCATCCTTTTACAATCTAGGTATTGATGTGCTCTTACTGTTTTGACATATAATCATGATTTGGTAATATAACTTTTGTACCTAATTTTCTTTAAATGCCCTTTTCAGCCTTAGGTAGCACTTTAGTCCGTGGTTTGTTGCATGCTGCATTTTACACCGTAATCATCAAATTAACCAAGAATGACTTTGCGAAGACACCAATGAAGAAAAAGTGTTTTATGATGTGTGTAGATATGAATCTCTGTGTCTCCACTGCTATGTGGGTTTAAGTAACCCCACACTTTCTATTGAGCAGTGAAACGGTTTTAAGAGAAATGTTTGTTATTTCACACCAAGCATACGGAGCCAGCAGTAAACCCGTCTGTGAACTTAAGTGCTCTTCTATAAACTTCTCAACAGTGTATTCCCTAGTAAAAAAAAAATGCTGTATTGGTCAGAGATGGATAGGGGGCATTTTGGGACCAATAAACCCAAAATACACAAATACCTCAAATGAGATGTCTCATTGTAGCCTGCAGACAGATTTACGGATTCCCAGAATCAAAGGGCAGTCACCCTTATACCGTCGCCTTTCACAAACAAAGTGGGAGTCGGGGGAGGACACACAATGGCTGTGACAATATTACTGTTATTATCATTCCGAGGGTGTTCATTCCACACTATCAAATCACTGGTAAACGATATAATTAGAAATTTTGAAATCCCTTTTTAAGTCAGCTTCTGAAAGTGCATAATGCAAGGCTTTATTAATTAAAAGCAAAAGCAGATGTCAGAATTGCAACCTGAGGCTGCATATTTGTGTTCTTAACCTGTTGGAAGACCTCGTCTGACCCGATCTCTCTATACAACGGCAGTAATGAGCAGTAATGACTACACATGCTCTCGCTGCTTTCCAGTAATGCACTTAGATATGATTGAATCCTGCTCTTCGTCGGCTCGTTTCAGACACGCGCTTGAAAAAGTACCCCATTACAGACCCAGTTAACTGCAGTAATCCGGGCTGTAACGGGAGCACATCTTGCAGTATCATTAATGCCACTGCTCATTACGGCTTTGCCCTTGAATCCACACATACTGGCAGGAATCGAAAGTGTTTAATGGCTGCAGCCATGGCAACAGAAATTCTGCCTCTTTCACTTTCTCCTGGAAATATGCGTCTTAATCGACTGCATTGCACACTTGCTTCTGGGGTCAGCGTCAGGTCCAGAGTAGAATCATTTCTCCACATTTTGTTTTGATTGATTTCACGGTGGAACAGTAACCTCCTGCATCCACAAGCAAAACCGAGTTAACAAAATAACACTTGTGTACATAAATTATTCAATCCACCTCAATTTAAACTGGTTATTTTGTTTGCATGCTTTTGGAGTCAGGAGATAGGCCGAGGTCCAGACTCTCAGCTTGGCACATATCAGCTCTGCCGCCGTTAACTTTGTGTTTGTAATTAGTTTAATTCTACAGTTATTAAGCCGTCTCACAAGGAATTCAAGCTGCTGACTGGATTATCACAGAGCTTGCCATTCAGGCTTGTCTGGATGAGTCTGGAGCCACGGTTATTACGTGGGATGAGTCCCCATGTTGTAGTTTGTTTTAGCTCTGCAGCTCTAAACTGTTAGTGGCACACACACTCTTCAAAATAAGGATATATACACAATCACAAGCAGGCTGAACTGTACAAATATTGTGAGAGTAAAACGCTTGACCTTGGAAAACCAATCTTGACAAGAAATATGGAATGAGTTGAGCTAAAATCTGAGCTTGTTTAAAGAAAATTTGAATAGACTTTGGATGGAGACTAGTTAAGGCCCCCCTTTTTCTTAGGTGATAACATCAGCCCTCCCATGTCCACTGTTGCATGCTGTATCATAGATCAAAACCAGCCTTTTATCTCCCCATGCATATTTCTTCACTCCTTTCTGGCTCTCACTCTAGACAATAATTGTCAAGATACATACCTAGGGCTGAGTATCATTTGACATTTTTTGATAATGGTGCTCACAAGATGCCTGAGTTTTGACAAATATTAGTAATTTCACTACCTTACCTTGACAAATTAAACTTTCTTTTTCTACAAAGCCCTTTTTTATTTAATAAAAGATGCCAGCGTTCTCAAATGTTTAATGTCCAAACACAAACATTCAGTCTCAAATTTGCTAATATTTGAGTTAAATCAGGACTTATCTGATCAGAGAACAAGATAATTCAATACGCAGTGCTATAGACATATGTATTGAGGTTCAGTACCCAGCCCTATGATATTGTGAAATATGATCAAACTTTAAACACGTGAAGATCATTTTCTTTCACAACTGGTTATGTCACAATATAATGATTCCAATGTACCTTTTAAAAATTAATTTAGTTGATGTTATGTGAAGTTTGGAGCAAAATTTTGCCACTGGTTAAATTTTAACATATTTGAAATTGTAATATGACTGCAACTAATGATTAATTTCATTAATAATTTTTTTTTGCTAACCAGTTAAAGGGGCTGTACTCGACATTCAGAACATTACTCTAGCAGCAAACCAATATTTGCTTTGTCAAGATATAGTGGGAGTAATGGCGTCCTGAGCAGAGAATGAAGTCACACTCCCTCTGTGTGTGTTGTACTCTGAGTTTCTGTGCCCCTTTGTTTTGATAGCCCGTCCGGCTGCACATGCATGTTAGTGCATATGAGTGCCTTGTGCTTCAGTATCGGACTCGAAGGGCCGGGTCAAAGCGTCGGTATTTGATGACTTGGGGAACGGTTTGTGAGAGCCGTGTGGAGGCAATCCCAGACCACTTTTTTCAGTATTTTGAGTACTTTAATCCTCTTGAAAATGGTGAAAATTTCCATTAATTTATAGAGCCCAGCGTAACATCTTCAACTTGCATGTTTTGCTCGACCAACAGTCCAAAACTCCCAAGATGTTTAAACTACAATCATATAAAACAGAGAAAAACATTTTTTTCACATTTTAGATGCTGGAACCAGGCAAACTTTAGCATGTTTGCTTAACAATTAACCAAATGATGAATCAGTTATCAAAATTCAGCAGTAAATTAAGACATTATTCAAAACGTAATGAGACGCGTCTTTCAAAATCCTTTCATAATCTTGTCAACAATCTAAATAGGAATGTATTAAGTGATGTCTGTTTCCCAAAGAAAAAAAAAAAAAAATCACCTCACGTGTTGATCCTTTTGGGCCGATTAAGATGTATTTCGTTTTTCTTTCTGTGCCATTTCCTTTTGTTATTCTAATTGTCCATCTATTTTTTGCGTTAATTACCGTAATTACCTGTGGTGTTTATTTTAAACGAGCATTGACGTGACAGATGACTACATCTTTGAAGTGACAGGATGTTCATCATTTCCTTAAAGAATATACGGCAGTGATTATACGTGTTAGCGTATAATCTGAACTCTTTACCTGCCGCCTGCTCCGAGCGGCCTGGTCAGGATTGGAAGTGGATTGAGAGGACCAACTTTGCCCTTTGTAGTCCCCAGAGAGGCCAGGGTGGACAGGACTTTGTTTAGTCTAACCCCAGCGTGCTTCTTCTTCTCCTTAAGCCTTTGGAGACGCCAATCTCAGAGTGTCTGAATGACCGGCAGCACATCATTCACTGTCGGCTCCCCAGACCCTCATCAGATTCTCAACCAGTTACACCGTCCTATAATCCACAGCCATGGATAGACATCACTCTCATAGGAATGCCATCTGGTTCTGTTTGTTATTGGTTTATATTAAGACATTTTACCTTTAGAAATTGTGTAATTAATTACGGAATTAATGAACGAAAATCGTTTAAATCTGGCTAAATACAGAGGACATGTTTGAAATGTGGTTACGACCTACAGTCACTGGTTACGACTCAGCACTTCCTTTCACTAAAATGTAGTGGTTAACGTCATATATCAGATCCTCATAATCAAGCATCAAACAGGAAGTGTTAATTTCAAATGATGCCATGTTGTATGTATTGTATTGTAAATATGTTTAACTCTGTGGCGAGGCAGTATTTAGATCCTTCGCCAAAGTAAAAGTAGTGAAACCACAATGTGGAAAAAAGTTCTGCTGTACGAGAACAGAAGCATTCACTGCTTTAACATCTTGTTGGTGAGATGAAATTAGCTGTTTTGCTCCTTGTCATTTTTTCTTACTCAGTGGATATTGTCTCTGACAATTTAACTAATAAACATAACTATTAAGAAGTACTACTTAAGCAACAAAAGTGAGGAACTCATTCTGAAGGAAGGACCCTTTACAGGGTTACATTATTGATGCATCAATGTGTTGATTCTTTTGTAACTACAGTGTCAGATAAATGAGTAAAAAATACAATATTATATTATATTTAAACCAAAAACATTGCTCTCTTTTTTCTTTCTCGACAAGAATTAAACCTTCACTACAGTCTTCACATAAACAAGGTAGAGAACCTCCTTTTCTGTTTGTGTCACAAGTCACTCTGGGAAATGTAGGAAATTGCTGAACTAGAGGTGTTTTTTAAAAATAGGTGCCAAAAAAATCACAAAATGAATCCTGTAACAAATATTATAGTTTTAATTGTTAGGGTTGGAAGTAACTCAATATTTTAGAGCTGAACCTCCATGATTGACATTCAAAAGACTTAAAGTCAATTTTTCTATTTAGCTCGATGACGACCAGAAGGTTGCTTGCATGTAATCAACCATCAAAATCCCAGATTGGTTAAAGTCTAAGAGTGAGTGCAGATTTAGCCTCGCCGTGTTAAAAGGAAGGAAAGCACAGTAGAAGCTGTATCAGGCAGTACAGAAGCTGGCTCCCCGGCCAGTCAGAATCACAAAGACAGTAAAAACAACCAGACCACAGACTCCTCAGTTTTCACCGTCAACACTTTCCTGTCCGTCCTCACCAGATCAGGCTGTTTGTTGCTGCAAAGAATTCTGTGAAATGGGGAACAATATTAAATAAATCAGCTATGTAGAATAACTGCTGTCTGTCAAGCTCGCATTCTGCAAACTCTGCAAAGGCCTGAAGATCCAGTGCCTTTGTTATTTTATTTTTTTAAAACTTCTCAGGGAAAAGAATGGAAGTTTGCACAATTCCTTAAAACGTATGACTTTTTTCAAAACATTTTGCATCATCAGTGCTCCAAAAACTGCTCAAATAGTTTTTGATTTACGTTTTTGAGCTGCATGCTTCCTCTTAAACGAAACAATATTATTATTTTTTGCTATTGTTTAAAAAATGCAGCAGTGCTCTATAAGGGATCTGGGTGGTCTAAGTTGGTCTACTTTGTGGGAGCTTCTCGGTTGACTGTCTCTGGACTCCTCAGGTAATTTGAGGGACTCCTAATTAATTGTTACAGCATGGCATGTCTTTACTTGCAGACCACAGTTGGCGTCTGACTGACATTTAAAGAAGAGGAAAAGGTAGAGAATTGTAACTGTGAGTCAGGGTCGGGTACCGGGCCTCTGTCTCTGAGCCATTGTTTTCATACTTCAGTGTCTGGGAAGCTGAATTGTGGCAATAAATGTTCATAGACGGTATGATGGATTTTCACGGCACAGTTAAGAATGGGTCAGAGCAGCTGCGCAGAGCAGTGTCGGGCTGAATATAAAAAACAGATGGACAGATGATGGTGGATTCATGTCGTATTTATCCTAAAGACACATTATCGTTCCAGTCAATTTAAGTGCTCCAGTTTCCTCATCAGTTAACGCTGACTCACTAGGGAAAATTAAAATTGTATCAACCTATTGTGAAATGAATTTGTGGAGGAATTCAGTCCAATTTTGACCAAAAGATATTTTTCCTGGTTGACAGCTGAATGGGCCTTTGTTTGGTCATGATAGCAGTTTCTTTTAACACCAAAAAAGCTGATATAATCCAATAATTATAAATATATAGCCCATAAATTATACATTTCCCAAAACCTCTAGAGGCATTCCTTACTTAATGGAGCCACAAATCTGTATTTGTCTTGAAAAAGTATTTTATTCATAGCAATTTCTCAGTTATGACACCATAAAACAATTGATATGCTCAGATGAAATATCACTATATCATGCAAACCCACAGATTATACATTTACAAAGACTTTACCACAAGCATTTGAATAATAAACCCCTAAACTTTCCCTGTCTGTAAATCGCTTTAGTAGAGGTATTAGTACATACAACAGTTTGCAGTGACTATGTTTACAGGCACACTAATGTTCCACTTTTATTCCGAATATGGCAATACTTACGGGTCATGTAAACAACACATTGTGTTTGGATATTCCAATAAGGCCTTTTTCCGAATTTAGCATTTTGTGATTAAGACGTGGGATATGCCGACATTATTCAGGTTTTAGGAGCAGTCTTTGGACATGTAGGCTATACAACTCATTCAGAATAATTGGGGTTTTTACAGCAGTTTGCGACAGTGTATGGCCTCTTGCCTGTTTACGGTCAGCTCTGTGCGTTGTACACAAACCAACTAGCCAAGAGTTTGCAAGGCTGGGGTAGAGATGCACCCCCAAAAGAAAATCCCACATTTCTGGTGGGAAGGACAAACGCACCTACCTTTAAACATTATTAAATCAACAGGTTCTTGGATATGTGCAAATATTGCAATGCCGACCTTTTCAAAAAAGGTGGTTGAAGGAATAAAAGAGGGAGGCTGTGTTCACACAGTCGAAAAAAGTCCACCACCGGTGGAAGATTTTGAAGAAATCTGATTTTGCACGGCTGCAATAATGTCTTTTTTGGAGTAAGGGCACAAATAGGATATTTTGTGCATTAAACATAGTCACTGATTGAATAAAGAACATTGAAACTGAATTAGCCTGTTGTTAGGTGGATTTCTGGAGGAATTGAGTCATTTTTGACCCAGGAAGACGTTAGTCTTGGTTGACAGCTAAATAAGCATTTATTCTGTCTTGAAAATGTCATCATAGTGATTTTATGTGATAGTATGACCAGATTAAATATCCCTATGCACTACATATGTATGGTTTATCAGATTCTTTAGAAAATGTCCTATAGTATGGTGTGTATATATACTGATTTCACACCCAGTCCTTCACTACAGTATATGATTTGGTATTTTATTCCACAAATTCTACATTCACAGAAACTTTCAGATGGATTTGAATAATATGCCCTTTTAACTTGGTAAGCACATTCTTTTCCTGTCTAAAAATAGTTTTTTTAAGAGGTATCACTTTTTAGCAGAAGTTACATAATTTAACCCTTTTAAAGACAGTGAGGAATGCTGCCTGGTAAAAGTTATTTTACTTATTCAGATGGTCAAATTAGTTTAAAATGTACAATAACACAAGTTGTACAAGCTTATATTTGTTTCCAAGAATGAAAAAATGCTCTCGTCTTTGCCTTAATATGGGCATTTAAGCACAGCTTCTGTTTTTCTTTAATAAAGCACCAGCTTGAGTCACAGAGTCGGAAGGGATCGACCATCCCTGTTGCTGAGACGAGTTAAAGATCTTAAGCTGGGTGTCTCTGCTCTGCACCCAGTGGGCTTAAACATATATCACACTGGCAGTAGGCTGTTTGCTTTCAACCCCCTTCCTCCCTCCCTGCCCTCAGCCGGGCAGGCCACTGATCCCCTCTTTGTCTCTATCTCACAGTGAATCCCTTCTAGTCAGGGACACAACGTTGAGTTTTCACAGTCAAACAGCACCCATGCTGACCGAGAATTTCTTTGATCCCCAATGAGCTTGTATCTGACGGAGCTACTGAAAAACCTCCCTCTGCCAGGTTAATGACGTGTGCTCAACTTAAAATTAACTAAATGAAAGGAATAGTTTAAAATGTGCATATATCTGTTTTGCTAATAACACACAGTAGTGATTTTATCCAGTATCCAGTTCATTAGGGTTTTTTTTTTGTAGTTGTAAATACCAGCTGTCAGGTAGGTCTTCCTGGGAAAAATATTCTGAACCGAGCAGTGATATTCGAGTGCTGCCTACAGAAACTCAAACTTTATCAACACAGAATCCAAAAAAGAATTGCAGTGTTAAATTAACAATTGATCTCAAGACAGTGCAAAAACACATCAGAAATGATAATTTAGCACCAAGTTGGAAACAAAAACGAAGTGGGGTAACATTTGAATTTAAATCCAATTATTTGGCATTTATAAGCTGTATACATGGTTTATAACACTTAAATCAAGTTTTTACTAAGTGATCACTAATGTCAACAGTTATAACTTCTCCTGTGAAGATATATTTAATATCATAACACCTGTGGTTTATTATATTGTCATTCATTATCTGTATATACACCAGACTCCAGTTATAGGTGTCTAGTTATAGTTGTTGGCACATACATTAATAAACACTTATATCTGCTTACAACAACATTGTAATGGGTTATTATCCATTTATTAATTGTTTATATGATACGTATCAATGCGTTAAAGGGGAACTTAAAGTGTTTCCAGAAATTGTTTGTCTCCAGCCAGAAGTCAGACCGCCTGAGTTCACACTGCGGGTGATACGATGGAAAAATATGCAGTGATTCTGAAGGAGGGCTGGTGTGGCTGTGAAGACTGTGAACTGTCCTGCTGACCCCCCTGTGACTCCTTTGATCACTGGACCTTGGTGACAGTGCACCATTTCATGCCAAATTGCCGTCCCACAACATGGCAGACCATCCATCAATCTAGATTTTCCCCAAAGGAACGACATTTATCTGCAGAACATTTGACATGCTACAAGTAGGCAAAGAAGACAAACACAGCGAATAACCCGCTGCAGCAGCACGTGTGTTTGGGACTTAAACTTAGTGCTAAGTTCATTTAGTTAATTCATTGATTAGTTAATTGAAATGATATCAATCAACAATTTTGATGACAAATTAATTATTTACCAAACATTCAATGTGTTCTCAAATGTGAAGATTTGCTGAATTTCTCTGTTTTATTTCATTGTAAAGATATATATATATATAATCAGGGTGCGATTTCCCAGTTCCCAGTTCCCAATGCTACTTCACCAATCACCAATAGACCATTATATAGCCTACCTAAAATAGTAGGTTAAACTAAGCAAAGCGATGTAACGTGAACAGTCTATAGTGTGATAGAACGATAAAATCCGAGCGGCTGTTGCTGGTTGTATTTAGCCTCAACAGAGCTCTGGGATGCCAGCTACCAGCGGCAGTTGTTTGGCGGCCAATAGGTGACTGTGAGCCACTTAAAGGCACCGCCAGATGACGGTCCTTTCAGGGGCCATGTAGTGGAGTTCAGGCAGAAAAGTTCATGAGGAATGAATGAGCGTTTCCTGGGTGAATATTTTGTTTTCGCCGCAAAGTGAACTCCGCTGTCCGATGTGAAAGCGCTGTGTTTTCCATTGAATCTTGAAGTGCATATTTAAAGGGGTGATAGAATGCAAAACCGATTTTACCTTGTCATAGTTGAATAATGACAGTTCGGTGGGTAAATAAGACATACATAGAAGCTCAAAATCCCATTGATACCCCTTTACTATGCAAATCTCACATTTTGAAACTGCCGCTGAAAACGGGCGAATCTGAACAAAGCTAAAAGTTGACGTAAGCATCTCAACTCCTAGTCTTTGTCACGCCCCAACATTTGCATAGGCTACACCACTGACCTGAGGTCAGCTTAGTCTTCTGAATCTAGCTAGGTCATGCAGATCTCCAGAGGTCTGCTATTTAATTACTAAATTCACTTCTGAGACTTTTTTATGCGAGAAATCAACTATGTAGAGGTCAAATATGGGCCTTTTTACGAAAATTGATGGCTTATTGCAAATTTTGTCTGACTGTGTGTCGCAGTTCAGCAGGAGCTCAGCAGGCTACGTGACAGCGGCCGGTGCTGCCTCGCCGCCCGGCGTTTCCTACTTCATAGACTCAGTTTCTGGGTTACTGGACTACAAAATGCTGAGGCCCTGATGGAGCTCCAGGGTCTGCAGCTAGCCGTGAGCTTTACCCATAGGATTGAAGGGACAGTAGCAGCTAACGAAATCCCTAATGTTCACAAAAATGCATTATTGCATGAAATCGGACACCATTGTTAGCTTTATAAGACCTTGGGGTAGATGTTATATAAGTGGCGTGACGAAATTCAAACTGTAAATGTACTCTAATTATGCCGAAAGTGAAGCTAACTAGCCGCGATTTGTACACATAGGATTGAAGGGACAGTAGCAGCTAACGAAATCCCTAGCTAATGTTCACAAAAATGCATTAAATTGAAATCTGACACCATTGTTAGCTTTATAAGACCTTGGGGTAGATGTTATATAAGTGGAGTGACGAAATTCAAACTGTAAATATACTCTAATTATGCCGAAAGTGAAGCTAACTAGCCGCGATCTGTACACATAGGATTGAAGGGACAGTAGCAGCTAACGAAATCCCTAATGTTCACAGAAATGCATTAAATTGAAATCGGCAGCTAGCCAGCTCCGCAGAGCCCCGAGCCCCGGTAGTCCAGTAACCGAGAAACGGTGACTTTCACTGGGTATGGAGGTTGCCATTTTCTCGTCAGACTGTGTGGAGCTCCTAAAGTCTGACACGTCTTACTAAATTTGAGCTTTATATAGTTGATTTCTCACATAAAAAAGTCTCAGAAGTGAATTTAATAACGAAATAGCAGACAATGTATAATTTTGCAGTGTCTGAAATATGAGACTTGCTGTCTAGTCTCCAATGGATGTGTATGTGGTTCGCTCAAACCAATCAGCGCGCAGCTCATCTAAATATTAATGAGCATACCATATTTGGAAGAAAAGCTCTTGTTACAAATAGGACCATATTCACAGGGTAGTTAAGGACCCATAAAATAGCATTCGAGCAATTTTCAGCCCAACCAATGTTACATACCCTATTAGGAGACCTTAAGGAACAGTGTGGAATACCCTATATAATCATTCTATCACCCCTTTAAGTGTTTGGCATATCTGGCCTAGTGACACTATATCCATGGTGGTATTGCAAGAGGGATTTCATTCTTGCATGTTTTGTTTTATTGTGCATGATCAAAAAACATCCCCCCCTGTTTTTTTTTCACAAATCACACCCTGTATAAAATGTATATATAATACAGAACAAGCAATTTTGTGAAGAAGGCAATGGGTACTAGCCAGAGGCAAAGTAGGGCAGGTCTTGAATGCGGATGGGAAAAAAGTCAATCCAACTACCGTCAATAACTGTGCTCCTGCCAATGGCTGTGAAAGAGGTCATTTTGGTATGCAGTTTGGAACATTTCCTAAAACACTCTCTTGCACAGTTATTGCTAGTGTCCCATTGGTTGAGATTGGCATGCGTGTCTAAGGTTGCTGACCCCTGATCTAAACTGATGCAACCCTGTGAATGCTAAATACTGTGTGATCCGTTTTGATGCGAAACTTTTTTGCCGCAACATGAACATATTATAAATAATAGGGGTGTACGATTCAGAAAATGTCACGATTCGATTACGATTTTTAGGCTCACGATTTGATTCAATATCGATTTTCGATTAAAAAAAACAACCAATTCACAGTATGTACATGTAGTTACTTTTCCCATGTATGTATGTATGTATATGTGTGTGTATATACATATATGTGTGTGTGTATATATATATATCCCTTAGTACATTCATGTGGATTTTTTATTTAGTTTATTTAGTATCTTTTATTGTCCATATTATTCATGTGGATTTGTTTATTTGTTATTTTAACATCCTGTTATGATGTATGTGTATGTTGTGTGTGACGTCTGTAAGCTACTGGGACCTTGAATTTCCTCTTGGGGATCAATAAAGTATCTATCTGTCTATCATGTGATTGCAGTACAATCAATGTACATACAATAAAAAAAAAAAATGTAAAAAAAGTTTTCATTTAAAAAAAGAAATATATATGAATCGATTTTTGGAATTCTATGAATCGATTTTGAATCGGTAGAGCTTGAATTGCGATTTGAATACGAATTGATTTTTTTTGCACACCCCTAATAAATAATAAATAAATAAACAAATGACATTGTGTACAGGCTAATATTGAACTAACTAAAATGCAAAGGAATGTAAACAACAAAGACTTTTTAGTACAAACTGCATAATGACACAAACCTTTAACAATAAACTTGGTGACTGCCCTGTTATCAACATTGAACTAATGAAGAACTAACTTAAGTGCAAAGGAATGTAATTGAATTGCCTTGTTGCTGAAAGTTGCCTTGCCTTACAACCTCAGCCTGTCAGTCAGTAATCAGGGCACAGAAACCACTGTTGTGCCTGCTTGTCTCAGAGGAAGTGTCACCGCGACCTCTTTTATCTCGCCATTAATATCATAAAACAAATGCTGTCTGCGTGAAGTTTTGAAAAACTGTAACCACAATGGAAACCACTTTATCGGCATTGCCATGACTTCAACAAAACTGCAGAGCCGACGTAGTTAGCCTGCACCTCTGCGTGCGCGTGTGTGTGTGTGTGTGTCTGTGTCGGAGCTCCGCTCTGTCAATATGCAGAGAGGACGGATAAGCTTGCGCTTACGCGTTCAGACACTTTTGGAACCGAAATTTGGCACCGAGAAATAAATATTTTTTTTCTTCTTTTTGACAACGTAGTTAAGGTGGCAGGCTGGTGTTGGTAAGGCGGCTGCTTTAACTGCAAAGTGCTGCGGGAAACCCTGCGATAGAGAAGCGAAAGCAAGCAGCTTTTTGTTTACATTCAACATGACGGCCACCAAAGCGCAGCAACCCGGTGATGCCGCTGTCACTGCAGTTTTAAAAGATTTCAAAGGCAAGTTTTCTCTGAAAATGGAACAGAAACTTGCCCTGGAACAATTCCTACAAAAGAAGGATGTATTTGCCTTACTACTGACCAGCTTTTTTTTTTTTTTTTTTTTACCACCGACTGACTTTTGCTCTGCCTTGCTCTGCCTCGTACATCACCCGGATCGTTGGGCTGATTGGTTGAAGGACTATCCAATTGCGTACAGAGTCATTTGAACTATGCCCGTTGATCACGCCTCTTGTGCAGTAGAAAATACAGAGCAGACTCCCCAGACTAATGTTCAATCTTAAAAGATTGAGCTTGGTCTGGTGATAGCCAGACTAACCACTAACCAGATCCATATTTGCAAAAAGGTTGAAATAATGTTTTCAAATCATTTACAAAATATTGATATAATCTTCCAAGCATCCTACAAAACTGATGCATAAACTAATGTAACAAGTGTAATAAGTGTAGTTGGGTAGAGTAGTGGTGGTCCTTCATGTGGAATGTGGACAGTCATCTACAGTTCAGCAATACATTTATAACAACAACAAACAGCACACACTAGATCTTATCCAATGGTTAAGTGTTTGTCTTTTTGGAGGTCCATGAAATTAAAACATTTGTGGATCCCATGTCTTTGAAGAAAATTGTGAAGGCAAACTACTCTTATCTGCTGTGTGCTGTATCGTTTCTTTTTATTTCTTATTACCTGCTGCGCTCCTGTATGTCTTTACCTCTATTTTTTTCTTTGGGTAACAATAAGTTATAGAACCAATGTGATGCTGTCAACAATACTCCTTTCTCTCTGCATCCGGGCACTTTTGCAGCCACATCAGGGCCAAAAATGAACACGAGTTAAAATACTAAATACTTTAACTTTTATCAAAGACATGAATGCAACCGGTGTGTGCTTTGGATGTTGGGTGTCTGTGGAAGACGCCTTTTTATTTCATTCTGCGTGAGAAAAATGCTTTAGAAAACAAACAGCACACAGCCTGAAGCAGTGGAAAACTGCTTTCTTTCTGTGTTTATGTGATGGTCTAATTAAAACTAAAACAGATCTCATTGGTACTAATTGCCTGTTAATTTGCTTGTGTGCATAACAGATGTTCGATTTCATAGTCCAATAAATTTGCCCACAACAATCCTTTAAAAAAAATCAGGGTTACACTTCAAGTCCCGCTATTTAGCATTCCTAAGACATTTGATTTAAGGTTGAAAAGCACACTATAATTTTTGTTGTACACAGCTATAGGGACGTTTTAAGTGCATGTTAATGTACAGTACCTATAATTTTACCTTTTGTTTTCATTCATCATCTGTTTATATACCAGCCACCATTGAGGGGTGCTTGAGGAAGAGTTTAAGTTGTTGACCAATACATTAATAAACACTTTTATCTGCTTATAACTACATAAGTGTTTATACGGCTTGTAAATTGGAAGGACTTAAAGTAAAGTGTTAAATTACACACTTTGAAAGTAGTTTATTTGTTTCTTCACATTCTACATGCAGTATGAATGTGAAATGAAGTGACTTTTTTATGCTCGGAATTCCGGGAATCTGCAGGGTGCATAAATCAAACTTAATCAGCCAACCTGAGCAGGTATGAGCTCTCACTAGTAGTTTTATGTTTGACAAAAGAAAGATGAAGTAAAACAACCAACACATTTTTAGTTTGACTGCAGGGCCCTTGGGAAGAATGTGTCTCCCACTAAAGCGTCACCTCTCAAAGAAAGCATATTACGTTACATACAAACATGTCATTTGTGGGACACTTGGGTGGAAATGTCTCCCTGGGGAGCAATCAGACTGACTCCAGCTTTTTAAAAAGTCTCCTCTCTCTGCCACTCCTCATTTTTCAGACTCCTGGAATTAGTCGAAATCCTAGCTTGTAGTCTTTGCCTTACCCACACGGCTCAGTTACATTGATTAGAAATCAATTAACATTTTCCTGTTCTGAAAGTCGATTTGTAATTCAACTCCACGGGAGATAAATCAGAGCTTGGAACATTTTCTTCACAGCAAAAACTCTGCAACACGTTTTGATCTGAAGTTTAAGAACAAAACATCTAGAAGAACAACTAATGCAAAATTATATTCATCATCAAAGTAGTTCAGTATATATCTTTTCCACACAATGAAAGCATAGTGCAATACATTCTTTAACTTCTTTAACACTAACTTTCTGACTTAACCTGTCTGTGGCTCCCAACCTGTTCCTTTCTACTGAAGACATACTGTAAGTATTTAAGAATAGCTCACACATATGTTTAATCTTTTAAAACTAAGGCTTCATAATCCCCTAAAACTGAAGCTGGCGTTATTCAAACAGGAGTAAATAGTGCATTTGTTGGGGACTATTTTCAGCGGTGGATTATTACACTTTTATTGCTTTAGTGAGAATTCCCAGCAGCAGGACGGTGTATGTGGGATTGAGTCAAAGTAAAGTACAGTGTGTGTGTGTGTGTGTGTGTGTGTGTGTGTGTGTGTGTGTGTTCGTGGTAATGAAGGAACATGTCACCCAGGGCCACAGTGTGGCTCGTTGATGTGTTTTTAACAACAATGGAGCTCTATGGCACAGAGGAAGAAGATATACAGTAGCAGGCTGTGATACACACACACACTACTTGTTAGTAGATATATTCACTCTTGGTCGTGGGCTTTAATGGGATTTGTAGACGATAAGAAAAACGGAACATCACCAGCTTCGTCTTTTAAATAGAGAATCATGCAGATTCGCTGAGATCGATTTTGCTTTGCATGTAATTTGTCGACTAAAAATATCTGACATGGAAGGCTGCTGCTCACTGGTGATTTTAACTTGCCACTCAGTTGATTTGTGTTTTGCACATTTACATTTCCATAGCAACAAACCAATCACATTGATAGTGGAGAAACCATCTCTACATCACAGGCAGACCAAATAGTCTCATCTCGGAAATAAGATGTGGTAAAAGTGGAAGCTGCTGATCTCATTCCTTTTTTAATCTGTTTCCAATATGTTTAATATTAAGGTACATGGAGGCAAAACAAACATAATCTTCCTAATCTGTCTGTTTTGTTGTAGACAACAGATTTCCCTTTGATTTCTGTTTTGCAAACAGTTTCTCATGAACCATCAATCACCATCCTGGCTGGTCATTAACTGCCGTTTTTCTCCGTATAAGCGAGTGAGATTTATTTATACTATGTAGTACTTTTCAAAACAAAAGTTAGAGTGCTTCACAATGAAACAATTAGGCTCAACACATCAAACAGGCAGCATAGTGACCTGCACAAGAACAACTACATGGAATTGGAACAGAAAAAGCCTAAAACAAAACCATCAGTTAAGATGAGGGAGAGGTCTTGTGTTTTTAATTTGTCAGTTGAATTATATAAAGAGAGAAGCTATTCCAAAGATTACATGCAAAGAAAGTGAATGCATCTTTCTTCAATCTAAGCCAGGCTCCGTGAACATCCAGTAGTTACTGGTTAGCTGACTTTAGAGACAGCAATTTTGGAAATGTACATACTAAGGAGCTTCAGGATGCATCCCAAGGTCCTGAACCCGGTCCAGCCTGTTTACGCCAGCAACAGAAAGGGCATCTGCTCAGTAGGGCCGAGGTTGGCTGTATAAGGTTGCACTCTAACATTTACACACTTGGCACTGGCAACAAAGCAGCCATTCCTCTGGCAACCACCGCCGGTCATTAAGCGTAATTTGTCTGGTATCCCTGTGTTGAAAATGCACAAAGGAGGGTGAGTAAAGCCAGCGTGAGGTTGTCTTCTGGGCTGTCATGTGGAGGGATGGTGGGGGCCCCATGCTGGGCGGTGGTGGTGGTAGTGGTGGGGGCAGAGGGGCAGACAGCGACAGAGAGGCTGGCTGGGGAAGCTCCCACAGGACTGCTTGGGGACAGCAGCAACCCGAGAGGGATGCCCCCCCCCTTCCTCTCCAAATCCCACCTACAACCTCTGCACCACCCCCTCCCTGTGTCTGACGGTTAAAACAACAGCCCCTGTGGCCAGCCAGGCTCCATCTCCCCTACTGGATTTACGCTCGTTTCTCAGTTCCCACCACCCTCTACTACACCCTCCCCTCCGTCTCCTGCTTCTGCTCCATCCTCCATCGGCCAGGAACCTTCTCCTCTTCCTGCCTTTTTTTGCTCTGTCTCTGCTCTACTAGTAAACAGCTTCCGAAATTTTGGACACTATCAGCATGATATGCCGCCAATAAACGTGCAGCCGCAGCAGCATTTATCTCCTGTGATGATTATGACGCACCACATGCAGAGCTGATAGTCTGCTTGGATCTACTTGGGTATTAGACACATTGACACACAGACCAGAGACCTGCAGCCGTTACAAAACCCTGACCTGAACCAATTAGACTCAATATCATTTGGACCTAGACTGACATGCTCGTAACCAGGACATGGTTCCATTTTCTGGCTGTGGGTAAAAATGCAGATTAAAGCAGCTGACTTTTGCAAAGACAAAGTTGCACACGAAGTGTAAGCTTGGTACCGAACTTCAATACTTTTAGGCACCGACAGAAACATCAATAGTATCGTGTATCGAAAAATGCCGCGTCATTCAATACCAAATTTCAATACCTAAATGGTAAATCTCATCAGCGTCAGTGAGCCAATAAGCATGCAGCATGCTTGTACTAATATCTAATAATGCTGGGGTCGTAGAGGCATGCAGGCAAAACACAGGGAAATTACGTGTGTGACTGTTTGTGGGACTACATTGTGCAAGACATAGGTGTAAAGCAGCTAAATTCTTTTTATTTTTATTTTATTTATTTTTTTAACCGTAATGTGTATTAATTTTTTTTGTTCAAATGGAATTTATTAAAATCGATATTGGAAAAAGTATAATTTAGGAAGTCAAGGTATCATACTGGTATCAATATCGAATGTGAATTTGAAATAGGAGTCAATTGGCGTTTTTCCATTACATGGTACCTGCTCGACTCGACTCTACTTGGCTCGACTCGATTCGGCTGCGGTGCCCCGTCCTCCATTTTCCATTGCAGATTTAGTACCGCCTCATGCCTGAGGCGAGCGTGGCACACACAGAATGTCGAAGGTGTGTTGTTTTTGACCTTCGGCATGTGGCTTTTGCCACAGCCACAAGACAAATTTTGTTTCAAACGAAGCTGGAGGCAGCGAAATAAACCACCGCTGGCTAAACTATTTAAAATTGGCGGTCAGGACACCCCCCCCGTCTGTCACTAGCAATGATGACGCAGTGATTAGTGACAATTCTCTCCAACCAATCAGTAGTCTGCAGGTTTTCACGTCACCTTTTGGTATCGCCTCAGCTAGCTGGGAACCTGGACGGAGGTGATACTAAAAAAAGTACCTGTTAGCAGGTACCAGGGACTTTCTTTCGTAATGGAAAACCAAAAAAGGCGAGTCGGGCAGGTACCATGTATTGGAAAAACGCCAAATGACAGTTGACACGTTTACTTGGGGTTTTTGATGCAATTCAGTCATACAGGGGGTTAGATCAACCACAATATGGAATAATTTGAAAACAATGTTTGTGTGAAATTGGGTTTTGTCCACACTGACTTTTTGCAACAAATCCCCCCACCTAAATGACAAAATAACTTGTTTTTTAGTGCCTTCCAAAAGGCTGTATGATTAAGGTCTTGTTAAGTTTAGGCAACTACAGCTGCATGTCCATGTTTAGGGAAAGATCCGGTCATGGTTTAAAAAAACAACGTTGATTGTCGGTAGGAGACAAGACAGCAAATCCAGTCTCCATCCATCTACACTACACTACACTGCTATAGAGTATTTCCTGCTTTGGTACTGAACATAACCATATGTTGTTGTTCTTGAGATGGAAGTTTCAATTTTTATATTGTCTTGAACTTCCCCATCTACACCGAGATCTTCTTCATCCTCTTTCAGTTGGTACTTCCTCCATCAGACACACTTTTCCAGGCCTCTCATCCATTGCTTGCAGAGAAAGGCTTCAGCGTGCCGTGGCCCTGAACAGGATAAGCAAGTGTA
Organism: Sander vitreus; assembly: GCF_031162955.1. Lineage (NCBI taxonomy): Eukaryota > Metazoa > Chordata > Actinopteri > Perciformes > Percidae > Sander > Sander vitreus. Next base: position 9,027,562 of record NC_135869.1, on the reverse strand, counting down.
GAAAATAACAGCATGGATGGACCAACATCTTCTGGTAAGGAGTGGTGTTGAATTGATTGACCATTTGATATCTGCAGGGTTAAACTCTTTGTCACTACTAACTCTTTATTATTTTCAATGTAACAGAGCACACGGCACAGGTGTGCATATTAATATATCTCTGTTTCTGTTGTTACACTGCAGCAGTGTAAATTCTGATTTGATTGTGGGTCATAAATGGTAGCGGTTGCATTTACACCCACGACGCAATCCCTTTCGTACACGCACATGCATCTTGCAGCAAAAAGCAGTCCACACGGGAACATAACACAAACGTTTTTAAATGCATCAAAGCAAAGTGAAAAAGCTCAGTTTTAGAGATGGAAATGACAGCCTATTGTGGCTGGAAGCCTCAACTAAAAAAAAGATAATTTTGTTTTAAATGTATCTTCAGAACTGTGGACACTGGACAGATACTTTCACTATTGAAATCCATGGTTTGACTGACATCACACAAATGCAATACAATCTCCTAACACACAGGACAGATCGCTGTATACACAAGTATGGAGTAGCAAATAAAATGCTAACCTAAAACTGTGTAAACTGTGACCTCTATACTGGTGGTTGTGATGCTGATGCTGTATGATTTTTTTCCGCCTTCGCTGTGGAGTCGCACATATGATTTATACTATGCACAACATATGTCAGCCTACAATGCAGAGTGTTAACTATTTTGCAAATAAAAAGTGAAAAGGCTGACCTAAATCTTGACAGTTTGAGAGTCTGTAGCACAGATGCTTACTAAGCCGGGGTCTGTGGCTCTGATGGGTCTATTTGTGAATTTTTGACAAAGTTCCTGATGTAAACCAGCAGAGCTCCTGTTGAATAACAGAACACAGAAACTTCTCTGCCTTAGTGTCACATTTTATGATGAAAGGGAAAAAGGGAAAGAAAAACTGAAATCCTGAAATCCTGTCTGTCTCTACGTCTGTTTGAATTCACAGCAACAACACTGTCACATGTTGAACCAACATGAGAGGCTGACTGAGGTGTGAACTGTAGGAGGTGTGAGGAGCTTTTAGAGCCAATAAAGTGATTATAGGTTCCTTCCTATCAAGCGCAGGGAGCTGCCTGTTAAACAAACATTGTATCTGCACGGAGGTTCAAACACACAGATCTGTGAGGCCTTTTAAAATTTCTCATTTATTGATTATGCATCCATCCATCTTCGTCCGCTTATCCGGTATCGGGTCGCGGGGGTTGAAGCTCCAGCAGGGGACCCCAAACTTCCCTTTCCCGAGCCACATCAACCAGCTCCAACTGGGGGATCCCGAGGCGTTCCCAGGCCAGACTATCTCTAGTTAGACCCTATCTCTAAGGGAGACACCAGCCACCCTCCTGAGGAAACCCATTTCAGCCGCTTGTACCCTGGATCTTGTTCTTTCGGTCATGACCCAGCCTTCATGACCATAGGTGAGGATAGGAACGAAAACTGACCGGTAGATTGAGAGCTTTGCCTTCTGGCTCAGCTCTCTTTTCGTCACAACGGTGCGATAAATTGAATGTAATACCGCACCCGCTGCGCCGATTCTCCGACCAATCTCCCGCTCCATTGTCCCCTCACTCGCGAACAAGACCCCAAGGTACTTGAAGTCCTTCACTTGGGGTAAGGACTCATTCCCTACCTGGAGTAGGCACTCCATCGGTTTCCTGCTGAGAACCATGGCCTCCGATTTAGAGGTGCTGATCCTCATCCCAGCCGCTTCACACTCAGCTGCGAACCGATCCAGTGAGTGCTGAAGGTCGCTGGCCGATGATGCCATCAGGACCACATCATCTGCAAAAAGCAGCGATGAGATCCCCAGCCCACTGAACTGCAACCCCTCCCCACCCCGACTACGCCTCGATATCCTGTCCATAAATACTACAAACAGGATTGGTGACAAAGCGCAGCCCTGGCAGAGGCCAACCCTCACCTGAAACGAGTCCGACTTACTGCCAAGAACCCGGACAAAGCTCTCACTTTGGTCGTACAGAGATTGGATGGCCCTGAGAAGGGACCCCCTCACCCCATACTCCCGCAGCACCTCCCACAGTATCTCCCGGGGGACCCGGTCATACGCCTTCTCCAGATCCACAAAGCACATGTAGACCGGTTGGGCATACTCCCAGGCTCCCTCCAGGATCCTTGCGAGAGTAAAGATCTGGTCCGTTGTTCCACGACCAGGATGGAATCCGCATTGTTCCTCTTCAACCCGAGGTTCGACTATCGGCCGAACCCTCCTTTCCAGCACCTTGGAGTAGACTTTACCGGGTAGGCTGAGAAGTGTGATACCCCTGTAATTGGCACACACCCTCTGGTCCCCCTTTTTAAACAGGGGGACCACCACCCTTAGGCACCGTCCCAGACTTCCACTCAAAGTTGAAGAGGCGTGTCAACCAAGACAACCCCTCCACACCCAGAGCTTTAAGCATTTCTGGACGGATCTCATCAATCCCAGGGGCTTTGCCACTGTGGAGTTGTTTAACTACCTCAGCGACTTCCACCAGGGAAATTGACGACAATCCCCCATCATCCTCCAGCTCTGCCTCTACCATAGAGGGCATATTAGTCGGATTTAGGAGTTCCTCAAAGTGCTCCTTCCACCGCCCTATTACCTCCTCAGTTGAGGTCAACAGCCTCCCATCCTTACTGTACACAGCTTGGATGGTTCCCCTGCTTCCCCCTCCTGAGGTGGCGAACGGTTTTCCAGAAGCACTAATTATATTTTTATTCTAATTAATTAATACGGTCACAATACAGAGTTTCAAAGATTATTTGTTCCATTTAGGACACCAACTTATGAATATTTGTATGGACTTGGTGATTCTGTTCACATAAATTGATTAAGAATGTAGTCTGTATTTCAGAAAATAGTGAAGGTGACGTCTTTAAATTTCTTATTTTGTCTGATTAACAGCTACAAAAACAGCAATTCTGAGAAGATGGAGCCAGGAAATGTTTAGCATGTTTGTTTAAAAAAATGACTGAAACATTACATCTTATTACAATAGTTGCCAATCCATTTCATCAACACTGAATATTAATGTGGCATGTAAGGGGTCCGATTTAAAGATATTGAGTAATTGAGCTTCAATCCAAACATCTGTGTAACACCACATCAGAACCCATTTTTAGTTTCATGTTTGTGTGAAATCATTCCTTCATTTTGACATGACACAGAGCAGTGACTGAGATGAAAGTGAAGTATGAAGTCATGCGTCTGTCCCATCTCTCTGCCCAGTGCTAAACCGCCGGCCGGTGAAAGTGTCTGTCCGTCTGTCTACCTGCCTTCTGGTTGTTTGACATGCTAAAGTTACGTGGAGGCTTTCAGACGTCCTCTCCCCGCTGACGGCCTCTCCCCACTGGCGGCCTCACCTGATCTGCTGCGGCTGCTGGAGCTGTGGAGGTGAGCTGGGAAGCGCCTGGGTGGCAGGGCAACACACGGGGCCTCCCTGGCTGGCGCCTGTAATTTTACCTTCCCATTCATCAGCCAGAGATATTAATAATAACAGCACATCTGGATTCACTTTACTGTCTCGTGTTAACCCTTTCCACTGCAGCAGTAGCAGTCAGTGCTGCAGTGGACTCTCCCCCCCAGCTCAAGTCCCATTCCTCTCGCTGTCAGTCTTCATTTCTCTGTCTCATCTACTGCTGCACTTTTTTCTTTTCCAGCTTTACAGAGAGCCAGCCAGCTCAACTGAAAAACGTTATGTGCACTCACACCGACTTGCTTTGTTGGTGTTGACACGTCAGAGTAGCTGTCTCATACATAAGTTTAGACCATAGCTATTTATAATCTCTAAATCTTTTTCCCTGTTATTTTTACTTTGTATTGATGTATTTTATAGAGAGAGATATGTACAGTGTGTTATGTACCACAGGGAAATCTACTATGGCTGCAGTAATTTTTTTAAGACACATACTTTTCTCCAGTACTTGCCGTAGCTGCACTGCATTGCAGCTTATTTGCATTGAAGCTTTAGTGCGTAACTTTTTTATAATAATGAACGTCCGTTACATTCAAGCCATTACCAAATGAGTTAATACAAAGCTAATTAAGACTATCAGCTCCACAAAATTCTCTCTGGATTTCTCAGTAAAGCTATGTTCAGAAAATTGAGTCGTACGGCGACTTTCGTGCACAGAAACTCGAGTGAAGATAATTACCTCTTCTGAAGAGTCCATCATGTTTTTTTAATCCTCCGTGTCCTCCTTGGCTACAAGTAACTGTGTGGAGGAGGGGTGTGGGTGGTGCCTGGTCATGGAAGGCTTGTATCATCTGGACGCGCTGACAGTTTTGTTGTCATTACTTAGAATTCCTCATGGGGGAGACAAACTGCGCACTATAGCTTTAAGTTGAACTCTGCTGTCTTTTGTAACTAGTCCTGTTTCCATACACACATTATTATACGCATTTTGAAGTATTGCATTAGCTGAATAGAAACGACAAAATTCAATAAATCTTCCTTAATATTGCAAAAAGAATTTTTACGCTCGCTCGAGGTGGTTTTTGCCTTTGTCGAAAACGAGTTACTTTAAATGGGGTATGGAAACACCTTTGCTGAATAAATTCTGATGTAGCGCACATTTAACTCACAGGACTGATCAGCTGTTAATGCTGTCGACGTCTTACCGGATATTCTTCGTTTCCAGACAGAATGAAACATGGCCAATACTCACTGGCATGAAAGAACGATTAAAACTTGCTCAATTAAACCAAATTCCTGAAGACCTCTCTCCATTTCTCTCCTGTAGATGGCTTAGATGTAGTTAGATGGCCAAGGCGATTTGTTTTGTTTCCGGTTAGCAACCTCTACTTCTTCTACTCTGTTTACTGTCGGATTACAGCCATGCGTAGCCTATTGCACCAACTTCTGACGGTAATGCGCTGTTGCCTAGTTAATCCACCCAAACCACTTGATGGAAAAGCAGCTACCTTTGCATTTATTTGTTTTGCTTAAAATTCACTTGACAATTGAAAGAAACACTGCTGCGATGATGAAAAGCTGAGGTGTATCTGCCAGCCATCATTCCATTCTCTTGACTCCAAGCACTCGTAAAAAAAAAGAATCACTTCACTTTTTCATTGCTGCTCATAGTTAAAAGCAACAGAATGAAAAACATGCATGATGCTGCACTCCACTAGTATACACTTTAGACTTTTAGCATGTGTCAAACACATATTGTCCACAAATGGTTACTTCCCTTTTCTACCAAAAGGTGCATAAAAAAATGACAGTTATAGTTACATGACTGTATAGTTGGTCCCCCTCTTGCCATTTTAATGACATACATTGATGACAGCTTTCCGAAAAGTCAACCCAAAATGCATGGCCACTTTACACAGTAATTGGCAGAGGTGAGAAAGTATGCAGGATATACAGTATACTTCTCTCTTAAGCTCTTTTACCATTCTTCACAAAGCTACCGTAATTTCTCATTTTGGGATCAATAAAAGTCTACCTATCTAGCTATCAAGCTATCTATCCGTACACTGCCACTCTCCGAGTGTACAACCAAGTGCAACTTTGTGAATGCCTTTGAGGAGAGACTGAGCGAAAGTGTGTGCTACAAAGACAGAGTTATTGAAGAGGAATCAGGGAGGCAGTGGGATGCAGCCAGGACGAGGCTATGATGTCAGGCTTTTTAACTTTTTAACACTAGCATGGTCGTTTGGTACAGGTATAAACATTTTTGCCTTTAGATGTGGCCAGCCAACACGCCATCCAAACTAGTCTGTTTTAAGTATACTGAACCCTAAATGGCCATTTTCAAAGTGTCCACTTCCAAAGTGCCAGCAGAGGTTCTTATCCCCACCTAATTCAGTGAAGAAAGAACTAATTAGCTATGCCATCCATTTGATTTTCGTCAGCGTGCCAAACAGTCCAAAATTGAGAACCGCACTTGGGGTGTAATAACTCAAGACATTGGCCCGGCTGTATGCTACTGCTACTACAACACTGTAAACATGAGTGTCCATAGACACCGCTGCATGGAGGCAGAGTAAATCACCCCGCTGAGCTGTCTATAGGTGGAGCCAGGGCCCTGCTACTGGCCGCCAAGCTTGGCTCCATGCCCGTCGCCCGAGCCTCCCGCTGGTGGCAACAGGTGACAGAGGTCTGCTGTGTGTAGAGCTGACAGCCCCCTTGCATAGGAACACTTGCTTCATTACCAGACCCCTCCAAGCCCTCCCTCCGAGCTGTAGAGAGAGACAGGAAGACAGACAGAAGTAGAGAGAGGCTTTACTGCTGTTTCTGTGGCACAAACATGAGTTTGAGAGGAGGCAAAAAACTCAGTGTGCATCACTCATCTGCTCATGAGTCAACACTCATGATGTCACACGCTGCCTTGCCAGCCTCACACACAACTATACTGTATTACCAATTTTCGTATAAAAGACCTTATTTATTTAAAAAAAAAAAGGGGAGAGACGGCTCTTTTTCCATGCAGTGGACTGAGCTGTACCTCCCAGAGAGCCCTGACTGTTAAACCATCGTGCCACAAACAACCTGCTGAAAACACTTAGAGTATTTCTCCCATACAAAAATAAACACTGACCAATTAGTTTTCTTATTTTTGGAACTATTTTAGCTGCCAGAGAAGTAGAAAATATAACCAACCAGACATGGCCTGACACGGAGGACTGCAATTTCAGTCCTGGACGTCTTTTGGTGTGGACATCCAGGAGCTGCTATAGCTATCAAGGCTGTGCATCGGCCTCGAGGATACTTTATGTCTCTGAAAATGAATCCTCGTGGTGGAAACAATAGCGCCACTATGATCCAGCACAGAGAGAGATGAATTCACATGAGGACAGGTCATCTTGATTTATGAAGTGTGAATTTGGAGCTGCGAGTTTGAGACCAAGGTGGGGTCGTGGGGGTTGCATGGCACAAACAGCCGTCTGTGTTGTAGGGGCTGGAGACACGGCGACCTCCCGTCATCCCCCCCCCCACCACCACCACTACGCTCTGACTCCTGGCCTGTTCGCTCATTCACAGGAGCCTCTGGCAGGGCTGTAGCTTTGGCTTCTGATGATCTGTAGAAATCCAGCCAGATCGCCATGTGGGGATCAACGCCTCAGCTTCGGCAGGGCGCTGAAATGCGCTAAATGCCCCGCTAGCCACAGCTGCCTGTGCCTGCTGTGTGTCTGCGCTGCTCGTCAGGCTTCATTTATATCACACGGCAGGTTGATGGAGTGCTGAATCATCCATCAAGACCATGGGTATTTACTTTGATTCCAGTAAAATAAAGGCTGATCTAAAACTGCTGACCTAAAGTAAGAGAGAGTGTGAGGGCAGTTGTGTGTGACTGCGTACCCCTGAGTATTACTCCATACCAGGGTTTGATCTAACAAGCTGATGAGGATCCTGTTGAAATAAAGCTGACTCTACTTGACACTGTTCGAATGGGGAAATAAGTTGACAGTGCGAATGAACGAAGTGAAGTTAGAATTGTCACCAACTGTTATGATGGAGGTTTTACTGATAAACATTCAGTGATTTCCTCTTTGTGCAGCAGTTTCACCGTGGACTTGTGTGTCTGGACACAGGTGTTGCCAAGTGACTGGAATAATCCCTGAGCCAGCTGCATTTGCTGTGAAAGACTGTGAGACTCGGTTGAAATCTCTGAATCATTAGTAAGTTAACATTTGAGATTAGATTCTTGTCTCTATATAAAAGTGATATGGTCTGTAGAAACATTGTCAAACATGTTGGCAACCTTGCCGGACCAAAAAACAATTGCTGTTGCAAATTGTCCTTATGGTGATGTTTTCGAGTTAGATCAAAAGTCTATTTCTTACATCAGGGGGCACAGACAAACCCCTGACCTTTGTTAAAAGATATGGCTGGTGGGGGCATGTTGCTTCAGATACCGATGAAATATGATCCGGGAGTCCAGCGTAAATAACAGATCCGAGTCTCAAGGATTGTCAGAAGGCGTAGCACACAAAAAATAATGGTAGCGTGTATTTCAGGATAAGGACAACAAGATGAACACATTGGATACGTTGTTAATGTAACAGTAATTGAAACTGGCTCACCTTGAGTTCTTTGAAAACATCTAGATGTCTTTAAAGTGCTTCGCTAAGTTGGAAGTGTTTCCTCCTTTCGTTTGAAAAGTTTGATGGCACTGTTTGCATACTGGTTTTTGCTCATTTATAATTAATCCCTGATGACCCGCCTCAAACTCAAAGTACTTCCATAAGCAACTCTTACTGTTTTTATTTTCTTCGAGTTGAGGTGGAACTGTCGCTGCAGCTGAAGAAATGAAAGGGGAGAGAGAGGGGAGAATGACATGCAGGAATGGGCTGCAGGTCGGAGTTGAACCCTGGCCCGCTGCATTGAGGAGTCAACCACTGTATATAGGCTCTACCAACTGAGCTATCCAAGCGCCCCACTTGTCACCATCTTCAACGTTTTTTTCTTTCGTGCTAGTAGGCGTTAGACACTTAATGGCAGACTAGAACAATTCTAGGCGTATATGCTGCCCCTGTCAGGTCCAGAAGAGTCACATCCCCGGTACTGTAGAAAAACAAGTACCGTCACATTTTCAGAATTTTGGCATTGACTTGGTAGCGAAGCATCGGTTCTTGTGACATCTCTACAGCACAACCGTTTGTAATACTCTCAGAGGATTTTACAAGTCTGGATAGTTTTCACAGTGGCCATAATTGTTTATCTTTCGTCATGATGATTGCATGGTAAACAGAAGTAATGTGCAATGTCCATATTACAAAGTAATCTACCAGGAATGTATGCTTGCATGTATTTAATTGGCCACCACAGCTGCTTGCTGGATGACAACATCTGGCACAAGTTGCCACACAACCTTTTATCGGCACCACAGCTGAGCCAACGCTGCAGTCATGTTGAAATAAATAATGGCGCTGCATTTTTTCACTCAGAGCTAGTGTTGGTCTGAACCATAAAATGTAATTAAGATGCACAACATGACAGCTCTCCAAAAGTGAAGCCAAAACATCTCGATCGCCCCCTGGTGGCTGGCTGCAGTACAGGTCATAAACCCCACCCCCTCCATGTTAGCGTAGTCAAATACATTTTCCCCAAAGAAAGTCATTTTACGTAGTTCTAATCATGCTGAAGTTTGTTCAAGTGTTAATTTTTCTGATCCCCGATCACTACTGCGCACACTCTGGCTCCAAATTATTTCACCAGCACAAGATGGCAGCGCCCGTATCCAGGATATATTGGATATATTTTTGTATAGTGGGAGAAAATGTCAGCCATCTTTATATACAGTCTATAGGTAGACCTCACTTCCTGTTTGTGTCGATTGTTTTTACATCACAGCTTAATAATGTGGGTTATCAAAATGATTGGGATCAGTTGCTGCAGGTTTCTAACAACCTTGACAAAACTTGTTTAAGAAAAAATAAAAAATAAATAAAAAATACTGGAAAAAGGATTATGCACAATGAGCCAGGAAAAGTTAGAAAAAGTCATAGTTCAGGAGTTAGGTGCCTATACGTAAAATAGTCTACCTGTTACAATGGCCCTGGTTGCCCCATTTGTGTAACATTGAATACCTGAATAGCAGTGGAGTCTCTTCAGGACTTTAGTTTAATAAGTTAATAAGTTTTTTTTAAGGCAGAAAAATAAATAAAAGTTAAACATATTTTTCCTTCAGCTTCTCCTGAAGAATCCACAAGGAGCACTGTCACGTTTCTTTTTTTTTCATGTACATTATAATGATAAACTTGTCTGTCACCTGTATGCCTAAAAACAAAGTCAGTCTTCAGAGTAATCATCAATGAGTACTTTGTTTTGAGTTTTGGTTTAATGACTTTGTTTGGATGCAGATATTCTGTCTGTAAAAAACTTTTATGAAGGGAGTGGAAGGAACACACACACTCACACCAGGCTTTGGGTGCTTTGAGCGTCAACTCTGCAACCTGTGGGAAAAATGAGCTAAATGTGCTAATTATAGTGCTCGTTAAAAGCCACAGATATTTATGAGTGTTCTCTACAACCTGAAGATGATAGAGATTCGACATGAAGGGTCCATTAGAGTAATATATAATCCAATTTGATAGTTATAATGCACTGGGGGTCCAGGGTTCAATACCTTGTGTTGAACTGTCTTACTGCCTCTCCTTGAATGAAACCTTTTACAAAGGATTTTAGTGGACTGAAATATTTATCAGACATAAAAATCTTCAGCCAATCAGTCGCTAAACTGACTAAGACTTAAAAGGACTATTTAGAATTTAGACTCTCAACAGTATTGAGAATAGGTGGGTAACAGAGTCCATATAAATGAAAAAGTGTGACTTGCAAATATGCTATTGGACTAATGGTCAGTGAGGAGTAGCAATTAATTTTAATTAAGCCCACAGCAGGAGCGATTATTGTGATTGTGTGCTCTTGGATCGCAGAGGAATGGAAAATAGTGCTAAACAAACTAGCAAATTGCACACCTCCCAAGTGCCAGAGTAAACAGAATAGCACCCACTTCATGTCTGTGTGTATTCAGCTTGGCAATGTGGCCTCAATTAGCACAAGGTGTGAAACAGCGAACTGAAGGGAGATAAGGGAGAAAGGTGCTTTGTGCTTTCCGAACGACACTGTAACTGCTTTCTGTCACCAATAACCTTCTGCACAGAGCCACTGCAGATGGGATATCAAGCCTCTAAGGTCTGCTTGGATGGTTTTGTTTCAAAGAAAAAGACAGCACACTCTAAATCTAAATCTCTCGGGTCTTTGTGGTTTGCTCTTGCGTGAATGAAAGCTATCAGAATCCTTGAGTCCTTTCTGTTGTGTGTGTGTTTCTACCTGAGCGTGCCTTTCCTTGGTACCAGCGCTGAAGGCTCTTGCCAAGAGAGAAGTCTGCTTTTCCTCACTAAATGAGAAATCAGCAGGGAAGGCTACAATCTGACCTGTGCATGGCTCAAACAAGGAGATTCATTTTGAATGCATATCCTTAAGCACAGGTTTAAAAGTCTTCTCAAGCACCAGACCCCACAAAAAAGGGTCATTACATCGGCCGGTTTATTAGCCAAAAGGAACTGTGTTTGGTTAACTCGAGAATGAAAAAATGTCTCAATTAAGCAGGCGTCTGTCTCAAGTAGCCTGTCTTCTTAAGGAGGAATAGTTCACTATCAAACTGTTCCTGTGGTAAAACAGTAGGAAGGGATTAGAAGAAACAAAAACAACTCAGCGTTAAATGAGCCTGGCAATCCTGATGACATTTAATGAGAACCATATTTGGACTTCACCCATGCAGCCACATTAGAAATGAAATATTCCAGCGGGTGAAATATTATTGAACATGCAGGTTTTATTTTGAAAATCCCTGCCAGCAAAGTTGAACTACTTCATTTAAATTGTCAAAAAGAAAATAAGTGATTCAATCTTTGCATTATGCTTTAAAATCCATTGATTTCTTCTGAATGCTTTTAAAGAGGCCGACATGTTGTATGTAATCTGTATGTGTGAGTCCCACATGTGAATGCACTGGATTGATCTGTCAAGTGTTTTTTTTTTTGGGGGGGGGCGATAGTTTATGATACGTGCTGGTCAGATGAAAAATATAAGGGTGACATTTTCCAGACTTTTCACCATCATTTACTGTAAACTAAATAAGTCGCTCAAGTGCTTGTGTGAATTAGCTCATTCAAAACGAAACAGAGATGCATTTATCTAAAGCGGATGGTTTATGGCTGATGTAGCAGCTGGCTAAGTTCTTCCATTAAATTATTTTTCAAAGAATGATTCTCTGAGCATGAGTTTAGACAGGTTCGCAAATTGTGATACTTTCCATGGCTGCTGCTTAGTGAGCGTTGTTTATTTGGGAGCTAATTTGCCCGGCTTTATTGAGAGGCTCGCCGTGGCACCGTTACAGGCAGAAATATTGTCCCACATGAGTTATAAATACACTGCGAAAAGTGTAATTAACAGGCCATTTCATCTCATATTCAGCCTGTAAATTGTGCCTTTCTTCAAATAAGGGAAATGTTCTGCTAATTGGGTGATTTGATTTTGCTTGGGTTATGTGCAGTGTGCCTTGTTTGATTGTCTGGGGCCGACAAGGCGGATCACTCTACTTTCAGAAAAATGTCAATTCAATTAAGAAATGTATAAACAAATTAAAATGTACCCTTAACATACAGTTTTCTCCTTGTGTTTCCCCCTAAAGCTTTCACATGGTTAAAATGATCCTATTCCGCTGACAATCATCTGACAATATTACATATATTTTGGTATCAGCTTGTTTCAGCTCTTTATTGAAGGTAAACATTCAAAACTAAGACTCCGTTTTGTAATGGCACAGTGGCACACGAATGGAAATATTCTACACATTGTATACACATTTCCACAAAAGTCAACCTGACATATTTGGTATCTTTAGAAACGTTTAGGTTTTCTACTACAATGTAATGTAAAGTTTAGTGGGTTTGAACAATGTTTGTCTGCACAGCATTAGTTTGTAATGACTGACCTACGGGATGGCTGCTGCTGCTTATTAGGGGCTTAAAGAAAAATAAGATGTGACTACATTAAGTAATTGAGGATAGTTATTTCCACTTAATTTGAAAAATAAATGTCTGAACAGACATGACCCTCTTTGAGCTCTTCTTTTTTACAATTCTCAAAGTATAATAATATTTAAAATTGTATGCATTTTACAGTGATGCTTTGTTTGGAGGGACATGGGCCACAGTATGTATGTCCAAATTGATATATTACTTTTTTTTATTATTAATGTACAGATTTTTTATTTTTTTTGTAAGCAAAAACAAAAATCACACCGGGGGAGGGGGGGGGGGCATCAAACTGAGATTTGTCGACCCATGCTTTTGATTAAATCTGTTTGTCAAAGTAAAATTTGACTTTAAATAACCACAAATGTTCCCAGTTACACAAGAAGGACTTGAGATCCTAGCGCTACCGATTTTGGGCTTAAAGCAGAATTAGTAAAATCCTGAACACGTGGATCTATGGCGTAAAAGCTTTCAGGACCTCTAGTTTTGTTTGTGGTGAAATAAATATTCTGATCCTTTAAGTAAAGGTAGTAACTGGGTAACTAAAGCAGCCAAATACATGTAGAGGAAAACTGTAGTAGGCCATAGAGTATCATAAAATGGAAATGGAAGTGCCTCAAAAATGTACTTGAGCACTTGAGTAACTGTTTTGTTTTTTACAATAAGTTTGGGATGTTCTGGGAGTCTGCGAGACTCTGTGCTGGTACCTAAGGCTGCTTTGTACTCAAGCTCTAGCAGAAGGATTCTCAGGACTCTCAGATTAAAGACTTCAACATTCATTCCCACTGTGAGACTGATTCAAGGATGTCTGGAAAACCGAGAGGGGGCGTCTCCTCTGCCTGCGTACCCCCCACCCCTCCCTCCTCAGTGCGGTGGAAGAAGGAGGTATTGGGGATCTCCTCCTAGACAACAAACCCACATTCAAAGAGGGGCGCACGCATTACGTCACGCTCCGTGTGGAGAATATAATGGGAGGTCGCGGGTTACGCTCAACGCTTTTCTGTACAGGAGATGAGAGGAGCATCATGCCGAACCCGCGCGCACGGAGCCCGAGAGAGAGAGATCTGAGCGTTGTCACGCAGTTTGTCATAAACTGTTTCCACTGATGCTGCTAACGGATGAACTTTTTTTCCATTTCTGTGACGGATTTTCATCATGGGGAAACTGTGAATTTCAAGGGACACTCAAAAACGCAGGTTTGGATACAGCTCACGCGTAATTGCGCACAAGAAAAGTGGCCCTTTTAGCAGCAGCTCCCCGTGCGCACTGATCTCACCACCGGACCGTCCGACATGGATCAGTCTCAACAGTGTTTAGCCATGTATCTGCTCGTGCTCTCCCTCGGACTTCTGATGGACAGGGGGATTTGTCAGCACTACTACCTTCTCCGCCCCATCCCGAGTGACAGTCTGCCGCTCGTGGAACTAAAAGAGGACCCAGATCCCGTCTTCGATCCCAAGGAGCGGGACCTTAACGAGACCGAGCTGAAGAGCTTCCTGGGGGACTTTGACAGCCGCTATTTGTCCGTGTTGCCGCCCGCGGAGGACAAGTACACCGGGAACGATGAACTCGACGACTCTGAGGTCCAAAAGCCCGGTGGAGTACTGCCGAAAGAAATCCGCGCGGTGGACTTCGACGCCCAGTTCGGCAAGAAGCACAAGCCCAGTAAGAAGCTGAAACGACGGCTGCAGCAGTGGCTGTGGGCGTACTCGTTCTGCCCGGTCGTGTACACGTGGACCGACTTGGGGAACAGGTTCTGGCCGCGATTCGTGCGGGTGGGCAGCTGCCTCAGTAAAAGGTCGTGTTCGGTTCCGGAGGGGATGGTGTGCAAACCCGCCAACTCGACTCACCTGACGATACTGAGATGGAGATGTGTGCAGAGAAAAGGGGGACTGAAATGCGCCTGGATACCGGTGCAGTACCCGATCATCACAGACTGCAAATGCTCCTGTTCAAGTTAAAAAAAAGAAGAAAAAAAGAGACTCTGAATAATAAATTATACGCTCATTATTTTTGTGATTCTTTTTTCACGTGCACTACCGAGTGTAGGAATGTATTTTCTGTATATGCGGTGCCATGCAGTTATATATAGCTCCCTGTACAAAGTCAGTATTATTTGTAACCAGAGGCTACTTTATTTGTGGAGAATAGTGGTTATATATTTTGTATTTATGGAGATATGGCGCATAGAGCCACGTATAAGGACTTGCTGTTTCCATATTTGGATGATGAAGCAGACCGACCTCAAAGCTAAACGTGGATTATTGATACAGCCGTGTATCGGTGACTTGTTTTATCCTGTAAATTAAGGAAATGTGCTATTTATTCTTTATATTCGTACAATAAAACGACACTGAAATGACATTAAATGACTTTCTTTCCCTTCTTTTGATCTCTTCTACCCAGCCTGAGCGATTGGATGCAATAAGTCACCTGCCACAGTGCGCACAATGGGAACTTCTCACGCTAACACCATTTTACGCATCAGAAGCTTTTTACAATCATGCAATTATATACTGCACCATGGTTTACTCCATATTACAATTCATGTGGTAACACTAGTAATTACAAGCGGATTTGCTGATGATGTGTTTGGAAGTAGATATTTCTATTTCTATTCAATATCAATGTTTGATTTAGAGCTGGGCGATATGAAAAAAAAAAAATCAAATATGATATTTTTTTGGGCATTTATTTCCACAGGACAGATGAAGACATTTACGGGGAGAGAGGGGGAATGACATGAAGCAAAGGGCCGCTGGTCAGAGTCGAACTCACAGCTGCTGCTGCATTGAGGAGTAAACCTCTACATATGTGCATCCGCTCTACCAACTGAGCTAACCTGGCCACCAAATCATGATATTTAAAAAAAAAATGCATCGATGTCGATATTGCGGCGATAGTGTAGGGTTGACTATTGGTGCTTTCACGCAATATATTCACACAATGAGAGTTTTGATAAATAATCACCACCAATGTGAATACCATGACTAAGTGGGTAAAGGCAAATAATAAAACAGCTAGTAAGTCTGGTAAGACAATTACATCACTTTACTGTAATGTAGCCTTTAAACCCAGGAAAAGACAACACTTCATATCACGATATTACGATATCCCAAATTTAAGAGGGTATCTAGCCTCATATATCAACGTCGATATAATATCGATATATTGCCAAGCCCTAGATTGATTTACAGACAACATGTGGTGAATAGTTCTCTCCTGGCCTCCAGTTAACCAACACTATCTTATCACTCTAAACGTGTCAGTCATACATCAGGCCCATTACATGCTGCAGATAAAGGAAGGAGCAGAGATTGAGTGATTGAAGGAATCAGCAGCTGCTAACAGCTCTCATTCTTTTCATCTGCACAACCCCTCCTCCCCATTTGCAGCCCAGCAGGAGCTGAGCTGAAGAGAGGCGCTGCATGGCTTTCTCCTCCAGTGGGAGAAGTGGAGCCTGATGCTCCACATGCATTCAAATATAATATAGTTTAATTACTGCTCTCAAACATAAATCATTGTTAGAAAACAACCTACTGTATAGGCTGTTCACGAAAGATTACCTCCCCGGTGTCGAGTGGGTCTTTCGTGTGGGAAAATGGCAGATAAAAACAAGAGTTACACTACGAGAAATTTAAACCTAATTGATTGAAGGATCGACGAGTGATCCATTAAACTGGACTCGAGAAACACCACACCAATGAGCGCTTAGCAAAGATGGATATAAAAGGATAATAGAAAAGGAACAACAACGTTCCATAACACTTCAGAGGTACATTGTACTTTTTTTCCCACTACGTAACAGTTAGAGTTACTAGTTACATTGTAGCCTTATATTTTAGATACAAAACATCAACTCATAAAAAATGATAGTGTTATAGATTAAAATCAGAATTGTCAATATACTTTACCTGCAGTAAGTAAAGTAGCAATTCCAATAATAAAACCAGTAGAAATTAAATCTAAATTCTTATTTAAGTAAAGGTACAGAAGTATTATCGGCAAAATGTTCTTAAAAGTTTCAAAAGTACAAGTACTCGTTAACCAGCAGAATGTCCTCTGTGAGTTATATTAATGAATTATTATAATGTTGTAGCTGGTGGAGATGGAGCTAATTGTAACTACTGTATATACTGTTGGGGTAGTTGAAACTGTAGCAGTGCATTCTATTTTGTGAACTGATCATATGTTTTTGGTCTTGAATGTAAAATATGAAGTAACTATAGCTGTCAAATAAATATAGTGGAGTAAAAAGTGCAGTATTTCTCTGAGATGTAGTGGAGTAGTAGTATAATGGAAATACTCGAGTAAAGTACATGAATTGGGCTTATTTACACTACTTGAGTAAGTATATTTATTCAGTTACTTTCCACCACTGATTGAACTACTCAGCAGTATAAGAAAGTAGTTCAAATGAGCTTTAAAATGCTGTTTACATCGTAAAAAATCATTAATAAAGTTCCACCATTATAATGTAACGATACATGTCTGTTCTGCATATTCATTTGGAAATGTAAGTACATTTTGCTTTTAATACTTCTCTACTTTTACATAAGTACACTTCTGAATGCAGTTTTGTACTTCCACAGTGTGGTACTGCTACTTGTCCTGAAGTAAGTAATCTGACTACGTCTTCCACCGCTGTGTAATCAGGGATTGCTTCACATTTGGCAGGCGGGTACCTTCCTCTCATTTTACTACCATCACATCATTTCTACTGAATCTGAATCTGATGATGACAGTTAATCCCTTAAACTTTTGAACTCTTCCCGTAAAGTTTCTTCTAAATTAAGGGGAAAAAAAGAAAGAAACGTCAATAAAGGCACAAGATTAACGGCTGCAACGTCAAAACAAAAGGAAATATTGTAGATGTCTTGTGCATTATTTTATTAGCATTTCCTCAAAATTCAAATAGACAATTTCTTTTATTTCTTTGGGAAACTTTTGTGATCTTCCTCCAGAATCTGAAGTAAAAATCTGTGGGTTTGAACAGAGTTGTTGGGCCAACATGAGTTAGCACTGCTAAAGAATTTAAGATGTAAAACATAATAGTTTTCAATAAATGAGGCGCTTTAATCGTCTGAGTTTTGCGTAGCTGCCTCTCTCTCATACTAACTGAAGACAACCCCCCCTCCCTCTGTTCTTCCACTGCCTCAGTGGGGTAGACTGTGGGGCACCAGAAAGCCTGTGTTTTGTTTCAGTTGTGTTTAGTCCGTAATGATGCTCCTTAGCCTCAGAGCCAGCTCTGCAAGTACACATGCAGCAGACAAATCCCTGTGCTTGTCACCGGATAGCAACGTACGGCTGAAGATCTCTACTATACAGCTTAAACAAATACAATAAATAGCCTTTGATGTGTTTGTGTGTGTGTGTGTGTGTGTGTGTGTGTGTGTGTGTGTGTGTATGTGTGTGTGTGTTGGATCCTCAGTGTGTGGCAGTGATCCTCTTGTCTTTTCCATGATACTGTTTGTCCTTTTGCACAAAGCTCATGATGTTCAGGCTTCACAGTTGACAAGCTCCTTGGATATCCACCTATTTCAGGATTTTTGTGTCATAGTCGGGCGTTAAAGGATTAAAGGTTAGTCAGTTAACAGCTGACAGGAATAAAACACATCAGATATTCTTTATATAACTTTCTGACTTTCTAACTACTTTCTATTATATTTCAATCTTATTTTGTCTATTGTTTTAAGTAACAAGCGTCCTGCCCAATGTTTCCTCTACTTCCCTCGGTAGTGAGCCCTCTGTAAACCTTTCACTATCTCTTCTGTGATTATTTCTTACAACCATATAGTCAAGATTTTGCCTTGTTTCTGTCCATCTCTCCCTCGGTTTTCCTGCTGTAAGCGCAGGCAAAGTGCTGACGCCGGTCAGATGATTTGTGTGTGGAGTAATACGTGTTGACAGAGCGCTCGGTGCCTGCGAATACCAGCTGCAGACTGGAGGATGCAGGACTGCTAATGCCCTTCGTCACTTCTGAGCTGGCTCTCAGCGTCGTCGCTCAGCGTGGCGCTCAGCGGCCTCGGCTGTCCGCAGATCTCTGCAGTCTGAGATACCCAACAATGTAATGCTTTTAGCCATCAGTAATCCATTAACTTAATGATCTCTTTGGTTATGGGCTCATTTGTATTGCTTCTCTACTCTCTCTACCCCCAACCTAATCAACTTTCTTTCTCTTTTTTTTGCTATGGAGAAATTCTAAAGCCAAAACCTTGTTGCTGATTAAATTTTCCTACAGGGTTCAGATATTTTCCTGATCAAAGCAAACTTCTCCTTGTTAGTTTTGCCAACAATATCAAACATAAGTCGTTCATTTTTCATTACAGATGATAAAATTAGTTTTAATAACTTCCACTGGCTCATTAATAGGCCAAAGGTAGCCTTTGTGGCACCTTCATTAAGAATACAATAACAAGCCGAGCATGCCAGCAGAGTTTGTAAAAGTCAGAGGGCTGAGGGATGTTTATTTAATGAAAATGACAAATTTCAAATAATGCAGTTGAGCACATGAAAGGGTGTGCTGTAATGGTCGGGTTTGAAAGCTCTGAATACACGTTCACCACTATATTTGGACCACAACTCTATCACAAAATGATACACAACGTTTTGTGCTTTTTATGCAGTGATGAAAGCTGAAAAATACCTTTTGATCTTAATAACACTGGTAGCCCAGAGAGAGTTTGACTGGCAAGACATGTTGTTCTGCTGTGAGACACATTTCATGTAAGATATATCATTTCAACTTGAAAAGACAGGATAGTCTAAGTGACGTATTTTTATTTTCAAAAAATTAATTGAACTGCAGGTATTTTTCATCCAACTGTAATTGCCACTGTTTTAGGGTGTACAGTAGGTACATCGTATGCATTCTATAAAACAATTTATTCCATTTTCTAGTTTTCTTTTGTTTTACATCTCTTTAAAAGACTCTTTATGTTAAAAGTAAGATGATTCATTACAGAAAAATGACTGTTGGACCTGATGGTGTCTCCATCTTTACAAACTCATGCTGTGCTGAAAAGCTTCACTCAGACTCTCTGAAAAGATATCATGTCAAGCTTAATTAGTGGGAAATGTCTATTAAATCAACAACGACAAACTGATTCAGACATGAGAAAAGTTTTATGATGAAATGACGCAGACATAAAAAAAAAAAAAACACCTGTTGGTTTGTTTTCTTTACTCTTTTTCCAGATTTTTCCAGACCTAAAATTAAGTAAATAATCAATATTTAACTTAATATAATGACCTACATTGTATTAATTTATGTATGCATCCTTATTGCTAAGTTACAGAACAACTGCTGCTGAGGAAAATGTTTTATGTCTCGTGATTTCATGTCATTAACCTTTCCAACAAGGAATCTATTTATAAACCCAGTAGAATAATATGGATTTTCTATCTTGACAGTTTTTCATGATTGGTTGAATGATTTCTAAAGTGGACAACTAAAACACTTTTGAAAACGTGTTTCTGCATTGTTATCATCGAGAAAGATGAAAAAAGATCTTGACCAAGCGTTTTGTTGTAAATATGACTCCTGGTAATGAAACCACTGGATTCAGTTTTCATTCGGGGAATTGAGATCTGTAATAAACCTTTCTGACCCATTTTAACTAACATTTCATTAGCATGTCAGTGAAGACAAACCCTGCTTTAATGACCTGAGCGATTTGTCTGCGTACATCTGTCACTATGACCAAATATAAAGGAGTTGCTGTCCAGATGTCCAGCTGTGGCTGCAGCAGAGGCCTCAGGGAAACGTCTCTGAATGAAGGCAGGTGTTCGCTCCCAGTGGAACAGGGAACAGCTGTTTTAGTTGTTCACACAGCTCAGATATGAATCTGACACTGGGCTAACGCCTCTTTTTTTTCTTCTTTTTTTCTCCAATCTTTTAGTTTATGGTCAAAAAGAAAGTTTTTATGCTTGTTCTCCTGTTGAGTGTGACCTTCGGGCCAGCAGCAGTTGGTTGCAGTTGGGTGTTAATGTTGCTAGTAGCAACCACCACTGGCACAGTTCTGTAGCAGTTCCTGTTTAACTGACATTGTAACATCCACCACTTTGTCAGATCTGTGACCATGGTACTCTTTTTATCATGGCGTTTTTTTTTATTGTTGATTTAGTTTTTCTGACGTTATAGAGAGATGGGTTATCCAATCACCTGCAAGTCCCCGCCCTTTTCCAAACGGTTTCCAACGACGGCTTCTCAGATGGTTCTATGTTAAAGCGTAACTCAAGCCAAAATGCAACCTAGGGTCTTTTTGTGAATGTACCTGAGTCAAATTTTCGTTTAAAAGCATATTCAGGATTTACCGTATACTCTGGGAGTCCTAGGGGCACTTTTATGCTAGCCTCAAAAGAAGAAGGCTCGACACAACATGAAACTTTGCTCGAAGTATCGCCCGGGGCTCTACACATGAACGCAAGCATTGAGAACATTGTTTGTGTACACAGTTTACTAAAAAGAAAGGTTTTGAGCAACTCACTGTAGCTGTTGTTCTTCCGGTCGCCGTCTATCGAGCCAGTCAAAAATAGTCAAGGGAGGAGAGTAAAGATGGAAAGCTCCAAAAGCTGAGTTCCATATAAATGCACGGATAATTTGTTGTTTTGTCGTTAGTGAAACACAATATTGACCTTGTAGTTGAAAAAGGAGACTCAAAATAGCTTTTAAAAATAGCTATTTTGAGGCTAGCATAAAAGTCCCCCTAGCACTCCCATTCAAAAGGCCATTTGACCGAAAAACGAGAATATGGTAAATCTTAAAAGTGACGCTTCCGTCCTTAATATGCTTAATATGCTTTTAAACAAAAGTTTGACTAGGGTACGTTACGCAAATGGAAACTGCTATCAACGTTGTCGTTCCTTTGAGCAATAAAATACAACACATCTGCTTTTTAGCGTCCATGCTGTTTGCACTTTACGACTTAAACCTCATGATAACACCAAAGTCAGAAGAACAATAGTCTGGTTTAGCTGATGTACAATGCTGGGATTTCGCTCTCTCTGCTGTCTATTTTGCAAGGGCACTGCCGCTGCATCTGGAGCTTAGCGCCGCCCAAGATGACTGTGATTGGTTAAAAGAAACGCAAACAACCCAGAACATTTTTTTCCCCTATCCCAGATTGATAAACGGTGTAGCCAGACCATACGCCAGCGCTGACACAGTGCTGCAGAGATAGGTCTGGCCAAGCGTAGTCTATATCTACGACTTTCCACTTCCGCGATTGGTCCGTTGCCGCCGGTAATTCCGCCGGATGTCACTCTTTACGGCTGGATGTCCGTTACCTTGGGCTTTCTTTGTGTTGGAATTTTAAACTCCAGACGATTTATGAGGACTATGGTTAACTGTTCCTCAGATCTCTGCAGCAAATCAGAGTTTTCTGTTGCACGACTAATACAATTTGGAATGTACACATGTTCCACCAAGACAAGTTCCTTCCCGAGGCTATTTTGCAGAGGCACCGGGCCTCCATCCGGAGCGCTGCCCATGACGATTGTGATTGGTTTAAAGACATGCAAATAAACCAGAGCACGTTTTTCTCCCTTACCGGAATGCTACGTGACTAGCCAGACCTTCCTCCGCAGCACTGTGGAGGAAGGTCTGGCAATGCGAGACTAGGCAAAGCGAGAGTAGAAGAACTGCTTCCTAACCTGGGAAATGAGACCATTCGAGGAGCATGTGAATACACCATTGTCCTTGGCAGAGGGCTGCACTCTCTGAGTGCCATTCTACTTGAAAAGTGTGTTTAGTTTATTGCACACCGAGCTCACAGTCAGCCATTGGGCTTTGTTGAGCGGTCGGTTCCATTGATTATTTGCACAGCTGAAGCAAATACTCGATTATTTGATTAACAGAAAAATAATCTGCAGCTATTTTGGTAATCGATTAATCGTTTCAGCTCTACAAATTTACATTTTTGGAGCAAAAATGGTGAAAATATGCTGACCATTATCTGGTTCCTGTTTTTCTGAGTTTTCTCTCATTGTAAACTGAATGTCTTTTAGTTCTGGACTGTTGGACTAACAAAAACATACATTTGACAACTGACATTTCATAGACCAAACAATTAAGCTGGATAGTAGATAATGGAAATAATTGTTCATTGCAGCCCTAGTTATTTAAGTTTATTTTCTGCCTCATATCAGTAGAGCAGCCATCTAGTGTGTGATGTGGTTTTAATCAAAGTACTTAAAAGTATTAGTTTAATCAGACAAAGCTGAGAGGGCATACTTCCATCAAGGCTGCAGGTCTGCACTTTTTTACCACCCAATTTATGAAAAGACCTAAAAGTGTGAACAGTAATCATAGGCTACCTGTCCCTGGGTCTCAGTATGCTTCAACATACAAGCTGACACAACAATTTTTGTCACTTTTCAAACGTACAAATAAGTACACCATCATATATGCCTTCAAGGAGAAACGTGTCCAAAAGTGTTCTCCGTTATTTGAAAGATGATCACGTCTCACTCCACTTCATGACTTTTCACCCCACCTTTGAGTATGGCCGTTTGAAACAGCTCTAAACACTTACACATCATGCAAACTTTTTTCAAGTGTACTCAGGCCTGAATAAATCCTGCCATCCGCCACCTGCAGCCAAAACTAATCACTTTGTTGGTCCATGGTCTGACTTTGTACCAAATCCCGTTGATATCTGGTAGAATGTTTTTATGGGATAAACTGCTAACCTTGGTGGAAAAAAATGGGGAATTTCCTTTTGGGTTTTAATAATTGACTTGGCTTTGGAAAAAAAGAAATTCTTTACCTGCCTGCATTTTACTTATGTCTTGTATTTTGACCAGCTTTTTTTTTGATAAAAGTATGAATGTAATTTGTTAAATGAAGTTACAGAAATCAGGGAACACTGAATACGAGTTCATCACTGCCCTTTCTGAGCAGTTTGTTGGTATGTAGTCCTCTGAAAGGCAGACACGTCCTGTCAAAAGTTTTATTTGTTTGGTAAAGGATGCTATTTGACATGTGGCCCAGTTCATTGTGCTCTCCCACACATCAGATAATTGGAGGCTTTTGAAATATCCTCTCTGCTGCTGCTGCTCCCCGTCCTGGTCACGATGTTCAAACTGAGATGCGTGGCAAGGTTGATGTTGATTTTTCCAGCATTTTTGTCCGCTGTAAATTTCACCGAGCTGGGTTTGATGACTTGTGGGGAGTGATCCTGCTGTTTGATGTCCAGAGCTCGTTAATCCAAACCTCATCTGGTATGCAAGGTCAGACCCTACTTTGATGTGCACGAGCCAGCTCTGCCAAGTCTAGAGAGTCGAGAGGGCACTGTTCGTTTACGAAAGATCAGGAACTGTAGCAACCCTGACACATTTTGGCTTTTATCCATCAACTACTGTGAGGATGAGGTCTGGTTTGTTAAAGGGGCCCTCTTAGCTCTCCTGCAGCTGAAAGCGCACACATGAACGCTTTCTCTAGAAGCTGAATTAAATACAAATCTTTGCCCAAACACACAGGGTAATCGGAGGAATGTGTGGAACTTCCATGTTTTCCTCAGGGAGCCACCAATGCAGTTAATAAGACGAAAGCCCCATGATAACACAGAATAAATAACCAAAATATTAGCGGGTATCAACCTACTGCTCACATTGTTCTCACCATAATTGTCTTTGTGATAAAACTTTAAAAACTGCCACCCCTGAACCACATAACATTTTTTTTTAAGTTTATTCATTTTAAGGGAAGAGTTTTGTCCCATAAGATGATTTGCAAGAGCTCAAAACTTTTTTCACCTTTGTTCAAGATCCTTGGAAACAGAGAGGAATGAGTAGAAACTGTGTTTGTTATGTAAAATAAAGCAACAACGGCCCCCACTATGCACCCAGCACAGGAATTCACTGCAATTAACTCTTGAGCGTCACATGTAAATATGATGGTTTGGGGCTCCGTGGGCAGGCCGGCACTCACTCACACACAGGGAATCCTGGGCCTTTGTTCTCTCGGGGTTTTGGCTGGCCACCTAGCTATAATTTTCTCACAATGGCTGGCGTGTGAGCCGTCCATCATTTCTCTCCGGTGTCTCCCTATTTCTCCCAAGCACCCCGTCCACTGGCACCTCTCAAGCCTCGAGCATATTTAGGTTTACCCATTCCCAAGTGCTATCATCCTGTTATCTTGCACAACTACATGAGCCGCCTAAGGATATATATTAATTCACTCTCTTCACACTTGGCTGTGGTTTGGTCAGATATTAAGTATCTAAAGAGATCATTTCTGGAGGTCTGTGAGATTTTCCAGTGTACTTCAGAACCTCTGCAAATTGTTTCCAAGTCCACCCTTTTTCATGATTTAGCCTCTCACCTACAATAACTTTAGAAAGTATTACCAAGGAGTGCGGCTCTGGTTAAACATGATATTGCAAAAATACTGAAGGATTGGCCCACAGGTTGGTTTTAGAGTGATAAAAACCAGCACAGATAAATGTCTGATCACATTTAGTAAGAGAGAGTCCTGCTCTGTTAAGGCCCAGACACACAGTGCCGACGGCCAAACTTCGGCAGAAAAGGCAGTTGGGCTGATCAGTCTCCCCAAATTGGTCAAAAAAGTGCCTCGGAACACACCAAAGCGACGAGACGTAATACGTCTCCATAACAGCAGGCTGATTGGACGAACGCGTCACATGGGTCTTGTTTCTCCGGAAATTCCAAGACAGACTGTCGTGGCGGCTTGTTCAGAATACAATCTCATATTGTACTAAAATACTTTAAGTACATTTTAGTTTCTGAAAACATTTTAAGCGAGAAATAGGCCATGCAGTTGCTGAATCTGTCTTCATTTCAAATCAACAAATGCACTCTACTAATCAGATGGGTCATTTGAGTCCGACTGCCGGCGGGCATGTCAAATTGGCCATAATGAAGGACGACGGCCCCTCGGACGGATGACGGCACTGAACACACCGAACAGACTCGAGTCACTGACCTCGCCAGACTGTCCAACGGCCGATTATCGGCTCTGTGTGTCCACACCTTGGGATGGATGCTGTATGAAGGACTGGAGCCTTTAGTAAAATGTTTTTCTTCATAAACTGTAAGACAAGGTATTAGCGCTGCTTTCTTGTAGGGCTGTTAATTAATCACAGTTGTATCAAAATCACTATATGGACTAGTGCAAATAATTGCAATTAGATATTTTCCTCATATCGTGCAGCCCTACTTGTCCTTGTACTTGCTGGCATACCTCATGATGCTGACAGTCTACTGTCAAACGATGAAGGACAACAGGCCCAACTCAGTGCTCGTTTGCTGCAGGGGCAGGAGTTAATGTTGCAACAAAAACTGAAGAGGGGACGGTCAAAGGAAAATTGTCTTAAATTGAGCAGAAACCTCCACAGGGCATAAGACCTTGTTTTGCTAGCTAGGACATCTCTTCTGAGAGTTTCACCGTGTGGTCGTCACAGAGTGACAAAGAGAATGTGAATGCATGCGACAACCTGAGATTGGCTGAGAATGACAGTTTTGGCAGCCTTGCTCGAACAGGGTTACCAAAAGTTTGTAAAGCATGAAGGTTATCAGGAGCCAAAGCCCTCCAGCACCAGAAACTGAGACTAAAGCAACCTCACGTCTCCATCCTGATGTCAGAGCGCCTCATTAACATGCCTGTGGGTTGCTGATATAATTGCCTTCTGTCAAGGTGCTGCACAAACATGTCACGTCAATACTGCATGTTTCAGGGGCAGGACGGGTGCCTACGCCAGGCTTAAGCCCAGATTTCAGCAGTGATATTTTAGCACATTTGTATGTCACAAAGATACATTTCTTTATTGTGTATATCTCGCTTGTTGAAAAGGAAAACTGACTGACAAGTATCTCACGTTTGACCTGCAAGGGTCTAATACTCATAGCACATATATTTGGCTTTACAGGCATTACCATAGTTAATGCTTGTCGCTAAATAGTTCCAGCACATAACTCCTCCTGAAACCACAAATTGACGATTTTAAATTCCGTTTGTGTGGGTGTTAAACAAACGAGATGCAACATGTTAAGTAGTGAACTTTAGGTGTTAGTAAGCATTTTTTTTTATCACTTTGAAGATAGCCAGGCTGTTTTCCTCTACTTTCAGTCTTGATGCTAAACTAAGATCTCTCCTTGTCTCCTTACATCTTCAGCTCCATACTTAACACACAGACTTGAAAGTGGTACCAATTTTCTCATCCAACTCTCAGAAAGAAAGCGAATAAGTGCATTTTCCTAAATGTTGAACTGTTCTGTAAACATAAGCCGCTTTCTCACATGAACTCCGGACAATGTCCGACGAATCAGATGTGGACATTGTCCGGAGTTTCCCTTTTACACATGTAGCACACAACAAGAGATTGTCCGTGTCAGTCTTACTATATGGAAATTCTCTGTTTGGTATGGGCAAGGGGTGGCGCCTGGGTAGAGCGTGCAGGAGGCAGGACATGATGCGGATTAGACTACGGTCACGTAGCCAGTTGGTAATTTGGTCAACAACCAAGCCTCTTACCGTTCCTTGAATTTGTCCTGAAGAATAGGGCGTTGGCGACAGAAGTTCCAGAATCCCGTCATCTCAGTTGGTGTCTTCTTCCTTCTTGGAGTTTTGTTTTCTTCCGGTTTCGGCAGTGCCGCATGATAGAAATGTCATCAAAACGCCCCACTCACTCGCTTTGAATTGTCTGGACAATGACCTTCTCTATTCACACATGGGGTCAATTGGACATTACACAGATTTTGTACTAGGGAACTGACAGGGTAAAGTCGATTTAAGTTCCGGTCCAACGATTCGGACATTTGCATTCTCACATACAGCTCCTCTGGGTAATGTCTAGATAAGTTCAGGGTTGCAGTTCATGTGTCAAAGGGGATATAGACAGATTTCCTGGATGCAAAGCATGTAATATCAATCCATAAAATTAACGTAGCGTACTTTTTAAAAAAAAGGCATTTTGCTTTGCATTCATACACATTTTAAAATGTGTCTACTGTATTGTTTGCCCCTAAGCATCTTCACTGGAACTGGGAACTGCCTGAAAAACTGGCAGAAGCAAGCAGAGATTATAATTACTGTATCTTTGAAGAACAGTGAACAGCTAGAAGACCGTGCCATGCTAGAGGACATTTTCCTGTGCTGATTTCCTCAATTGTTCTGCAGATCCAAACTCACAAAGCATCTACCTATTTTGTGAAAAGCATAACCTACTACAACCTACTGATGCCTGAACAGAGGGAGAAGAAGAAAGCTTATAAAAGAGAAGAACAAGGGGCGCAGGCGGCAGAGTTTGGAAGACTACAGATTTATCACCCAGCCATGGAGTGGAAAAAAGTGCTGCTAGTCTGGAGAGTGGGTTTCCACTTCAGTTTAATTCAGTGTGAAGTGTTTAAGACATGAGTGTGGTTTGGGGAGATAAATGGGAAACCCAGGCTTTTTCCGTTGAGACTGACACCTCTCTGTATTCTGATCTATAATAACTTTCTCAGTAGTATTTTTCACAGTTAGTTGTTGACAGGCTGCAGTGGTAATTTGCTGCATGTTGATTCAGTATTTGAAGCATGTCTTGTTTTGGGTTTAAACTAAATTATTTATTTTTAGCTGGTGACCATTTTTTCTGACACGACTGGAAGCCACCAGTTTTTGAGTTTTCATCACATCTGCTGAACAGTACGTAACTGCATTGAAGTATTTCAGGAGATATCTGCCATCTAGTGGTACAGATGTGTGCAGATGTTTTCCACAGCTACACTTAAAGTGTAACTCACTCAGATCCTCCTCTGCCTGTGTCAGTGACGATGGATGCAGCATGCAAACTGCCGCACTGCTGTGGTTCATTGATTAAAAAGCACAAGTGTTCGGCATGTTAACAAGGGCTAATATTAGCACAGAACATTAGCTGAGCTTTTATCTGATATATATATATATATATATATATATATATATATATATATATATATATATATATATATATATATATATATATATATAGAAGACTAACACTACAGAATCAGTTTGAACAGTTTTGACTTGGTAAATCAAGAGCTCTCAAAACATTTGGTACCTCAGACAGAACCAGAAATACTGTGCATGTCTGTGTGTGTTTGAAGACTCCCTTTGTGTGAGAAATCTGCACAAAATGGCATGTTTGATGAAAGCTGGATGACTTGGCTCTGATATTCTAGGGTCATTGGCACTGTTAATGGTGGCTTTATTACCATGGCATGTTAACCTGAAGCACTGCTTGCAGTCTAAGAAGAAGCCGAGGAGCTGCATGAAAATGATTACACCGCAATTATATCAACCACTTTGTTGCGACTCCTCACTGCCCAGCTGTCTGCCGCCTGCTGCCAAGAAATGGATTAGTTTCACGGCTCCTCTAATAAGACCGTTAGACCAACAGCGTGAGCTCAAATAAATAAATGAAAGCTGCCGATAGGGGGACAGAAATAGATTAATGTTGCCAGACTGCGGCGTGTGTCTTCATCCAGCCATAGCTGGAAAACTGGCAGAAGCAAGTGGAGATTCTCATTATCTCTGAAGAACAGCGAACAGCCACAAGACTCTCACCGCGATCAGTCATATGTTCTCACACAGGACAGGCCAACGTCAAACAGAGAGTGTTTTGTATCCCCGTAAGGGCAGGAGTACAACTCAGGCGGTAATAAAACTCAGGC
The DNA here is from genome assembly GCF_031162955.1 of Sander vitreus. NCBI lineage: Eukaryota > Metazoa > Chordata > Actinopteri > Perciformes > Percidae > Sander > Sander vitreus. The sequence continues at coordinate 8,998,379 of NC_135869.1, read as the reverse complement.
AGACCATGTTGGTCCTGTAAACGTAATCTGCAAAGTGTTAATTACAACCTGGCGCCTCTGTGAAGCTGTGTGTGCTAGAAGTCAGCTGAGTTGTCAGCTGCGTCCTGATCTCCCTCCCCTAAACAACATGGCTCGAGCCATGGCGACAGCCTTGGAAACGAGATTTTCTCTCTGTTGATGATCCTGTTTGAATGGGCTGCTTTAAACAAATTAAGAGCCAGTCAGATGCTGTGTTTGTGTGACCCCCTTTCTCCTCAGGGGTGGTGGTGGCCGGGGGTGCAGGCAGCCAGAGATCCTGTGTTGTTTACTGTCATTCATGTGAAGTGCCGAGAGTTTGTGTGTTTACCACACAAACCTTCTCACAGATGACACTCAATGAAAATGCTCTTAAGGCTGCATTATGGCCCACACAGCAATAAGAGGCAGCTGCTGCAGAGCTGCAATGATTAATCGATTGGCCAACAGTTAATTGGCAACTATTTTGATAATCTTTCCTTCAACTTAAAAAAAACATTCTGTTGTTTAATCTTTGGGGTTTGGACTGCTTGTCAAATAAGGAATACAGGAATTTCAAAGACTTCCTCTTGGACTCTTGGAAATTGTACTGAGCATTTTATAGACAAATCTGTTAACTGATTGACAAAATATTCACCAATCAAGAAAATAATCATTAGTTGCAGCACTGGATGGCGGTTCTCTTTTTTTATACTTTTCTTTAACTGTTTCTCATTATTCACATCCATCAACTATCAACGCTGTTTGAACATTGCAGAGCATAAAAAAAGTTTTTTCTGTGCTCACTCTGGTTTTAAGGAAATTCATCCCTCCTCTCTTTGGTGAGACTTAATTCAGAAAGCCCTTTCTCTGTCTACCCCTGTCTCTGTAGCCCCAGAGGACAGGGTTCAGTCAATGAGCCCCACTCTCAGATTTTGTTATTTTGTTATTGTGTAATGGCCTCCAAAGGTTGAAGGATGGCTCCTCTACAGGTCTCCCCGAGGAGCAAACCCTCTATCTAGACATTAATCTACTGCTGTGAGACAGACACGCTTGTTTAGCTAGCACAAAGCCCAGTAAGCTGTTGTCTCTGAGAAAAAGCTGGCCGTCTCCAGAGCCACTGGAGGCTGCGATGGCTGGAGCCAGAGTAATGACCTGTGAAATTCACCGATAGAGTTGTCCTGTTGCACACAGGTCCGCCGGCACCGGGCCTTGTTCGGGGCCTGCCGCTGATTTATCAGCACGCCTCTCCTGGTGCCATTGGCTTAATGGAGTTTTATGTGGGTTGACCAAAGGGCCCCAGTTTTGTGGAAATTAATGTAGTATTTGGGACTGTCAAAGCTTGTCACTTATCTGTTGAAATGCCTTAAAAAAAGCTAAATTTTAAGATGTTGATTCTAAATTATTTGGTTAACTTGTCAATATTTGAGCTTCATTTCCACAAGTGTATCGTAGCAATGGTTTCAAATATTTGCATTGCTTTGTCGTGTGAAATAGTCAATATTTTCTCTCCTTCTCAATCTGATTAGGATGTGAGGCTGAAAGTTAAGTAGATGTGCCTTTGAAGGTGGTAAGGAGAGTAGCTGTGTCTTCCCCAGAGCAGATTATGCAAAGATCAGAGGGGCAAACTTCCCACTGGCACCTTCTGTCTGGTAGATACAGTTTGACTTTGTTACCTCAGTTTCACAGCAGAGGGAGATTCCTATTTATTTCTGCCCTGTGGGTGTTAAAAGAAACTGCTCGCTGGAAGAGAAACTGGTTTTCATATCAAAAACGGCCTTTTTACAATAACTCCTCAGACTCTTTGTCGTACTTTCTTCTGTCTTACTTTTTATTTTACAATATCCTGTTCTTTTTGCCATTTTTTTACAATGTTTTTCCCATATTGTATTATTACGTAATCATTAGTGTTATTATATTATATTATTATATATTATAATAGTGTTATTATCAGTTTTTAAGGTATTCGTTCATAAATAATCATGGCAGTCTATCCAATACCAGTCAATATTTTAGTCTGGACCAAAGTGGTGGACAAACCAACATTAAGAGCCATGCCGCTAGTGTGGGTAATACACATTAATGTAAATGCTGGCTTGTACAGTTATGTCCATAGTTTTCACTGCTCTTATCAATTTTTTATATTCATATTGAATCAGTGACGATGTAAAGGTTCAGCACTTATGGTTTCCATAACTTCTTGGTAGATACTTTAGATTTCTTTTGCATTTAGGAAACAGGAACAGGAAAAGATAAAATCAGGTTTTCAAGTGGTACTACTTAATAAGTATTTACACATTTAAGGCCACAACTCTTCTAGATAGGTTAAATAAAAGAGAAACCAGTGTCCTTAGTTCCAAATTGACAAGTAGAGATTTTGTGGTTTGCAGTTCACCTGTCTTTGAACTCTGACACATCATTCGGTGTGCCTCAAGGCTCAGTTTTAGGTCCTTTAATTTTTTTTATCTTTAAACACTATGATGTCATCTATAGACACATCTGTGCTAATGTTATGCAACTGCATGTTGTCATGCACACAACACTGGGCCTGGTTGTTCCTATTTAACTGTATGTTAGATACAGATGTCCAAGAACATCTTACCGCTCTACAAGGACTTACAGTAACTGTACAACTTATTGGCTTCACTACCAAAGATATACTGTCAACTGAGCTACAGACAGTTGATGGTATTTCTACCTTGTTTTAAGAGGCAGAATTATTGGTATCAGGTTTGACTTGAAGTTTGAATGACATATTATGACTTTCACAAAGATTGCATTATATTATTATCTCTTCAGTACTGAGAAACTCTTACACGCTTTTCTTTCATTTGCAATATGCTTCTGTCTGACTTCTTTAAATAGTAATAAATCAGTTGTGGTTATCCCAAATGTTGCTGACAAGGACTGTAGGACTGTACACATTTAATTAGTTTTAAAGTTGTGTGCTCGTAATATATAACATGTATCATTCTTCCAAAGTATCTAGAGTTGACCTGCTTATGATCCCCATAAGGCTAGGACTTAAAAGGTGTTGTATTAACTTCTTATTAGCTTGCCCTTTAAAATAGCCTTGACGTGGAGGTGAGAAAAGCAGTTGATATTATTTTATATAATTATATAAGCTCTGAACCATACTCCAACCTTTTCAGGCCAGTCAAAGTTATGATTAATTATTCAATTCTTATTTATCAATTTGTTCTGCCTTTTCCAGCTCAAAAACTCAAATCACTCAATGTAGTTTATTGTGAAATGTTTATTATATAATTTGTAACATACAAAGCTTTATTTGCATAACTGACTTACAAACCCAATAAATTAATTTCCCTCTAATTTCACTCATTATTCATTCATTGAGTTACTTCATATTTTTATTACTTTGACATTTGATGTGTCCAAGTAGAAGCTTCAAATGAATTATATTGGAACAATATGGCTCTGGCATTGCATCTCTCACGTTTTACAGGTAGTTGAGTGGCAATTGAAAAAGTGTTTCATGGAACGAGGATGACATCAGATACCACGACTAATCAATAGGTTTTCTCTCTGCCTGCTTGCCCTTCAGGTGTCCGTGAATTCAGAGGGAAGGAGGCGGAGTTCATCCGGTGTAATAAAAGTAAGCTTGGAGGAAAATGTGACAGATGTGGAGGCCTGTGCCAGCGAGAAAAGCAAGAGTGGGACTGTCAGACATGTCGACTCCGGCGTAGTGATGGATGGAGAGTGAGGTAAGACAGATGACATCGTCTGTCTGAGGCCGTGTTGTCATAGTGGAGGATTGCCGCTTGTCTTAACCTCTCAATATCAGAGAGCAAACTGAAGTTTGTTTACACTGCTCCAGTGGAGTGATTTAGAATGAGGGGCGAGGGAGACGTGGGTGTAGAAGGTATGCTTGCTGGAGGGTCGGATCAGGTTTCTAAACATTCCCTTTGAAATCGAATAGCAACCATCCCAGGCGTTTTAAACTCAACCAGCCCTGTTTGGTTACAATTCTCAAGGTAGAGAGGATTCCAAACACAAATACAAACAGAGAAAATTAAATATCAATATCAGTATTGGCTTTTAAATACCCATATTAGTCAGCATCCAGCCTGGAGTCTGGCCAAAGTAGAAAATAAAAAAGTTTTTTACTGTTGCTTCTTTGCGATATGGAGCCTTTATAAAGCAATAAAAGAACAAAATATAACTGTTATGAGAAACCACTGTGTACCTTTCTGAATAATAGACCCTTTTCTGACAATCATTTCTATACTTTGTACTAGTAATTTACATAGTGAAGATTGTGTGCCTGCAAAGATAAGTAAAACCTTTTTCTGCAAATGAAAAGGTAGGTAAAATATGTTCCCATGCGTCCCTACTCATCCTTTGTATCAGTTGCTTACTTACAACAATGCATCATGGAAAAAAGCATATTTCTGGCTTTTAAACAAAGGCCAGAGTTAAGCAAAGAGCTGATTGATTTACAGCATCTTGTGTTGCTAAAACAATAACACTTTCTGGGGAAAAAAACAAAAACATCCCCGGAGATGAACTTGCTGAATGCTCTTCAAAACAACATGGTTTGGTGGGGTGTGTTATTGCGATGGAAGATGGATTGGAGTCTGGCTTATTTTGCCAGGAGTCAGGTGTGGGGGGGAATCGGGGTTGGTGCATCGGCGCTGGTGGTGAGGTGGGGGTTTAGGCTCATTTCCAACCCCAGCCTGAAGTCAGTGCTGGGCCGGGTTGTTGGGTATATGTATGTGTTGGAATTGGGGGGGGGGGGGGTTGGGATTACACTGTCACACTGTTCATACTGTTTATGCATACCAGGCCACTGTGAGTGCCTCTTTGTCGCGTAAGTGTTTACTTGAATTTATTTTGGGAGAATTCCACATGACTGGGACGGGGATCTCTATAAATTATGGAATCGAGTGCTTTGTGTAATGATAACTTCTGTCAGTTAGTCAGGCTGTGTGACAGTGTTTTTAAGAGTGTGTAAATACAGGGGTGGTGAAAGAGGGAGAGGGGTGTCTGTGTGTTGAAAGGTGTTGCAGACTTTCTTGTTCATTTAGTCTCTTCAGCAGAACAATAACAATGCTGTAAAATGAGCTTCTTGCACCACTTTCCCCACATGTATGCTACTGAGAACTAGAATATAGGCTTACTATACCTACTTATGTTTACTTAAGTACTGTACTTAAGTACAGTTTTGATATATTTGCACCTTAGTTGAGTATTTCCATATTATGCTACATTTCAGTTGGAAATATTGTACTTGTTATTCCACTACATGTATTCAACAGTTATAGTAACTACTTACTTTGCAGATTCAGTTTTTACATACAAGAAATCGGCTTATAAAATATGAATAATCGATACATTTTGGAAACTCCCAGAACCCAAAGGTGTCATCTTCAGTTATCATTTTTTTGTCTGAACAGTTAAGATCCCTAAAGACATTCAGTATATCACGATATGAGGTATAGAAATGCTGCAGATTCTCAGATTGGGGAAGCTTTGAATTGATGTCACTTAAAACAGTTGATAGATTGTTAAATTGTCAATTATTTCTTTAGTCTTTTGACTAAACGATTAATCAGCCAGTCATTTCTGTACAAAGAACATAGCACTTTTCTGATCTGTTATGATTACAGGTCAAGAGTTAACTGTGACAATAGCCATTTATTACAACAAAATGGCCAGTTCTGGCAGCTGAGGAATGATGGGAAACCGGACAGACAGACGGGCTGTATTGTCCTCTGTCCTGTTAGAAGTCCACTCTGCTGTTACTAAGAGATTATTTGATTTGAAAGACTAAGTGCCAATTCAAAAGCTGAGTTACTCTGCAGTTGCCTCCCCTGTCCTCAGTGGAGCTCTGGACTCCCAAGTTTGTGGGTTAGAGACACACAAGGTATTGCATAGCCAAGCCACACTCCATACCTACACAGAGCCGAGGCAAATCAAACGGAATGAGCGGCTGAAATTGAATCACTGGCCATACAGTGTAAGTGTTGGCATGTCAGAGGCATGTAAAGGTTTACAATGTTATCAAGATCATCAGATGAGGATGCAGTGGAAACAGAGGACATCTACATTTCTCTTGGCAAGCTCTTGAAATGAGAAACTGTGGTCGTAGATAACTTAAAACTCGAGCCATTGTTGAGAACAAAAACGTGATGCGGTTTGTATCATTGTATGTATTTTACTATAGAGGAAATATCAGTAAATGCTGTTGTACTATTATTATAGAGAGAATACTAAAGTGTAACTGTAGTGGGAGCTTTTAATGTAAGAGAATCAGAAAAGTGACAGTTTGTTTGCTGCATAATAAGATGCATTGAGTTGAACAGATAACATGAACAGATTATATAATTATGGCTAATTAAGAAACTGAAGCGCTCTTGGGTGTCTTTGCCTTCAAGTACAACAGCACCATCTAGTGGTTGTTATAGTAAACATGTCCATGAGTTGCAGTGGAGACAAGAGATAAAAAGTCTTGACTGAGTTTCTGTTATCTTGTTTCCTCCCTAATAGATGTGATTTATTTAGCAGTGGTGTTAATGAAGACTACACCGACACTGCTAACGTGCTGGAAGAAGCGTAATTAATTGGTTAGTCTGTAATATGTCCAATAGCAACTGCAGGAGCCCAGCGTGTTGTCTTCAAATTGCTCGTTTTGTACTAATCCAAACATATTCAATTTACAGTCGTTTAACTCTGATAAAAGCAGCACATTCTTACATTTTAGAAGCTGGAACCAGCAAATGTTTGGCAAAACAAACAAGTCACACATAAGTTTGTACCATTTATTAGTCAATTTGACAAGTGGCACAATACAAGGATTGATGACACCGTCCTACCCTGAAAGGCTCTTAAATTTGAAATAAATAAATTGTAAAGAGAACATACCATTGAGATGGTTAGTAGATCTAAAATAAAATAAAATGATCACAACTGGAAACATACGTATGCCAAGTTCGTTCTTTTCATTAAGAAAAGCAAATACAATAAAAAATAAACATTCTCCTATAAACACCGTGCGCTACCCCATAGCCTATACCATGGTAGTGATAAATGACATTGTGACTGCGCCTAGACTAAACTGTACCTACTGCCTGATGCATGCTTTTGACTTTAAAGAAATATATGCAGAAACTATATTGACAAGACAGCAAATGCTTTGCACTAATGTTTTTCACCTGTAATATGAGAATTCACACATTTTGTTTTCAGCTGGTCCTGAATAGAAACTACTTCAATAACTGTAATCTATTGCTTCATTAAGGCATCAAATATGTGTCTGTTCCATACATTTGTGATAAGTCTTTTTTTTTTTCTGTTTCAAAACAATACAGACAAGAACATGACAATGGTGCAGTCTCTATGCTATGCTCTACGGGTACTCCTTTATTGAACAACCTGAAATTCTAGCTATCTTTGGGGTAATGCCTTTGTGTTTAGTCTTTGAGAGAAAGAAAGGCACAGTCTGCAGAGCAGGATTAGACAGAAGAGTTCAGTCGAAGTGCTTTGTTGCTGAACTCCTCTCAAGGGAGCAGAAAGTAGCGCACATTGTTGTGGTTTCTTTTCCGTTACATCACATAAAGATCTATTTTTTTTTCTTTCTGGGAGGCCGGGCCTGCAGCTCCTGAACCCATGCAGGCAGGTGAAAGTGAGACGTCTGCAGCTGCAAAGGAAAAGAAAAACAAGAAAACAAAACATATCTGGTATTTCAGTCCTCGACATTTTGAAACACCAGCAACCGACCCAACGACATCTGGTGTTTTTGTGGTCGGCGACAAACAATGCGGAGCGGTTTATTGTCAAGCTTTGTCCACACCCAACCGTTTCCCACAGTGGTTTCAAAGCAGTTGCCTCGTCTCAAAGGCTCATGGGAAAGCTCCAACAGACTGAGGGAGCGGCATCGTCGGGTGTACTGACCCAGATCACCCCGTCATGTCAACACAAGCACCTAGCCTCTGGTGTTTGTCCATATTAATTACAAGTCTGAGAAGAGTAGAGTTGCTGGTGAATGAAGTCCAGAAGTGATGCAGAGGCAGAAGAGCAAAGCTCAGGCCGAGTCTTATCTGAACACTGAGATACTGTATCTGACTCCCCACATGCTTCAGCCTGTTTGAAGAAACTGTGCTGATAAGCTGGCTGTACTGTGGAATGAAACTTCTTTTTGAGACGATAATGGTGCGCCCAGTTTAACACCGGGTGGAACTCAGAGGCTGCTCTGATGGAGCTTTTCATTACACCAAAAATAAAGCCATTGTCTGCTGCTGGAGCTGGTTGCTGGTACTGACAAGTTTATACAGCACGAGAGTCACAATACATTTAGAGCTATATGAATAACAATTACATGGACACACTGATGGTATATCCTGGAGGGAAAGGCTTTCCTGTCCCCCGAGAAATTAATATACATTTGCAGCAAAACGTCAAAAAAAACGAGGTAGCTAACTTATGAAAAAATAAACAATGCTATACTAAAAATAAAAAAATAAAAACTGGTTTACATTAGCTATTAATTGATATGGATTTACAGCACTGACACATGGACTAAATGTCTCCTACCCATAAAAGAAGCTACGCCTCCTGCTCATGCCTACCATTTCATCATGAAGACATTCCTCTTATCTGCTGTGGTGTATGTTATAACAAAACAGATCTCATCAACAGAGAAAACACAGACGAGATCAACATGAATGATCCTACCTGCAACCTACACGGGGCATTGGAGTTTTGTCTTGACACTTGAATGAATGAATACGTTATTTTTCTCCAGGACCCCAGTTACAACGCAAGTTAGGACTCACTGAAACCAGGATTAGTTTCCTCAGACCAAAACACAGCCTCTTACACCTCGGTGGGCATTGCCCTTTCTCCACTGCCATTTCTTGAACAATTTGTAGACATGAGCAAATAAATAATCACAATCAATAACTGGTGTTCTGTCCTTTTTGTTATATATATATTTTTTTTTAAACCTAAAAACTGGTCTTTTACTAAAAGAAGATGAATCGCAAATTGACCTCCAGTCGCTGATGCATTCCTCAGGAATTCTCCAGCCAAAGGTTTTATCTAATTCCTTCAGAACCCGAAACCCCCCCCCCCCCGTTTGCTTCAAAACCCATCTGGTTTGCAGTGTCTGGGGTCCTGTCAGTAGTTGCGAATGCTGAAGAAGCCCACACTGGTCGGCGACTCCTTGACTGTGACAGTAACTAGATTAGCAGTGACATCCGTTACAAACACGTGTTCTATCAGACTACGTGTGGGCTTCCAGTCCTGGTTCTGGACCGCTACAGAGTGATCTTGTCCAACGTAGGAAGGATCCTGGTCCGAGTCTGAGCTGCTCTCCTCTTCGCCTGTGCTCATGTCATTCGTTTTGGCTTTCTTGTCTTTGGGGGCCGATCTCTCTTGCTGGCTCTGGACCTCTGTGGAGGATTTCTGCACACTGCTCTTGTCCAGCCTGCCTTGGACTCTGGGGGTCTGGATTTCGGTCGCCTCCCTGGCCTTGTCTGCTCCAGGCTGGCTCTTTCTGGCCTGAAGTCTTCCAGGGGTCACTGGACTCTTAGGCGAATTATATTCCTGATTCTGGGAGACGGTGGTTTTCCTTGCTGGGTTTGTTGCATTTCTCAGGCCTGACGTTGGCGTAGTGCCATTTCCAGGAGCATCGTTGCTTTGCACCAGTTTGTTCTGAAGGTTGAGTGGCTGAGGGCCAGAACCTTGATTGGAGGAGGCATTTTTCGATGGTAAGGTAGCCACTGCTTTAGTATTGGGTATCCGCTGCATCGTTGACACAGGGGCCTGGGGTTTCTTTTGTCCATTGGGGGAGCTTAGTGTATGCTGAGTGCTTCCTTGAACGAGAAGTTTGGATGCATTCAAATTCAACGCCGCTACCCCTTTTGATTTACTAGTAGCTGCTTTCAAATCCAGACTTGTCCCGCTGCTCATACTGGAGATGGACAGTTTACCCTCAGCAACATTCCTGCTCTGACTGGATTTGTTCAGGGACAGGGAGGCAGGCTGGACTGACCTGCAAGATCCCACGGTGCTCACAGAGTTTTTAACAGCCCCGCCCTGGGTCAAAGGGCTCCTGTTCTGACCACCCACTGTATCCCGAGGCGAGCCCCGAGGGAAACCCATGAAGGTGAAGCTCGCTGGGTGAACGGGCTTCTTGATCGCCCCCGGAAGATCAGTATCTTTGGACGACTTCAGGATTTTGCGAGGGCCCTTGTTCTGTGGAAATTCCTTTGTTTCAGTGGACTGAGGTTTCTTGCTTCGCTTCTTTGGGGGCTCCTGTTTTGCGACGACAATCTGTGCCTTCTTCTGAGGGACAGGGTGAAGGTCTCGTGTTCTGACACCCGGGGTTGCCGGTTTAGCGTGGCAGTCGTCGTCGTCATCGTCGTCGTCATCATCTGACGAGGATGAAGAGGAGGAGCACGAGGAGGAGGAGGAATCGGAGGACGCTGATGACGAGCCAGATGAAGAGCTGCTTGACTTAAGAGCTTCAGGCACATTTTCCTAAATGGAAGAGCAGGTGTCAGATACGGTGTACTACGCCAACAAAGAATAACATTGTGCTTTAAATTGTACTTACTAGGATTTTCCGTGGTCGTCCTCTCGGCCTTTTCCCTTTCTTGCGCATTAGAAGCTCTTTTTCTTGCTCTCTGTAAAAAAAATATATATATATGTTAACGAATGCTTAACGGTGGATTTTGTAGACTAAATTTGACATTTTTGTTGTTTCAGTGTTCAGTATGATTAAAACATGAAGCAGATGAGCAATATGATGGCCAACAAATTTAAATAAAGACAGCAAAATATCAATATCAAGTATTTGAAATATCACTAGCATTACAACTACATCTAACGTGTATTAATTAGGTCTGCATTTTTTTCTATGTTTCAAATGTTGCTATACTTTCTTATGCAATGCTAGAAATGCAACAAGTTCAAAGTTTTACTGTCATATGCACAGTAAGGAAACATGTTTCCCTGTACAATGGAATTCTTCCTTTGCTGTCCACAGCATGCAGAACAATGTAAAATCTACAATATATACTACAAATATACAAAATATATTTTTTTTTAAAAGGCAGCATGTGAAAATTAAAGCAACAATAATAATAATAATAGTAAAACAGTGCAAATGTAAATAGTGCAAGTTAAGAATGTGTCTATAAATGCTAGTAAAATATGCCATTTTATTGAGATTGCATAAACCACTTAATCATATCACTTAATGTGTGTTTGAGTGTTACAAGGCTAATGTTTAACTCCACTCATTGACGTGTTAATGTCTCGATAAGGACACTCACTTTTTGTTGAATGCAGCCAACAGTCTTGGGTCAAGGATGTTTTCTTGGGGCTCCCAGCTGTTGTGTCTGAAATAAATTAACACGTGTTACACATCGCAGTATTAAGTCAAAATTGATTTGACGTACCCTCCAGCCTCAGCAGGGACCCCAAATGTAGAAAATGACCGTTCAACAGTTTGTTCATTCGTTCAGAAACAGAGGACTCTGGTGTTCCAGCAGCCGTGAACTTACTATAGATGACCTGTGTGTTTCCTGAGACAAACTATTTAAGAATTGGCTGAGAAAGACCATGAAGAAGTCCGCTCAAAACAGGCAAAGAGCTAAAATCTATTACGATTGTGCCCACAGATATATGTATACTCTAATTTAACCATCAAACAAGCACAGTGGAAAGCTTGATATGCAGTGTAAATGATTTGAAATTGTTGAGAATCGTTACTTGGTTTGTCTAACAGCGTCAAAACCATTTCCAACGGGGATTTCAGAAGGCTGCATCTTTTTTTTTTTACTGAAACAAACAATCTCACATTCACACCCATTTTAAGCAGTGGCTGGTAGAGGTGTTGAAATTAATCCAATAATCGATGCATCGAATCGTGGACATGGACGATGCTGCATCGATAATCGGACGGGCCATAATCGATTATTTCTGTTTACAATTTCTGTTTAGTGTAGGCCTAACAACCGTTCGGTTTACATATTCTGTTATGTTTTGCACATTCAGGAAGTGCCATGTGCTCAGTGCTGTAGTTTTATGTATCCAGTTTATTTAGTATTAGAGCACTGCAGAATGTTTTGTTTTTAAAGCTTGAAAAGCTATGAATTAAATGACTTTACAACTTGCCTCCTAAATCAGATTCAGTTTGGAGTTATTTTTCTTCCGACAGTGAGCAAGTGTGGTGAAAACCAGACTTTCGTTTCATTTTATACAAATTTAAAAAGATACTAATTAAAAATTTACAAAGCAATGTGAAGGAGAATTGCCTAAAAACCCTCCAGGGGCTTAAAAAACAGCGTTCTCCAGGCAGCATATTACAGGAAATAATTATTTCAATGTAATATCACAATTTGTATCAATAATTTTACACACACATCAAGAACACTGATTCATAATACATGCAAGTATACACAAACACCATCAATAACAGACTAAGGGCATAGAAAGACAAAGGAGAATATAAACACAGATAGATAATAGGCCTTTAGACTTCTATGACAAAAGGAAATATTGGTTGGTTATATAGGCAGTCCATTTGAAAAATATTGGTTGGTTAGAAGAAGTAATTTCAGGGCTATAAACTGCTGTGAAGACAGATTCAAAACTGACTGTTGATCTCTGGAGAAAAACATGAATACACCAGGAAGGAAGAACATTTTAAGGTCGTAGAAGTGCTGTGAAATGTATGGGAAGTGATGAAACTAGCCTAACTTTGATGCACTGGTGATGGCACCGCATGGAGTGTATTTTAGATAGCAAAAATATTTATATATATATATATATTTTTTTTTAAATAGCTGTACTTGGCCTATACTTTTTCTAGATATGAAAATCAACGCATCTGTAAGCTCCCTTTCCCGAGTTTGAGTGTCTAATTATTTGTCCACATTTTGGAGAATTGCTTAACTGCAGAAACAAACTCAAAACAGACCATTGTGTGTTGTCTTGAAGTGATCTGAACTACATGCATTTGTAATGACCTCTCTCCTCATTACTTGTTGAATAGCATCTTCTGATCAGCTGTCACCACTGAAATAATCAACCCCCACCCTTCTCTCACACACACACACACACACACACACACACACACACACACACACAAAGGATGTGGTTCTAACAGAAAGCCATGGAGCTGGCAGGCAATAGTGTGCATTGATGGTGGATTACAGCATTGATGTGGAGTGAACAGAAAGGGCAAGTGACAAGAAATGAAGGAAGAGTGGAGCCTTGCAAGCAGCGACATAAATGCTGAATAAAAACTAACAAAAATAAATAAATAACTGTAGATTTTGGGTTTTACGTAACGAATCTAACAATATATAATAGCTATATAGTAGTTATTAATCGAAATGTCTCAAAAGTCCTCGTAATTTGGACCGATTGGTGTTTGAGTCACACACTAATAACTAATAATAATAATAAAAATAAAAAAAAGTCAGGAATAAAATTACTAAAACATAACGATTAAATAGACGTATGAAAAACCATAAAGTTAAAAACCGATATAGTCGAAAAAGTGTTTGCTTTGGCTTTCCGTTAACTTCTCAAATGTGAGGTGTTATGAACAAAAGAAATCCAATATAAAGGCAGATTTTGAAGATAATTATGAGCAACGTGTCCACAGAATATCAATGTGATGATTTCGCGTCGTTGTTGTAGTTCGGACTCGGTGATTTGAGTAAAACAAATAACGGTTTAGCGAACAGTTTAACAGAAAGCAACAAGCGACACGTTGTTGTTGTTTTCATTGTTTCGGGCTGAGCAGCACCACTTGTACTTACTTAGAAGACCACCCCCTCCACTTCACGAGAAACTCCAACTTTCCCTGAAAGAAAACCAAGAGAGGAAGAACGTTTGTAAAGCAGCCGATAGAAAACAACCGCGGATAACCGTTTCAATGTTTCACAGCTCTGACCTTTCTCAGCCGTTTGTTTAAAATGCATTCCGCATCAAAAACCTGCTCTCCCACGGCGCTCAGCTCCTCCATGTCTGCCTTCACAAGAATCCTTTATCAAAAGACTAGGTGCGTCCAGCTCGTCGCATTACGCTAGGGCAGGACCGGATGTCTACAGCCTTGCCTTCAAAATAAACTATTACTAGGTAGAAAGTTACTTGCGTGGAAATTATGATTCAGCTGGTCTGGCTAACTTTTTATTCGAGTGCAGGTCTTTTAGTAATAATGTTGTAAACAAAATAGATAAGCCCAGTGGTCCATAACTTGTTTTGGCCTACTCTAAAATAAGAGTTAATCTATTTTCTCATTATCATTTATTAACTGTTTTTTTTTCTTCTTTCTGTTGCAATGTTTATTGTGACCGTTATGCACCGACCATACCAAGGTGTGTGGCTTTGTCAGCAAGCAAACTAGCCAGTAAGTTAATTAGTTTTGTAATGTAAGCATTAGAAAGTCAGTTCATTAAAATCATAACTAAATATAATAAAACATGCTGTAAATTTTATATCAAAATATCCATAATGGAAGTTGAAAAAAATACACAAAAATGTGGTCTAAGGGTTGGGGAAAAGTCCCACAGTCGCCAAGCATAGCGTTATTTTGAAAGTCGTAACCGGAAGTTTCGTGATTTCGTGCTTAACTTGATAACATTACACGAAGAGAGGCGGGCAACTGAGAATGTGGTTGGTTAAGCATGTCCCTTGGCAGCCACCGTCCTCTGTTCTTAGCACGTCAAGCACGTTCACATCTTATTATTATACACGGTTCACATACTGTAAGTGTAAGTAGAGACGTAGACGTGATCAAATAATCACCACTTTCTTCTCAAATCAGATCTTGAAACACATTATTTGTTTTTATTAGAGTTACCTATTTTACATTAATTGTATTGCTTTTAACTTCGCGTTCTTTACTCAATATGCTGGCTTCTTGTTTTAATTGTTTGGGGTTTAAAAATAATTAAAACACCATCTACATCAGGCAAACGTAACCATAAGTAAAGTAAAAATAAAAACCCAGATTTTGCTGATAAGTTATTTTATTAATTTGATTCTAATTCCACAGTTCAATTGTTATTCTCCGTTTTTGAACAAAAATTATAATTTACAGAAATGGTTAAGCACAATCTGTTCCTGTGTTCCTCCTGCATTTCCTTACATGAGATGAAAAAGAATCATCCAGAAAGACTGCCCACACAGGCAGCTGTTTCTCAACGTCGGACTATAGCACGAGTGCTTTTTTGTGTGACGATCACAGTGAAGTTTGTTTCGTCTTTTCGTTTTTTGGAAGATGCTCTGAATTTTCACATCTGAAACACAGCAAAGAGAGAGATAAATATTATTGTTCATCAGCTTTCCGCAGAATTGTATCAAAATGATATGAACATACTGTGTTATTATTTTATAGAATTCTGTTGATGATTTAACAATCACATCCTAAGTTAAATTAAAAATCATGTCATATTACATGTGTGTAAGAGTTTGGTCTGAGTGATTACAGAAGAATCAATTGAAATATTATAAAGTGAATTTGAGTACAATTTCCATATTGTGACATTAATATCAATGTTAGTATTCCTAAAATATTGATATTGTTTTTACCCGTATTACCCAATCCAAACAGTAACAACATATAAAAAATAGTTTGAATTGACTTTGTACCTTTTATTCTTGCGTTTGTTCTTGAGTATTTTGTGGGACGTCATCACTATAAAAACTACAACAAGAAATCCAGCCACTGCAGCCAGTCCGGTAAAGCCATTTTGCAGGAAATTCACATCTTTATCTGAAACAAAACAGAAAATACGGAGAGAATACATTCACTATATGTTGGTGATGATATTTCCCCGAAGAAAGTCTCTGGTTTTTGCAAACAGCAAAACCTACAGCATCCAGAACACTGCCTCTGCTCAGGCACTATTGCGTCAACCAACCACATGATGGCGCTATATCAACTTTCTGTCCAATAACTTCATTGTGTGGTGTGGCCCAGACACACAATTCTTCTTCTTGCACAGTTCTTGTCAGTACTGTCAGAAATATCCTGTCATCAGAAATACTCACTAGAGCACAATGTGGATTAATCTGCTTCTGAAAATAGTCCCTAACAAATACACTATTTCTTTGTTTGAGCATCATTTACTAAACACTACAGTACCCAGCTGTTTTAGAAAAGGACTGATCCTTCAAAACAATGAAACTATATATTTGTGAGCCGTTTTTTTAAGATTTATTTCTTTAGTAGGAACCAATTGGTTTTGGGCTGAGTTCAAAAGACTGGGAAGGAAAGTCAGAAAATATTGAAAGATGAACTAACACATTGTTGGTTTTGGTCTTTTCATTGCATTTGTTGATTTGTTGAAAACAAATGGAATATTCCAGCATTGTCCTTAAATTAACACAAAACACTTGGCATCAGGTCTTTAAACCTCCTTTCCTAAAATCTTTCCAAAGTTACCATGAGCAATGCCAGATCTACTTTCTGGTTTGAACCTACAGTAGCCCTACAGTGCGTCTGATTTGGACATATGTGAAGTCAGAAATGATGGATGAATGGCCTAGTAATGAAGGAGCAGGTGTTGGAGCGACACACTTTCCAGGCCACGGGGAGATACTCATTAGTCTGATATAAACTCACCCCGAGTAGTAGCGCTAGTAACTAGCATGTGTTTGGTGGCATTCAGGTGGCCGTCGTTGACCTCCGGTTGGATGCCCAGGATATGACACATCAAGGGGTAGATGTTCACTGTCTCAAAGGGCCCCACCTCCAGGTTCTTGTGAAATGCTGGACCCACTGCCCTGAAGAAGGGCTTCATGTCCATGTCTTCGTTGTCAAAGCCGTGCTCACCCTTGTTGAACTGGACCGGAAAATACTGCAAGGACACAGAGGGGTAGATAACATAATATGCATCACCCAGTTTGTTAGATTCAATTAGATTGTAACTTTTAGAAGCCAGGGATTTTTTAGTAACAGAATCTTAACAGCAGCAGAGTTGACACATCTTGGACTGCTTTTATTTAGTCAGCAGAGGGAGGTATTGCCCAAGAGAAAGAGTCGTGCCCATTCTGTAGAACGAAGGAATGTTTTCTCTTTGTGACTTCTATCAACCGATGAAAGTGGCTAAATGAGAATGTGAATCCATCTTTGAGAATTAGCATTTTCAGAAAACACCCATAAGACATATATTCCTTTGTACATTTTGTAGTATATATTCTGTTTATTGTTAACAAAATGTGATAGTAAGCAGAATAACCTTATATAAGCAATTATGTAACAGCCTCACTGTGCTTATCCTTCTCTGAGATTAAACTAAAACTAGTTTAAGTGGCCATAAAGGGAGGGAACAAAGAGGCAGATAATACAGTCATGATCATGGCCGATCGTAACCTATAGACTTTAGATAACCCATGTACTCCGTGGAATGATTATTTTCCTCATAATCAGAATTGATGATTTTATGTTTGCAGTTATTTACTCTTTAAATGAAGTTATGATTTGATGGCTCTCCGTACTGACTGACACATTTAAATGCAAAGTTACAGCCCAGTGGAGTGACTGTGAGTGAGTGTGGAGCCAGATGAAAACACTAATTTAGAATTTTGAGGCATGAATAGCTTCATGAAGCGTTTGAGAGCAGTGCATGTCATCAGCCAGGCCTGGATTATCCTGAGGACGTGCAAATCCACTTGATTGAAATTGTAATGTACAAAGATTAGTATTTAACTCCTTGTTTCTGTTTGAAAATAGTCCAGATTCACCATTTCCTGTGAACAAAGTCTTGAGGATGTTTTTTAGAATAAACTGGATGGCGCGTAGAGATTGTTTATCTTGCCATTTATCTGTATCGATATATCGGTGCTTTTCATTTGATTTCATTGTAACTGGGTCATAAGCATGTAAATTAGTGACCGCTGATAATAAGTTACAAACACCATATTGTATTTTATACAGCATGCAATGTTTAGCTTTCATAGTTAAAGTAATGTTTTCTCTGCTGCTTTAAAGCTGAACTCAGCAGCTTGGCAAGTTGATGGGCACAAACGGCAACCTGAGGTAACTGTTCACTTTAAAGGGTAAATCAATAGGACTCGCAGTAGGCAGAAAACTGCTGCTCATCTCTCCATGGTTTTTAAACTTTCCAACAGTTTGCAATTCTGGTTAAACCCAAGTCAGTGATGTGAGAGAAAACATAGTGTTTGATATGTCTGATCATTGCTGCTGATTGGGTAACAATGAACAGTTGTATTTCTGCAGCCTTGCAGGTCTCAAACAGCCAATTCGTTAGCAAGAAAGATATAAAAGAAGACTATCTTTCAACGCACCCCGTTAATTACATATCCAGGGTCAGCAAATAAAATGATGGGGAGGATACGATAATTTTTGGCAAAGTGGAGCCTCTCTGGTATCTCCTCCTTCTTGAACACATGGAGGTGTGGATGGGCCCCCTTCAAGGCGTTGTAAACCTTCTCCAGCATGCCCGGCTTCGGCAACAGCATCCCAGAAGGGCCATAGTCCACCAGGTGAAAGGACAGGTCCCCAAACGAGAAGCCTGGGATCTTGGTCAGGGTGATCTCTTCCACCAGACCATTTCGGTACACCGTGCTCATTCCGTGGTCTGCTGTGATGATGATGTTCAGGTGGCCGCTCAGCCCGTGTTGTTCAGCTGACTGTCGAATGTAGCCCACCGTTCGGTCCACTTGCTTGACCATCTCCCGGCGCTCTGGGGAGTCGGGGCCGTGTTTGTGTCCTGTGCCGTCTGGCTCACCAAAGTAAAAGGAAATGAAGTCCAGATCCTGGTCTCTGAACCAGCCCATCACCTTGTCTGTGTTCTCTCGCCAAGCGGTCTCGTTCTTGTAGTTGTATAGCGGTGGCTCCCACTCCCGCACCATAGCAACCTGTCCCTGGTAACTGGAAGCTGTGCCAGGAAAGTGAAGAGAGCCAGCTTTTAGGCCCTGCAAGGGTAGGGGAAAGACATATTAACATCACACATATTAATATAACACATGTACTTACACATGCACTTCAAGGATTGATCTGTTCATACTGTGGGTGAACATGCAAGGAGAGGAAATTAGTAGTTGCAGGATTTTCATTAATCTTCTTAAACCTACAGCTGAACATTTTAGGCTCCCTTACAGCAGCTGCCATTTTCATGAAGTTAACCTCTATACCTGCAAGATAATTTGCAATATGACTGCGGTGATATACCTGGAAGGATTCAGCAGGCCTACAAAGGTGTTTTGTCAAGAGAAATAGTTTCTAGTGCTGTTAACTGCAAAACAGTCTCTCACAGTGATAAGATGGAAATTTTGCTGCACAGACCTGTCTCTGCGCTGTGATCCAGATAGGCAGAGTGCCATTGTCCCACCACTCATTTACAAACAGAGTCTGATAGTAAGGCATCTTCTCAGTGGTGGTTGTGTTGAACCACATGTTGTGGATTACGCCGTGATTCTCAATGTAGCGGCCTACAGAAGAGAACCACTGTCAGTCTGCTTGCACTCATTATTCATAGCGTGACACATTCACATTAAAAATTCTATCAACTTAACGGGCTGAGTGGCATGACGCTTTTGGACAAGGTCTTATGACCAACTTCGAAGATTAGAGGAATTTAATTTCAAGGAAGTTAAATTTCTTTTAGCTGGCACTGATGATTTGAGAGTCAAAATAAGAAAGGGAGCAGAGCATTCTTCCCTCAGTCATCCAAGCATAATTATCTTACTCAGCTATAAAAGCTGTTGGACCCTGGGACATTCAATTACAACTAATTCTTCTTTCCCGTGGCTTTTTTCAATCCTAGCAAAGTAAACTCAGAGCGGTTCCCTATGCCGTCATGATATGCAGATCCCCTGCCAACTGGAAGCGCTGTTGTAGAAAATGTAGAAAAAACACTTTACCTGTCAAGAGGGTGAAGTGTGTAGGACTGGTGATAGTGAGGTAAGGAGGTGTGACATAGAGGGCTTTGACTCCATCCTTGGCCATTTTGTCGAGGTTCGGTGTGTCCACATCACGGTCGTAATCCCACCGGAATCCATCAAAGGAGATCAGCAGCACCTTCTGCCTCTGTTTGTTTACCGGAGCTCCGAGGATGGACGAGGCCCAGAGGAGCCAGAGACTTGCAATCCACAGCATAGCGAACACATGCACTTTACAGATCTTGACTCACTCAATCCTTCAGCTAACACTCTCATTTACAAGCTGGTCCACCTCTTGGCATGAGGTTTCTATAGCCAACAGCTTCCGAGCAAAGTTTCTCCAACGTATCTTATCACGAAGATTGGACAGACTTTATCTCAGCACTTTTTACATGCTGCCTGATGATGTTTATGATCAGTTTTACGACTAGGAGTTGTGTTCACAGTGAATTTCCAGACCTGTTTTGCTCTTGAGGACTGGCAGTAAAGCTGATTAATCTCTCTGGGCATCATGGCTGTTTGTTTCTCTCTAACTCGCTTGTTGATGCTGTCTTTCTGTTTGTCTGCCTATGCCGTCTGTGTGTCGGCGTTTCCTGTGAATCACTGACAATGGGGGAATGACACTTTGATGGGTTTCACCTTGAGTCGGGATGGTGCATGATTGATCTTACACCAGGAAAAAGAAGAGGAGAATGAGAGTATATATCTCTACGTAAGCTAGCAGTGGTCTCTCGGGAAGAAAAGACCCTAATAGACATATTCATTGTAACTCTAATGTGTACATTAGCCTAAGCATATTGTTAAAAGATCTTATAAAATCTACATTGATTGTCTTAGCAATTGCCATGACGATGGACAAACTGTTAAAAAGTGAACTGCAGCCTCCTCAGTGTGTCAGACATATATATATATATATATATATATCACATATATATATATATCATATATATCACTGCGTCGTGATGTAACCGTATCAACGTCCATCAAATTGCTAGACAAGCTAACTCATTTCGTCTTTATTGTGTGTGTCCTTGACAGAGGTTCAAGGTAATTGTCCGATCTTTATGGAGATAAGGGATAACATTCATCAGCTTTCATTTACCTCATTCATATTCATTAGCGTTCTCATATTAACTCTATCCACTCGTCTACACTGTCAGCAAGTTTTGAGTGTTTTGGACTGCTGAGACTGGCTCAGATCTTTGCTATGAGAACTTTATCAAACACACACACTCTGAATTTGAGCGGCAAGCAAACTTTATCTGACCCTCTCAATCCTGCAGAGAATTTTCCACAGGGATTCTCACATTTACTTGAAGAAGAAAAGTGAGGTTTTTGCCATTTAGCACTCCCTGCTGCCCATATTCAACCACTGCAGTACACCTTCCCCAGATGAAGGGCCAAAACAAATTCATCAGTTTGAGCCAGAGTACATTACTCATACACATATTAAGAACATGGTATTTCCCAGACTTAAAATACAGTCTTTGATCTTCTAGAAAAGACTCTGTTTATAATCTAGTCTTCTGTTTAACTTTATAATATATTTGGATAATCTATATTAGATTCTACATCCTTTGAACATCAGATATTAAAAAGTGCATACAAACGTTTGAATCTGTCACTACAACCCAAACAACTCTGCACAACTCATGTCTTCTTCAATTGAATTTTGGAATTTTGTTGTTGTTAAACAGTGACAAACTCCCACACACTGCTTCGCTTACTGCTGATTTATTTATTTTATAGGATGTTCAGTCCAAACAACCTTCACTATGTACATTTTAAGAACAACTATCACAACACTTCCCTATACTGTACATACTGTATAGATGCAGGGTAAATCATCCAGTCAGAGGAAGGCCAACATGATAATTGGTAAATGAATCACTCATTGAGGTTATTCCGAACAGACAGCTTGAAAACTTTGAAAAGCTTTGAAAAAGACAATAGATAACTATGTCATTAGTAGGCATAAAGGACATTTTAACAACATCCATATAACAACCACATGTTGTACCAAAGTACAGGAATTAGACAATGGCAACATCAGGTATATTATAAAGCACCAATACGCACAATTTATTGAACCCATGTATTGACCATCCTTGAAATAACCTCATGCTGTCCAAAGAATAAGGGACGTAATAGTAGAAATGGGCATAATATAACAGGTCTGTCTATCACCAGTTGACCTAATTTGTGGTCCTCTGACTGGATAATTTAACTAAAGTATATAAAGATAAAGATATATATATATATATATATATATATATATATATATATATATATATATATATATATATATATATTGCTTGTAATGCTTGTTCATAAATCTGATGAAGGTTGTTTGAATGGAAAATAAACCAGCAGTAATCGAGAGTTGTGCAGTCCTCAGGTGCAGAGATATTTTTCAGTTATTTGATGGCACATTGTTGACTCTTTAAAGACAGATAAACACATGAGATCTGGGTAACAACCCAAACACCACATTTTTTTCATGATGCTGTTAGCCTATATACTTTTTCATAAAGTTCCTCTGAATAGACATGTAGAGTAAAGATGCCCAGGTTCACCCAGAGACAATGTAAATAGGTGTTCAGTGCTGTATGCCTGGATGAAAAGAATTTATTCTAATCTTTCATGCGATAGACCAAAATGTTTAGTTGTATAAAGTGATGCGTTTCATACTGTGTTTCTTTGATCATCCCAAACTTTAAATTTCCATTTTTACTCCTAATAAATAAATAAATTACATAAAACGACCATCCTTTAAATTCTTCACACCATCTGTATTCTGCTCACTTTGCAGTTTGAATAGCAAGCTGTTTCTTTCCCTGCTGTGACTGGAAGTACACCATCAAGTTCATGCCAGCATGCTGAGATCGATGTGTTTTGAATTGTGAGCAAACAAACTTTTAATGCATGAATGGCTTATTATCAGGTTACATGCAAGTAAGTCCAAGCGTATAACTTCAAACCACAGGAAAACTCCACTGGAGGTGCACTGTGTTCTCATATGTAGTTCTCACTAAATAACAGATACAAAGGTTTTTCTTTGATGCCACAACATTTTAAAATGTCTACCATAGTTAATTGCCGTCACGCTGGATAAATGCAGTATGTGGTCTTATCAGTTTTGGTTGCAAGCAATGGCAGAGCTTAAACAAGGCAGAGCGTCAAATATTGATCATAACATTTATCGAACTATCTGTGTAAACTGAAAACACATATTTCCTTTGTTATCAATGTGTGCCAAAATATTACGGGGTGTGTAGACCTTTACATACAATTGTAAGCAGCTGAATTATGGTCATCATATTGCCATTTAGCCACTGACATGTTTGGAGGAAACATCATTTAAGGTTTTTAAAGGTTAATACATTTTTTTCCAAAATGTTCACTCTTTATGTATCAAGACAAGACAATTTCGAGGATGTACTTTTTTTTCCACTTTAGTATGTCTACATTTCTGGTGATTTCTCTTATTGTCTTTTTTCGTTATTGATGAACTGATTGTTAAGGCATCAATAATTTAACACTGGCTCTTAGGACTTTATTGTTCATAACTTTAGTACATCTCACCGTTGATATTTGTTCCCTTCTACTTCCCTAATTAGTGTTAATTGCTGCTTGTACTCAAAGCATCTAGAATATTAACACTGTATTAAATGGCAATGTAAAGGACTTCCCTCATAGTGATAAACCTATATCTGCAAATTATCACCTGAATCTGCAGCTCCCCTTGGCTTTATGGAGCTTTATAGTGAGTTTTAGCTCGTTGTTAAGCTATCCGGCCACAACTTTATCTTTTTTTGTTCTCTCTCACCGCTCTTTGCTTTGTTTTCAGCCACAGCAGCCAGCTGTTTTTTAGATAAAGAGCTCTAAAAAGCCACTGTACACTACCTGCTTTGCAGCAAACAGCAGTCAGACATAGTTAGATGCAAGCTGGTGAACATAGTGGAGCATTTAGCAGCAAAAGAGACAGATATTTCCCTGAGGCTGGTTGGTAGAGACCAAAAACAGAGCTTAAAAGAGGGTGAATATTGGATTTACATTCATCAGGTGGACACAAACACGACTCCAAATCAATGTTAATTATTCTCCCCAACTACTGGATGTGTAAATAAGCAACTGCTTGCTTCCAAGTTCGCTATATCAACCTAAAATGTGGCCAAAAAAAATCAGGTTTAAGTATTTAGCTGCACTGACATGCTCCATTAGACATACTGTTCTGACACTCTGAAAGTAGTGAAAGGCTCCGTTATAGATCTAAGCACCCCTTCATTGCCAACTTCCAGCACTGGTACTGAGCGTTGCCATTAAACATAAATGGCTGATCCATGATGGTAGCATATGAACATCATTAATAGCTCCTTCTTCCCCCACTCCTCAGTATTTGGCATGTTATGATGCATGCTGATCCACCGTGAATCAGGCTAATAGTCTCCAACAGACCCCCTTATGGAGTCTTATCAGGGAAACAGAGGGACTGGACTGCAGCTCCCGGTGCAGCAGAATAATGGCTGCAGAGCTGCACAGAGAGGATTCCTTCACACCTGTCAAACAACCATGCTGAAAGTGAAGAAGGCTGAGGAGAGTTGTTGCTAGCTAGGGCTAGCATTAACTATCTAATGTTCATGTCAGCACTTAATCCAACTGAATTTATAATCAAACTGACCTTGAGTTGCTGTCTGTATCCTACATATGAATACTGCTCCTGCTATGTGTGTTGACGTTTCTTTGATAACAATGAGATTAACATTTAGAGAGGGTGGCAGTCAGTTCCGCCTGAATGACACAGTGTACGTAACATACTGTATTAAAATTAAGCAGCAGGAATATGACAGCAGATATTCATATAATGAAGTACCTCTTCCTCCAGCAGGCCGCTAGCATGTAATCATTTTCTCTTACAGTTGCTAACCTACAGTATATATTCATTCCTTTTTTGCGCTCTCTTGAATAGCCTATACAGTAAATATGAGGTTTTGTTTGCAGAGGTTGTGTCACCAGCAGTGGTAAATTAAATAGGAAATCTAGTTAATGATCAGCTAACGGCTACATCATAAAAGATGCCATAAATATAGATTATCCTGTACTTTTACAAAAGAGTTGATTTGTACTTACATATTAGCAGGTATGATATGGGTTACATAAATACCAATATTTTAAAAGAAAAGCCAGAATTTTGTGGTTAAGTTCAATACCTTGATTATAAATATCTTGATTTAACCATTTTTCTACAAAAAAAAACATTTTACAGTCTGAATTCCGTATTTATTTACATACATTTATTTTTTTGTCAAGCTCAAACAGAATTTTGATTCGTAAGACTTCATCAAAATGTAGTCTAATAAGTCTGTTTTAGGGTCTGCAGCTTCTTAAAGTCCACCTGCTTAATTGATCTTACTAACAAGTAGTGTGTGTGTGTGTGTGTATCACAGCCTGATATATCTTCTTACTCTGTGCCATAGAGCTCTATTGTTTTTAAAAACACATCAATGAGCCACACTGTTGCACTGGCTGACATGTTCCTTCATTACCATGAACACACACTGTAGTTTATTCTGACTCAATCCCACATACACCATCCTGCCGCCACAAATACTCACTAGAGCACCACATGTGGAATAATCCGCCGCTAAAAATAGTCCCAACAAATGCACTACTTCCTCCTGTTTGAGTAACATTTGCTAAAATCTACAATGCAGCTGTTTTAAGAAATTACTGAGACTTTAAAGGCATACTGTGCAGTTTCCGTTTTTTGTCAAACAGCTACCCCTAGAGTCGCTGTGGAGTACTTGTATTTAACGTTACTGTCGTAAATACCACTCACGCAGAGCCGTTCCTGCACTCACAGCCTGATCCCCTGCCCCCTGTAGGACTGGTCTTATTATCAACAATGGATGAATCAACAACTTCGTAAAAACTGACATACAACAAGCAAGCGCAACAACATACAACATAGAACGCAAGCAAGTTTACTTGACATGGAGTACAGTCTTTAAGGAGGCCTTATTAAACACCGTCAGGGTGGGCCCGCTTTATGGTGTTCAGCAGGAGAGAGAGCGCCATGTTTACATTGGCGTCGGGTTGAATATATACAGCCGTAACGATCACTACTGTTAGCTCTCTCGGTAGAAAAAAAGGCCGGCATCTTACAGACGTACTCGAGGTTAGGGGAACAGTGTTTATCTATAATTGTCCCATTATTACACCAGTTCTCATGCACGTACATACAGAGCCCCCCCTCCTCTGCTCTTACAGTCCTCAGTCCTGTCCCAGCGGAGCAGAGTGCGGCCTGCTAGCTGCATGCTAGCATCGGGTATCCCCAGGTGAAGCCAGGTTTCAGTGATAATCACAGCAGTCATGAACATAGCGATTTCCAGCGAGTTGTAATTCCAAGTCGTCCGTTTTATGCACCAGGGATCTGGCATTGGAGAGATACAGGCTCGGCAGAGGTGGCTTGCGTGCTATGCTAGCCTTAGCATCACACCGGACCTGCGGCCGCGCTTCTGCTTCCTCTCCCTCCTCCGTCTGCGCCGCCTCCTAGACCCGACAACAATCGACGGAGAGCCCGGCGGTCTCGCTATGTCGTCTGGGATATTGTGCGTATAATGAAAAACACTCGAAATAGATATCTGGTGCTGGTCACCGATGTCCAAAAGGTTCTGGCGGGTGTAGCGGATGTTCGCAGAACCGACAGTAGTAAAGCAATTTGTGATTCTCGCGAGATTTGGCGGGGCGCCACCTCCAAAACTTGCATTGCGGGTTTGACCAGCGGCGTTCCCCCCTGCTTTGCTATCGGGATAATTCGCCCTACTACGAGTTTGTTTACCATCGAAATGACTTTGAAGCTGTTATATTAAGGTACAAATCTTGCATAATGTACCTTTAAAAAATAATCTATGTATTTGTTAGCAGTGTATGTGTTTTGTTTTTTTTAAAGATGGATTGAGAGATGGAAAAACACAGAATTATCCTTTTCAGGAGTCCAAAGCTCCCTAGGCTGCAGTCATCGTTACACATCACAAAATGAAACAGAGCAAACAACACAGTGTTACTACCAGTAGCAGGGCTTAAGATCTACCATTTGTCCTGAGGGTGGCATTAGAATGTCCAAAAGGTTCATCCTGTGGAGCATAAATGTTCTTAGTGAATTCCATGCTGATCTTTTACTTTAGAGTTTGACATTTCTTGTAAGTGTTTGTGTGGAAATCGGGGCCCAAGCGTGAGCAGTCTCCTATATCAGCTTACTCCGACATACACAGATAAATGAAAGAAAAGCAAAGAAAATATATTTGTATCACATTGCAATAGTATCTTACTGTTGCCAGTAAGATACGCTTTTCATATAAGCAGAGGATGAGCCAACATGCAATATGCAGGATGTTATGTAGTAAATGGCCATTATTACCCTGAAACATCTCTAACCCTAGCGTGTGTACCATATGTGTGTATGTGTGTGTGTGTGTGTGTGTGTGTGTGTGTGTGTGTGTGTGTGTGTGTGAGAGAGAGGGAGAATTAAGGTGAGAGAATGAGTAAGAGCTGGGAGCAGAGTGGAGGAGGCTCAGGCTTGTGGAGGCAGCTAGGCTGATTTGCGGCTTCATTCCAGCGCGTGGGCCCTTTCAGGCTCTGTTGCCTGTAACAGGTTGACGTGATAAACTCTGTAGCCGAGCCAGTCAGATGTGGCACAGTGGAGGCGCCCTCCTCCTCGCTCCTCTCCCCTTGGCCTGGTGTCTCATTGTGGCGCTGCGGGGCTCCAGTGTGCTGGCATTACACTTTCACACGGCAGTAATTGATTTCTTTAATTTGCTTCAAGAGAAACTGTTGTCAGCCAACCAGGCAGCCATTTTTCAGGCCACTTTAATTAAATGCCAGGTCTTTAGGTGTGATATGAAATTCGTTTGGCTCCTCTGATCTTCTACTCCTCAGACAATTCATTAACATTTTCGTTTCTGCCTTTATGCTTTACACAAAGCTTCAAAAAGGAGCTCATCAGTGATATTTCGGTTCCTGCGCTATACATTCAATCATTTATTTAAGTGCATTTAAAGTAGAGATTAAGTGCAGTGTGGCTGTTTCACATGAGATAATACAGTCTGTAGAGCCTCAGTCAGCTGTGGAATTCAAGAGAATACAAAAACAGGCCTCCATTTGGGTGTCTTTTATTGAAGTTTCTGTTATATATTGTTACTGTTTCAGGTTCTTAAACTGTACCTGAAGACAAGGAGATAATATAATTAACTGCAGTGAATGTTAAACAAAGATTCAGGTTTATATTCTTCACTTTTCTAAATCTTCCTCAATCTAGCAGCTGCATTTATCCACGTCTATGGTGGACAGGTTTCATCCTGATAGCCTTTGTCTCTTTCACAACAATCAAAAGTGTCATTAGCCCTATAATCTGATGGGAATTATAGGTTTAATAGTATCACATCTCTTTCACATCTCACATTTAATACCTGATGAAAAAACACAGGGCAGGTGTATCTCCGGTCTAAAGCAGAAGCATTTATTTCAGTCATAATAGCAGGGCAGCAGGCACACCTCCCTAATAATATCCTGATGCCTCCCCACTCGCTCTGACTCAGAGATCTTCTGAAAGGCCCCTCTCCACTCATCCTCTCGGAGTGGCCTTCCTCTCATGGAGATGAACAGCAGCTGCCTCTTCCTGCCTCCCACCATACGTCAACACATCAGCACCACACTGCCTGCCTTCAAACACCCAAAAATATGAGGCTTGCTAAATCCGAAAGAATAGCCTGATGCAGCTCATATTACAATGGTTGATATGTATTGACAAAAATATTTTTTTGCTGGTGGATACCTCAGTTACAGCTAGGCTGAGCTTGCGGAGCAGGAGTCTGTGTAATAGCTGTGGAATTGAGTGGAAAACCTAGGGAATGAAAGCAGGGGGCAGAAAGGTTATTTTTTCTTTTTGCAGCGGTGAGGGTCGTATAAAGTTTTAGCCACGGTAGCTGCGTGGCCTTAAGTCAGTCCACCATTTAGTTCAGACTGAAATATCGATACAACTTTTGGATGAATTGCCATTAGATTTTGCCTACTGACTTTAGTGATCACTCTGTCTTTTACTGTAGCTCTAAACAACTTCTGGATAGATTGACATGAAACTTGATACAGACTCATGGTCCCCAGAGGATGAATCAGAATGGCTTTGATCCCAAACTTTTCATCTAGTGCCACCAATTAGTCTCAGTTATCTTTCATTTATCCAGTGAAAAGTGACATCTATTAGGCAAGGCAAGTTCATTTATATAGCGCATCAAGGCAAGCAACAAGGCAATTCAAAGCCCTTTACAAAAGACATTAAAGAGCAATTAAAATGATTAAAAACAGGAATTAAAGGGAATAAAAAATAAAAACAAGCTAACATACAATAATACAGGTATAAAATACAAAAAGAATTTACAGTGCAGTGTAATACATTTAACATTTGATTTAATAGAAGGCAGCATTAAACAGAAAACTCTTCAGTCTTTTAAAATGTATTTATTTTATTTCAAAAGAACTAAGCGTTGCAGCGGACTTGCAGCGGGAGTTTGTTCCAGATATGTGGTGCATAAAAACTGAACGCTGCTTCTCCATGTTTAGTGCTGACTCCAGGGACAGAAAGCCGAGCTGTCCCAGATGACCTGAGAAGTCTGGATGGTTCATAATGCAGCAGAATATCTGAAATGTATTTTGGCCCTAAACCATTCAGTGCTTTATAAACCAACAGAAGTATTTTGAAATCAATTCTTTGGCAGACAGCATTAGTAAATGGATTAGAATTTTTCTTTTTACAAACTTTCCTGGTTCCCAGATGATGATTCTTACTGACATTGAAGATCTCCTGACCTTTCCTTTAGCACACCATAAGGCTCACATGTTGTTGTTGTTTTGAGTAAATTATCTCGACAACTATTGGATGGATTGCCATGAAAGTGCTCATTTTGTCCAATACTTCATACTGGTTCATGAAAGTAATCAGCCTCAGATGTACTTTGTGTTTAGTGTTAATTAGCAAATATCTAAACTAAGGCTACATCCACACTAATACATTTTCATTTTAATATGCATATCTTTTGCGACGTTTACGCCTAGCATGACACTACCCCGGCGTTTCCAAACCCCTAAAACAGACACATTTGGAAACACTGCTGACCCCGTTTCGGTTTGAAAATTCTGGGGTTGCTTTTTAGTCTGGATGGGCAGAAGCTGAGATCTTTGGAAACGATGACACAGACACCCACTTTCGCTTCCTGATTGGGTCTTATCAGTGCCAACATGTCCTTTCCTGATTCGTTAAGCCCTATCAGCCTAAGATAACCGGGGGTTAAAACGCTGTTTAAAAGGAAAACGTGAAAGTGTGGATATACAGTAGCCTAAGATGGTGAACATGCTAAATATTATGCATGCAGCAGGCATGTTAACATTGTCATTGTGAGCATGTTAGCATATTAGCATTTAGCTCAAAGCAGCGATATGCCTAAGTATGACATCACAGAGCCACTAGTGTGGCTGTAGACTCTTCTTGTCTTGTTTGGAGGTTGTTTCTCTGAACTTATCTTCATAGTTTTTCTTTCAACCGAGCATAAAATAAGGACGGCAACTCAATGGCATCACTCAAAGAGTTTAGGGCTGTTGTTGTCGGACAAAGAGCAGATATCCATAGACTGAGCCTAACCCTGGATGCCCAGTGGATGTGGCTGCATCACAGTACACTTGACGCGTTTCAGACTCAGGGGCGTCTTCGAGCAGTCTGTATTTTGTGTTTTACAAGAATATTGAACCCACGTTGGCAGCTCATTCATGATTGATGTTCTAACAGACACTTTGTGGCTGGACTACTCATTTTAATCACAGCAAGCCATATAATCTTTATTGGGTACCTGCATTTCCTGAAAAGAGTACTGTCTATAAGCAGAAAGAAAACTCTAAACTCCTTCTTCTGCTTCAGACCTCGGAGAAGTCACATAAAAAGAAGAAAAACTAGTGTGCTGTGTGGGTGTAAAGACAAAGTCAATAACTATGAAACACATCATTAAATATTAATGTCATAATAAATAACGGCATTTATATACATTGACTTGTGAATTTCACACTACGAAGATGCAGGCTGCTCCGGCAAAAATAGACCCAAGCATTGCTAGTAAAAAAAAAAAAGAAGAAAGAAATTACCTCGACTATAAAAAAGTTGTCCACACAAACATGTTGGTTTTCGAGAAACTGCGCACTCATGGTGCATGCTATGTCAGGACTTCATCCCAAATGCATTTAAAGAAAAGGTTTTCATCTGGAAATAGAGCGGGAGGAATTATAAATGGGACATTAAAAGGAATCCCACATCAATTTCCCATACCAAATGCTGCATAACAGGAGTCATTTTGACAAAGTAGCCGTGTGATTATTTTTTATTTCCATTTTAAAGCAATTAGCTGAAAGGTCCTTCCCTTGAGTTCTGTGGCAGAATGTGTGGAATGACTCAGTATAATTGCTGTGAAATGAACAGAGTGCCAAGTTGAGAGAAGCATGAAAACCGCAAGGGTTCCCTCTCCATGGAAACGCCCTCTGCCTTTGTCAGTGCACCAGGAAATAAGGCAGCAAGTGATAACGGGGCTTGAATGAGTAACAAATGCAGGGGGGCGAGTGATATTTACTCCATTTCAAGCCATTACAGAAATTGAGTGTTTCCCCACGTCTCACGCTGTGCCTACTGAGTGCTGGATACAGGCGGAGGAGGGTCATTAAACATGGCAGCCGCCAGCGACGTGCTGGTGGATGCCGGTTGAGCAGCACAGCATTCGCACCACCGATGGGCAAGGCAGATATAATGAAGCCCAGCGCTGTCAGTGTATGGCACCAACTGATGATACTGATGCCTAAAAGGAGGACAAGGTGTTAGACGAAAGACAAGGCTGAGACAGTTTTTGCAGCTCATCTAATGCTTTTGCCAGAAGCTGCCGCCTCAGCATCTACCCTAATTGCTGCCTTGCTTGGTAAAAGGCAGCTCTCCCTCGGTATGGCTTTCATGCCTCGCTTAATTACGTCAGCCGGAAAAGGAACGTGATTGTTATTGTCATTACTCTTGTTAGTAATTAAGCAGCTATTGACTCCTTTCCCTACATTCATTCTGTTTGATTAGGCCTAAGGTCTGGAGATATGGATTAGGCTCTCACAGTGTTCTAGCCGTACAACGCTACCGTCTTTCATTGGCCAGGAGCCATGCGGCCATACAGATACCGACTGAGTTAGAGGAGGGTGGAGCAGAGGAAGAACCTAACTGCTGTTTACTTTTTCTGTCGGTGAAGCAGACATCCTTCATAGGGATCGACCGATACTGGTTTTTCAAGGCCGATACGATTATTAGTAGTTAATGAAACCGAGAACCGTTATTTGGAACCAATATGCATTTACAGTGAAAATGAAAATCTTTAAGTAAAAATTAAGATTTTGGAATGTTACAAACTCCAACACAAAACTTTGTTTAAAGCAATTATTTATTAAATTAGAAACTTTCAACATTATACACAGTAAAAGATAGTCAGTCAGATAGTGTTGTTGACGGGACATTAAGTCAGAGAACTGAGCCAAAGTAGCGCACTTTTTAATGAATTAACTTTATCGGTTATCAGGCGAATGAAATGCTGATCGAGATAATCTGCAAACCGCCAAAAAACGGCTTGAAAATCAGCCAGGCCCGATAATCGGTCTACCCCTAATCCTTCAGCCTGTTTCCACCATGGAGAAGTTGGAACATGTTTACCTTTCACGCTACATGATGGTTGGTGACACTTGAGTGCGCATCTCCCCGGAGCTGGAGGACGCGGAAAAATCACCAATGCAGGGATGTCAAGAATCTGCTGAAGGAATACTTAGGCAGTGGTGGTGTAGTTTTGGTTTCGCAGTGATGGAGGAGAAAGAATGTCATTCTGCACACTGTATAGCAAAGGTTCAGGAGAGCACCGTAAAAGAAAGAAATCACGTTTTGTGATTTATCATGCTTCTTGATGAAATAAGGCAGTGATAGCCAGCATGGTGAACAGACAAGAAAAGATACTTGAAACTTCTGGAATGCAATGTGTGAAAGAAACTGTGGTTTAAGAAGCTAATAAGTGGACCTTGAGTTTAAATTTCTTT
The DNA here is from genome assembly GCF_031162955.1 of Sander vitreus. NCBI lineage: Eukaryota > Metazoa > Chordata > Actinopteri > Perciformes > Percidae > Sander > Sander vitreus. Next base: position 8,965,349 of record NC_135869.1, on the reverse strand, counting down.
TTCAAACTCGTGCAGCAGTACTGTTTCCATAGAGCCTTTTATTCAACCGTTGAATATGTACTCAGTCAGAAAGCCTCAGCAGAAAATTATTCCTAAAAATTGTTTAATTTTGAAAGAAATGTAATTCCATTCTTAGGGTTTATTTAACCGTTCCCAGTTCATTCACAGTATTTGTCATGGAAATTATCATTCTGAGTACTTTGTTTTCATCACATCTACTCGATGCTTTCTGTGCTTGTTTGTGAACCTGACATTTGTAATTTGGGATGGATTCATTGTTGAAGTGGCATTCTTTCAACTACAGGTTGTTTTTAGGTCAAAATTGTATTCAGGCTTACTGAGTCAGGGTGGAGCCCCATTGTATTGCACTGGGTCTCTGGTTGGTGTGTCAATACAGTATGTTCCGTATGGTTGTCAACCAGGGCAAACATGCCACAACGGCCCAAAGCACTTCCATGAGGAGAAACATGCTGCAAATACAGAAGTGATGCAAAGGACTTGATTTTCGTTCTTGCTTTTGTAAAACAGAAAATAAAATAGTTAACTATTAAATGTATGAACAGTAGCACTCAGGAATATGAAAGTGTAGGTCATCAGGTGGGGTTACGGCTCTATTGATAGCTCTGTGGCAGTCTTTGTATTTTTAAACACTAATATTTTGAAAGTATTTCTTATGTTACAGAAACCAGTAAGAGTGAATGTTTTGACTGTTATTATCACACTGTCAGTGATGTGTCAGTATTTTTGTTCAGGTGCTGTGCGCAGATCTGACCCCCCACCTGGTCGCCCTCTCATCCCCGGCTCTCTGGAGCTCTGTGTCTGACGGTGTCGGCAGCACGGAAGGTCCGTCAGTAGACAATAAACTTAATTTTAGGTTTATAAAATGTACCTGAGTTCTTGAATATGTGGGATATTACAAGTGGCATTCATGTAATCTCACGTCGCAACGTCTGCTGTATTAGTTTATTATGTTTGTGCTTGGCGCCACTAATCTTTGTCAGTGTGGCTCCGAGGTAGAGTGGTTGCACCTCAACCACAAGGTTGGCGGTTCAATCCCATACTCCTCCGGCCACATGTCAAAGTGTCCCAGAGCAAGACACTGAACCCCAAGTTGCTCCCCCGATGCTGTATGTATAGCTGTCCACTGCTCCTAATACTTAGAATGGGTCTAATGCAGTAATTGAATTTACTACATTGTACTGTCAATTGTATGTGACAAATTAAGAATAAAGTTTGTGTTGGACGGCCCTAATATCAGGCCCATATAGTCAGCCAACGGATGGCTGTCTGAATTTAAGTAGGCGTACCTTGGTCTATGGCTAGATAGCAAATAAACATGGAATGTACATATCAAACACTTAGAAACGAAATGCGAAAAAGTCATAAATCTATAACAAACCGTGACCGGAAGCAACTGGGTGGCAGGCAAACAGACATCAATTGACACTCATAGGGCATTATGAGGTCAACAATAGATTATGGTTGTAATATGCAGCAGCAGCAAAGGCATCACTGCAAAAAGTGGATCGACTACAGCATAGAGCATTATGTTTATGTACAGGAGCTATTAAGTCAACCACTATTAATGCAGTAGGCTAAAGCAGGAGAGACACAGCTGGACTTAAGGAGAGAGAAACTCACATTTGCATACTGTGTTTTCACAGGTAAGACTGAGAATGTGAAGTGTGAAGTGAGGGAGAATTGCTACTTGGTTTGAGCATGGCTGCTCAATTATCAATTAGTGGAGCGCCATGGTGCTGCCAGTGTTTCTCTGTCTGTTCTCTGTTTTGAATTATCCTTGGTTATATTATGCACGTCTGTTTTAATCTATACTAGTGGCGGAGTGCTGAATTAGTTTGTCCGCTTGAAATAATCATATGCTCACATACATAAAAACTCTAAGCATTTAATTTTGAAACGCTTCACACAGATTGTCACAGATAAATGTCAATGGCTTTTCACCAAAGGTGCCACCAAAATCAAAGAAACTCAGATCCTGTGTATTGCCATTTTAAAACCCCAGGGATTCCCTCCTCGTGGGAAAGTGGCAGAGAAGGATGAGAATAATAGTCTGAGTAGAGAAGACGAAGTTCAATAATCGTGCAGGAGTGACAAGGACCCAAAAGCAATTCCTGACTGAGCACTAATCCCCACTTTTTTGTGGGATGCACAGAGAGTGAGATAAGCCTGGAGGTTAATGCAGAGACGTCTCTCCTCTGTCCTCGGCGGTGACAGCCCCTGACAGGCGGACCCCAGCAGCACACCTTGTTTATGTTAATGTAGGTGGCCTGGGCCAGCTCCCACACTGAGCTGCACAGATAGAGACGTCAGAGGCTCGTCAGAGTGGCACTCACAGCCTCTTGCTGGGCTGCCCGGGATCTCTGCGTTCGCATGTAGTACCCAGGGTGGGGGAGATGGGTGAGGTGAGGCAGGGCCTGCTGGGACTCCCTCCCACCTCATCATCTGTGGATGGTTCATCTACTTCTCCACACTTCGTTTGAACCGCAAATGACATCTTGGAGAGAAAGGCAGAAGGAAAGGATTCTGCTTTTAATGTATGCGCCTTTGAAAATGTGCATTTTTTATGCCACTCTATTTTGTTTTATTTTGATAGGGTCAGACCCTGACAGTTACAATCAAAACTAGTTATGCACTGCCAGTTAGGCCTTTATTTTCTAGCACGTGTTGTGTTATTCATAAAAAAATGGCATAACTGATGTAGCGAATGACTTACAGGAAACTGATACTTTAAGTGAGTGAGGAATAAAAGCACTATTCTCTTGAATGGTAGAAATAAAAACACATTTTGGGCTTTTACCATCATGCAACTATAACTATTTGGATTAAATAAAATAAAAATGAATCATGACTACTACTAGAAGGCACTTTTTACTCAAATAATACAACCATTGTTATTAATCCAACCTCCAATATGTCTTTCACATGGATTCTACCAAAGGAAACCCTGTACCTCCTGGTGTAGCTGCCCCGCATCTGCTCTGCAACAAACATACTTTTCAGTTTGTGCTGTCCCCTTGTTTATGTGTTTGCTACTCTGAGGTATCATTCTCATCATACGCCTTATCTCTCACTGATAAATGGTTGTGTTTCAGTGACCTGGCCCCCCCCTTGTTTGTGTCACTGTGATGTAGGGCTGACCCGTGGAGTTGGGAGCAAGGTTGGGGACATTGAGACAGATGAAGGGTCAGAAATGTGTGCTGAGAAGCTTCTCCTTTGGGTCTCCTTCACCCCCGTGTGCTCAACCCGCGCCAGCCTTTCATTCTAATCTGATGATAATGATATTTGCTCAGGACGACCTCTGCTTGCACAGTGTAATTACCCCCCCAGCTTTCTATGATCTCAGCTATTGGAAATCGATGGGCCATAAGAGGGCCCCATCAGAGCTTATTATTATCACTGCTCGCTTTTCGTTACGGCGCGATCAGATTTAATATGTTGTCGAGTTTTTTACCGCATGTTTTTCCCCGTTTATTTATTTATTTATTTTTACGTTGACTACTGTCAGTGTCGGGCTATTCTTTGAATTCTTTCAAAATTTTTCAATGCTTCATACTACACATTGAGTATATTTTAGATTGTTTTCTGTTTTATCCTGCAAAGATACAGTAGAATCCCAATCAATCAAAGGTTTAATATCCTACTTTGAAATAATGAAAAATCACAAAATATTAATTTTTAAGTACAGTATGTTTTTTTTTTCCCTTTTTGTCACGCTTCCTAAACTATCTGCTCAGTGCACACCAAAACAGCCTTTGTGGATAGTGTTGAGTGTTATTTCGTCCCCTTAATAGCACCTTTGGCTTAGTAGCACTCAGTAGTTCCACGCTTCTCCATGCATTTGTGAGTAGATGCCTATTTAAATCGGTTAGGTGAAACTGCTCTAGATAACTCTCTCCATTAGCTACTCATCCAGGGTTAAGTACCCCCTGGAACAGACGGCACTCGCCATCAAGTGACCCTGCCTCTGCACTGCCTTTATTGTGACACTTCAGTCAAGGCCTTGCCGCCGTGACCTTCCGAAAGCCTCACGCAAATAGACCTTTTTTGCACTGCCAAGTGTATGCCTGTGGTCCACTGATGTTGTAAGGTGAGGTGCATTGTAGCTCAGAGGAATCAGCAAGAAAATAAAACATCACGCTGGCAGGAGGGTTTGCTAGTAAAAATTGGTAGACTTATATTTTCAGTCTTCAAAAAAAACATTAAACAAAGAAAATAAACACAGAGGGAACTCCCCTTTTCACTGCTCAAACAGTTCTGGTGCTTTCCTTTTTTCAAAAAAATTCTTTCTCTCACTCCATTCCAGCCAAGTCTCATGGCAGTTTGTGAAATGGTCACGTTACTGAATCTATTGATTCGTGTACTGAACACATTAATGTCGTTATTTTCGTGTGGTGAGCACAAATTTTAAAGTAATGTATTTCAATGGGAAGCATATTTCGTGATCACTGAACGATTACGGTAGCGAGTAGTATTGATAAGGCGAAAATCCGTGCAGGGCGGTTGGTCGGGGTGGTGTGTCCTGCGTGTGACGGTTCCTTTCCCCATTCTTCGTTTCCTAACCACAACCGTCCCGTTGTTGTGGCCGGCGTGTGGCGTTTCATTTCCCCGTTGTTGCGTGCCACAGAGACCGCGGATCATGTCCCTGCGCCTGGGGATCGCGTCCCGCGTGTGGCGGTCCGTCCCGTTGTTGTTGCCGGCGTGTGGTGTTTCATTTCCCCGTTGTTGCATTTCCCCAGTGTCATGGCAGTTCGTGAAATGGTCAAATTGGAAAATCGTGAGCTGTACACGAAATAAACGAGAAAATCGTGACCTGTACACAAATCAATAAATCAAAATAACGTGGCCATTTTACGAACTGGCGTGAGACTGGGTTGTCCATTCACACATATAGGATGAGAGCCCGCCTCTCCAGTTCAAACTGGCCAGTCAGGTCATTACTCACATTCTAACCAGGTGTTACATCATTCAGTATTTAACAATCATCCAAACAAATCAACTCTTTGTATTTGTTAGTGGATGTAAGAACTAAAAAGAAAGAAAATAAAGAAAACCTAGTGTCAGTAAATGTCTACATTTATTAACAAAATAGCAAGATGGTGCTTCCTCAGAACTAATCTCGACATTATTGCCACTACTTCAGCCTTATGATTCCCAAAGTTGTTATTTCAAGAGTAAAGCAGTGTCTTTGCCTTGACCTTCGCGCTTGTTATTGTCAGTCTTGTCAAACAGATAAGAGGATCACAGGTGAGATTGATCAATGAGGGTAAACGAGGGCAGAGTTAAGACACTTTTTGGGCACAAGACTGAGTCTGGTCATTCAATTAAACACGGTAGACTTTCCCTGTCATTCCAAAGACGATGGGCCTTGAAGACCATCGTCTTTGTCTTTGAGCGCCTGTGTTCACGTCATAGTTTGAGATGTAGGTCTTAAGTCATACTCCCACAGCTCATTTGAGCAGCAATTTCATTTTATTGATCCCTGTAAAGTCCCTGGCTCTGTAAACATCTAGGGTCTGTCATGTTTTTATGAGCTAAAGGAACCTAATAACACAGCAATCAGCATTTATTTGAAGGCGGTACATTTGTGGGTTTGCACAAAGGAATCCGATGCGAAACACGTCTTCAAATGCACAGGAGATAATCTGACCGCAGAATAACTGCGATAGTGTCTTAAGGTCACAGTGTCTTGAGGAGGTTGCAAGATGGATTTTGATGAAACAGACATTCGAGACAGAAATATGGAGGATTAAAGCCGAAGTAGAGGGGTCAAAAGATGAAGGAGAGAGGATTGGAGGTGGTCGTTGGCGACACGGATTGGTTGTGAAAGTGTATTTTTAGCCCAGGACAGAAAAGGTGACAATGGAGGAGAGGTGGAAGTGATCGATATGTTTGTGCAAAAGGCAGAGGACTGCCGAGACACAACAGTGGAAGTCATGAGTGAAGCAGTCCCTCAAGGGGACGGCAAGCTCGGCCAATGTGGAGACACAGCAAATGAGGAAATGGTAACAGAGAAATGCCTGATGAGCCGGGGATGCGCTGGGAGTGCGGGGGTGCTGCTAAGTGACAGGAATTATTTGTTATGAACAAACTGTAGGCCATTTGAACACAAGTCCAGGCTTCCTGACAAATTACAATTACAAATGTTGGCATGGGCAAGTTGAGAGGAAGTGAACATGGACAGTGGTTCTAATGCTTCCTTCAAGCTTTAGTTATTTGAGAAAAAAAGTGAAAATCATATTTAAATCTAAAATTATTGCACTTTCAGATTGATCCAATAGTTGTGCACTGCTATTGCTTATTTTCTAAAAGATCTGACCCTTTATCTACTTTTAGCTCTGATAACTGAATTCCCTTTCTGAACAGAATGTGCCAGGTAATAGGGCAGGGATCTGAGATGCACCAAAAAAGTTAATGTAGATGGATGCCAAACTTCCTTTTGGCAACACTAGTGCTTTAACTAAACTTATTTTTACACTGGTGGAAACAAAATATATATGGTTAAATGTTCAAGCTTTCAGGCTTTTCTTCTACTACTTTATTTTCTTATTCTTCACTACTGAAGATTAAAATGATGTATCTACTATGATGACATTTTGGTCAGTAGCTTCTAAACAGCATAGATACACAATCAGTCGCAAAACATATGTAACATACTGGTTTTTATTTAAGACTTCTCCCCACTATTGCAAAATAAAGGCATATCCTGCAAATCCAATTTGATCCAATGTTTGCAAATATATGCACACAATTTAGACTTCTAACTTCTATGGAGGACTTCCTAGTTTATGGAAAATTGTCAGAGTTTTTAAAATCCACACCACTTGGCCATTAAGCTATGTACATCCTCACTCCAGAAAATGGTGCTGTCCATTAGGTTGTCAATATCCTTGTTGAATGTAAAATACTCTCCATGACAACTGAGCCAACTCCATCTGCTGATGAACATTTTGGGATGTGGTCAAAAGCATTTTTAAGTGGACCTTGAGATAAGACTTAAGATTATTTAGTAAAATATCCCTGTACTAATTTCTTTACAATAACATCTTACACCAGATCTGTCTGTTGGTATGTAATCAAAAGCCTGAAAGATTTTCAAATAGATATTTCTGAAATCCTTTCAGTCAACAAAATTAAACCAATTCTGTAACTGTTAGTTGTGCATATACTTTAAAATGTGTACTACAAAACCACATAAGGTCATTGCCAATCTCCAAGCCTCTGTAGTAAATCATGGCTTTGACATTGTACTGTAATGTAGAGACACTTAGACCACCTAACGTGATTTACAATGACAAAAATGATAAGCTTGTAAACAAACAGAATTTCACCAACTGATTTCTGAACATACTTCCCACTTTCAAAGCATGGTTAATGTCCACCAGCAGCCTTTGGTCTGTGTGCATGCATGCATGTATTTCTCTCAGCTGTGACTGGTTAAATGATTTCTTGAAGGGCTATAGAGCGACCATTTCATTTTTGGCACCTAATAACAGTCAGGTCACACTGTGCCCTGGCTGATCCTCTTTGATATGGTCTGTGCACTTGCCCAAGCCCTCTTTCACAGGTGCCAATCATTATAATCAAGCCCCCACCTCCAGCCCCAAGACCATCTCCACCCAACCCCTGAGGACACGTAGTGGCTTCACAGCAGTTGTGTTGAGGAAGAGGAGAGTTTAATCTGCCCCCTGTTCTGGCAGACAGGCCATATTCTTTGACCTTTGCCAACACCAGTCGGCAGTCTTATTCCCCATCTAAGCTTTCTTCAAAATACAGTTCTGAACAAAAGATTCTATGACCCTATCACTGAAGATTTCTGTTGCAAATCTAAGCATTGTTACTAGAAATATTTCTTCAGAGAACTACGCATGCATGTTCTTACACTAAAGCAGTTGGCTTTGCAAAGGGAATCATGACAGTAGGAACTATTGCTTTCCCAGCTCATGTACCCCAAACATTTCCCAGCAGGGCTGGGGATTCAAACAGGTCAGCCAGCAAAAGTTGCCCATTTTGAAAAGGCTAAAGAGCAAAGGTGAACCTGCTTTCCAGATCCCATGAATCGCTAGCGGCACATTATATTTAGCTATTGGCTGGGTTTGACACTGCCCTTTTCTGAGATGAATTACTAACTTCATTGCTCTCCCCAACAGGTCAGTGTTAAACCAATGACAGCAAGACAGAAATCAAATTGAACTTGAGATCAAATCAGGGCAACAGATGCCAAAGGCAGCCTCACCTTTAATAAAAAATTGTAGGCCAGCTGATTGCTGCTTTTTTATGTTTTGATGCTGTTACATTTGTGGTGAAATTACCAAATTTAGCTTTTTGGTAAAGTCATAACATCGCACATGTTTTATTGTCAGCTTGTCGCTGTATCTTGTAATTGTGTTGTCCATAGATCCATCAGTGATCTTTGATTTATACATGCTGATTATCCTGCCTGACTTTCCACACTATCTCCTATTTACTACACTTATGTACCACTAACAGAAAAGTCCTTTTGAAAGAAATGTCACGCCACCCGTAGTAGATTCTTGTGTTTTTGGTCTAGGGTTTGTGCAAGCTAGGGTTACTTATACTTATGGTTGTGGTCAACTAATTCTGAAACCAGTGTAGGGTTAAGAGAACTTATTCTAAATCAGTTTAGGATGTTTAGAAATCACACCTTATCCTGGATCTGTAAAGGTAGTTACACACCAACCAGACGGCCGACCGTCGGCAGAAAAGGCAGTCGGACTGATCAGTCGGGTCCCCGAGTTCCAAAAAGTGCCTCAGAACACACCGAAGAGACGCCGACTTGAGCATACGCTCTGCGCGTGCGCAAAACGTAATACGTTTCCATAGCTGCTCTGTATTGTTTCCCAGAAAATGAAAACCGGCAGCTGATTGGACGAACGCGTCACGTGGTTCTTTTTTCTCCGGAAATTCACAGCCAGACTTTCATATTGTACTAAAATAGTTCACCGAAACGTGTTTCTGAAAACATTTTAAGCGAGAAATAGGCCATGCAGTTGCTGAATCTGTCTTCATTTCAGCTCGACAAAGGTCAGTTTAAAAGATTTTCGTCAGATTTTGAGAGGCTCATCCGCTCGCCATTTCCGGGTGAGTCCCGACTGCCCTGTCTCCGACTGAACATGTTGGGTCGGCCCAAATGAAGGCCGACGGCTCCTCTGACGGACTACGGCACAGAACACACCGAACAAACTCGAGTCACCGACCTCGCCAGACGGTCCGACGGCCGATAATCGGCTCTGTGTGTCAGCACCTTAACTATGTAACTCTTGCCGTTCCTTTGTCTGATAATTCATGCGTCAACCGTTACAGACAGAGGTTCCGACAGCTCCTCCGGGTAATGTCTAGATAAGTTCAGGGTTACAGTGCATGTGTGAAAGGGGCTTTTGTTTGTTGAGCTGTTAGTGGAAGGAAGTTTCTATTGCTATGCTGGTGATGGCCTAGCAAGGTCATTGTCCTGCTAATTAACAGGAGGGGTGGTTAGATATACATACCACTTGAAACCAAATGTTAGTGTTTCATGCATTCTTTGTATGTCACTTTGCATAAAAGCGCCAAGTCAATAAATGTAATGTAACTTTAAGCACAATATTTCAATTTTCATTATTTAACCAAAACCATCATCTTTCCCAACGTGTTTGTTGCCTAAACCTAACCATTCGCTGGACTTGGAACACAAACTCCAGTCCACCATCACTACTGACAATTAATCAAGTTAAATACTAAAGTACTGTGGGTTACTCTAAGAAACCAGAGCATTGTTCTTAGAAAGATCCATTTCTATTGTCATTTTTCAAATCTTTAATCTCTCCACAAATTAAATTCCACTCAAATATGAAACTATCCAAATAAAGTGTCTCTGTCTTACACCTACAGATTCTGTGCAAACAACCCAGGTATTTCTTTGTTGAATCAAAAAACAGAATGTACAATATATCACTTCACCAGAGGACTGCTTATTTATTTATGTATTCATTCTTGCCCAGGGCCAACCATAATATATGGTTTACACTTATACTCTCCATGTAACATGGGAAAAGAATCTATAGTCTATAGTTTTCCTTTAATGTGGTGTTTTTTTAACGGCAAATGTGAAAATGGTTCAGTTAACCAACCATGTAAAAATACATATTCTTTCTCATGTCAGGGTTTGGTTGGCATAATCCCAAAAGATTTGGTTCTCGCAGTATAGTGGCATTGCAATGTGTTTTATGTCATAGTTACATTTAGTTTTATATTCATATCGTCAAATCCATTGTGATAAATTAGTTTAATTACTGGAAATCACCTCTATCTCACACTGCAAGTCTTTCCCCTAACATTGACTTACCCACAAAGCACACTGTTTCCTGTCACATACAGGACTGTTCTCCTTGCCCACCCTCCACTGGAACACATTCCTTCTACCATCTGCTATTATCAGAAACTCCATAAGCTTTAGTTGTTTTTCTGCCAGAGGAACAGCACCCTTTTCCCTTTTTTATGCTGTAAAGCAGAATCCCTTTTGCCTAAAAACGATCCAGCAACTTTCTAGCCAAATTTTCAGCCTGGTGCCACACAGTGTGGTCTAAAGGCCAGTGGAGGCTTCCATTTCATATATATTTTACATTCATATTCACTAAATGAACATAACCACTGAATGTATACCTTACAAATATGTAGTTTGTCATATAATGAAGATCAAGGTGGAATGTATGCCTGTACTAAGTCACTTCATTGAGTAAAATAACTAAATTTGATTCCTGAAAGTTGAAAGTGAAGCCCTAGATTTTGCTTACGCTCCTCAGTCTTATTTTTTGTTCATAATAAGAATATTTGACTAAATAAAAGGTTTATTTACAGTAAGCAGCCCGTCACCTAACTTTCCAAATGAAGGGAAGGGTCATTGTAGGCATTACATTCCGAGATTTAAAGAAGTTAGTGGGTTTAGGGCTGTGTATAGATTATGGAATAGGAGCTAAACCATTTGTCTGCTGGTGTATGGCTGGTTTTGGTTGATGGTCTGTAGTGGATAGAAAAGTATTTATGTGAGAGTGAATCTGAGGCTGTCTTTCACCCGCTGGGGAGGAGGGGCCAACTTTGAATGTTGACCGCAACCAACAAATTGTGCTCATTCTGCTTTTAAACGTGTATTTTGATTTAAAACTCAATTTATAAAGAAGACCTGCAAGTTCTCTTTTTCCATGGCATAAATAATTAAATAACCCTAAAAAGGTCAGACTGCAGGTTTTTTGATTGCCATCTTGGTTCTACATGGTATGAGTGGTGATTCATTGATAAACATTGTGAGAACAAGCTGTTTCTGAAATGTGACTTCTAATGGTTTAAGTCTACATGTAGCACCTTTTTAGTTGATTTAACTTTACCTTATTTCACCAGCTAACATTCAATGAAATTTTATTTACAGTGTAAAATCACCATTAAACATGGTCTCAGTGCACTTTACAATTAACACACAGCAACAAAACAATTGAACAGCATTAAAACAGTAACAATGAAACAATATAGAACCAGCAACAATCTAGATTTAAAAATGTCAACTGAGTGAGCTTCTTTTACGTGTAATGGAAGGCCATTCCAAAGATGAGGGGCATGAGGATTTTTTGTCTACTATAGGAATGACCAGGAGACCAGCATCAAGGGAGCGGAGAGGGTGTGCCGGTGTACATGGTGTAATAAGCTCAGATAATTATATTTTGAGCCAGTGAAGAGAGGCCAGAACAGGTGTTATGTGATCATATTTATTAGTTTTTCTCAGGATTCTGGCTGCAGTGTTCTGAGCAAGTTGAAGGTCTCTAGTGGTACAATTTGGGAGACCAGAAAACATGACATTGCACTAATCAAGTCTGGAAGACACAAATGCATGGATTACAGTTTCTGCATCACAAAATGATAAAATAGGTTGAATCTTTGCAATGTAACAGTGTACTTTATTTCTGTGTTATCTCTGGTCCTCCTCACACTGCCGTATATTCCAGTGGAGGCTGGAGCAGCTGAAGATGTGGTAGCAGCATGGCCTAAACCTGTGTTTTAGCCCTAATCTGTAATTGCATCCAGCAAAAGAGGACCAGCCTCTCTGACGTGACCGGCCATGGAGCACGAGGCCGCAGCCGCCGCGCAAAGCCACAGAGAGATGGAGAGATTGAGCAGGAACAGCAAACACAGATAAAAAATGAATACAAAAAAAGAGAAAAGCCAACGGATTGACTTTGGTAAGAGGTCACTTTTGAAAGTCCTCCCAAGTGATTGTTCCAAAGTACCATTTTTTCTCAGTTCAGGACACCCCAGAGATGTGAAGTGTAAGGTTATAGTATGGCCCAGTGCTCTATATTAATGGTGACTTTGGCTCACCTAATACGGATTCTCAGGGTTATAGCCCCCGGGTGCCTGCTGAGCAGAATGTGAATGCAAAGAGAGCCAATCCCTCTCCCCATCCCCTCCCTGGTCACCAGGGCCCCACCAGCCCTCGCTCAAGGTTACAGCCCATACAGCCTGGCAGCGATGAAGCCATCAGCGCTGATTTTAAATGATACCCTGGACTAGCCACCACTTAATGTGTTCCCTCTCCGTTTTACTTTTCCTTTAAACTCTTGATTATCCCCCTTTTCAAGTTGATATTGAAATGCATGATCAGAGGAGAGGCTGAATGGAAAAGATGCGTTTTTTCTCCTTGAGTCAGTCGCCGGAGTTCCTGCCAGTAGAAAAAAAAGGAGAGGTTATGATCAAGGGGTTGCCTCTTAAGCCCTGAGCTATGCGCAGGATGTTTTTGGATTTCAGTGTGTTTCAGTGTGAACCCAGTCGGGGTATAAATAATTTGCTATGCTAAACTCCTGCACAACAAGCCTCTGGAGGTCTTACACATCATGTGTACTGTACATTTTACAGGGAAGCTACACGGCTTACAATTCCCATTCTGTAATTACACTGTTAAGTTATCCCCCTGCAAGGAAAAAAAGCTCTCTGCCACGGCAGTCAAACGATACCTCCAACGGACACTGACACTTTTTTTGTGTTACGCCCTTCTCATTGCTCATGTAGATTCCGCTAATGCTTACTTGACAAGTAAAAATGTTATTCTAATGATGGTCGAGGGAGCAGGGTTTTTGCAGGTAGTTGTTATGGAAACTGCAGCTGCAGCTTAACTGTACGATAAGCCTCCTCTCTTACCGCGCCCCCCCCCATCTTCTCTTCCTTTTCGATCTAGTGAACACAGCATGTTGGAGTCATTACCAGAGTACAAATGGTTAAGGACAGAGCCGAGACATGGGGGACAACATTCACTCAGATGCTCAGAGTAGTGTGCAAACTGGTCATTGTTGCTATCTATGAGCCACAATCTGGCCTACACTCAGGAATACTGTGATGTGTTGTGCTGTTCTATTTTAGTTTATTCATTCCTTAACATTATTTTCATATATTCCGTATTAATCAACACAGCATAGTTATAGTATAGTAGCATGAACACCATATTGTGTTTTATATTATTGCAATACTGTTATGTTCCATCTATATGTGGGACTACGCTAAGATGGCTCATTTACCATTTTCTCTGTTGATGAGAAATTATCCGAGTTGTCAGGTTGCACTCGTCTGATTTGCAAAACCAAATGTGGAAAATTTGTTTTTTTTTCTCACTTTAGTGCTTAGTGCACAAATAGCTCATTATAATCTTGATTTATAGGCGGTGTTGTGCGGTCTGTTTTGCAGTTGGACACTAATGCACATATTGACAAATTGCATATTTGTAGTAAATCATGGTTTATGTGCTGTTAATGATAGTTTACATTGGTCTTTTTTTGTTTTGTTTATAAAATATTGCACATTACAATTGCATTACAACACTTTCAAAAGTAGCAGATTACATAAACTGTGTTATCTGTTGCTAGAAGACAAAGCAGTTTAAAGTAAACTAGTTCCTTCTAGATGAGCACAGCTCAGAAAATGTTTTTTTAAAGAAAAGGTCAAGAGAAAATGGGGAGTAAAGACAAATGTGATCGTGTCCAGTACCAGGGCCCCTCAAAGTAATTATAACAGACAATAAATAGGCAAAATGATACTTGGAATACAGGATGTCTCCCGTGTCAAATGGTTAGGTCACACTTTGTTGACCCAGCCATTTACACTGATGTCCTTCCTACTTTGTTTGGCGGAGCTATGCCGTACGACTTTGGATTCTGCTACTGAGCGACATCTGTCATAATTTGCATGGCCACAAGAGGTCCTTGTCAGGTAAATATAAATATAGGTCATTTCAGGCATTTGAACAAAGAACTGATTCTGTCATTTTGCGAGTCTCCAACACAAAATGGTCCATCATTTTTTACAGTGTTGCTTTTAAGCAAGTATATGACAAACGGAAAGGCAACTTTAACAGGTAATATAGAACTGAATGCTTGAGCTAAGGTAGGGGTTTCTATTTGTAAAATCATCCAGACGTTCAAGGATCTATATGACATGCAGAGCAATTCATATAACCCTCATTCTTGTTGTGTTTGACACAATAGCAGACCATTGTCTGTTCTGCAGTTTGCACATTTCAGTTGTTACACTGAAGTCTAAATTAAGGCTTTGAATGAAGGGTTTTAGGGTGTAATTCAAAGCATAATACTGGGTTTGCCCATTGAGGCTCAGTGTTAACCTTTCCATTATGTTATTGATTAAATAGACATGTTTTACTTGATGGAGGCATGATCATAGGGTTCTCAAATGATGCTGAACCCCCCACTGTGATTGTAAGAAGCCGCAGCAGGAATTTAGACGTCTTAGTCACAACACAGGCAGTTCAATTAGCCAGTGATGGGAACCTTTTATTAAAAGTACTTTCAGATATGTTCTGTGAACCAGACCTCTCACATTCTTGACACAGCTTGTCGTTCACCGACACACACATTTTCAATTCCGAAAATAATTTAGATTGGAGATAAAGAATTTCTCAGAAGATTGAAGGCCAAACTAAATGTAATTACTGTGGATATGGCCTTTTTATGATTTCAACATGACTTATACTAGGATTGAACTGTTTGCAGTTACTAATGAGCTCCATGTGAGATCACTCAAGGTTATAGCCGGCAGCATCACAGCTTAATGCGACTCGGTGTGTGACAAGTTCCCTCAGTTTCCATCGAGGCTCTGTTTTACTGAACTTCCACAAACTTCAGCTGTGGTGATGTCAGTAATGATCTCCAAGTAAACCCAGCTAAAATAGCACAGTGACCTCATTATTGTTTCCATAGTTACAGAATGGCAGGGTTACAGTTCCTATCTATAGCGGCATTCACTTCACACAAAATACTGCATTTTCAGGGATGATAGTGGTTACCAGATAAATTGCAGAAACAGCTCATGATTATCTGATTTATAGGCGGAGTTGTATAAGTGCTGCTCATGTTGCAGCTGCATACTAATGCACTCACTAGTGTAAAGCTCAAATTCCCAAATTTGCAAAACAATTGCTTTGACAAATTGATTATTGGTGGTAGATGATGGCATAGTGCTGTTGATGATAGTTTACATCAGTGTTTTTTGTCTTGATTATTAAATATTATCATCATTTAAATTGCACAAACAGTGATATCAATTCCAGACCCTAAAACTGCTTCACTGCCACCCACCCACCTATTTCACTTTCTATGCCAGAGAAAACATCACACACTTAATTGAACCAGCTGGCTTTGTCAGGCAGGGTTCCAGAACATGGATCTATATTTACTAGGTTATATCACTGTAAATGAGTCAACTAAAATAGAATTTAACCCATGTAATGATAGAAGACCTCAGTGTCTCTCAGGCCTATAACATGCAGACACATTAAGCTGCTCTGTTTTCCATTTGGTTAGAAGGTAAAACTATATTTGTGTGCGATGTCCTGAATTACACCTCAGCTATCACCAGTGAGGTGGCTTTATTTTGGGTTGTTTTTGTTTTGCAGGCACATTATTGCCTGTTCCCGTTTGGTATTTTGGTGACTCATTGTAGACTTGACTGCGCCAAAGGTGGAGGAGAGGCACAGCAGGGGGCGTGTCAGCAGAACTAGGACAGATTGGTGTCAAAAATAACAAAGATTTTGGCTTTCTTGTCTGCTTGATCAATTGTTTATACCACAAATTGCTAACATGTTCTGTAATTATACAACATCTCGATCCATAACCATGGTTATTGATATGCTGTTACAACAGTTTCCACTCTTTTGTGATGGCAGATTTTGGAACCTAGCTGCAGGGATTTGCTCCCATTCAGCCACGAGAGCATTAATGGTGTCAAACACTGATATTGGGGGATCAGGTCTGGCTCGTAGTCGCCGTTCCAGTTCATCCCAAATTTGTTGGATGGGGTGTGCAGGCCAGTCGAGGTCTTCCACACTAAATTGGCAAAAACTATTTCTTTACTGACCTTACTTTGTGCACGGGAGCCTTCAACAAACCTTTGCCCCGTAGATAGACACACACCTTTGTCTAAAATATAATTCTGTGCTAAAGCTTTAGGATTTCCCTTCATTGGAACAAAGTGGACCAAACTATTAAAACAGCCCCAAAAGTACACAAACGTAAGTAAACAGGGTGTCCACTTACTTCATTCATTTACTTAACACATATTGTGTATTTTTGTGTCTTTTACAATAAGTATGGATATATACAATTCAAGGAATGAAAAATAAAAATAATGAGTTTAATTGTTTGACTCCAGTCTAGAGAAAACCAAACCAAACAGACAACATTAAAAAAAAGAATAAAGAGTATAAACTATTGCATGTGCAGGTGCACTTTAAAAGATGACCATTGTTTACACAAGCTAATAAGCAAAATGTAAAAAAAAAAAAAACAGACTGATTTGTAAAAAGAATTACAACAAACAAAATACAGCAACACAATTACTTAATATCCACATTTTAAATTAGTAAATCAACCTGACTTAAAAAGTGTGTTCCGTTGAGTGCCCACCAGTGTGCAACCAAACATATACTGGTGATTTCTCATTTCGTAGACTGTAGCAGAACTCCATCTTAGAGACTCCATTTGACGCTCCCATCACGCATTGTTGAACCGTGGGTTCAGCTGCAGACAGGTGCTCTTGAATATTCATTGGCAGTGGGCCCTCACAGATTCTAATCACTGTCAAAATGTATGCACTTTGCAACTGTCAACAACTCAGAAAAGAGAATATGCCCCCCACTTCAACTGCTTATGAAAATGTATGATGCAGGTAGAAAATAGAGTCTCCAGTATGTTTAACTGAGATTTACACTGAACTGAATTGTTTTCATATTATGTTGAGTTATGGGCTATATACGCTAATCTGTTCAAATTTGTCCGTCTCATGCAATCCTTGTTTCCATTAAATGCAATATGACTAATGGACTTTTAATACACAGTATCTCATGTATAGATAAAGAGATTTAGAGGGCAAGACAACTTGTCTTTTGATGGTCAAAAGTAGCCTCAGGTCAGCTTTCTCTCCTTCAACTCTGTTTCCACTTTCCTTCTGCAACAATGTTTTGGGCACCTTTATTTGCAACTTCTCTCCAGGATCTATCTAAGGGGCTTCAAGATGTCATCTTCTTGACGCCACAGAACACAGCTACTCAAACTCCACCCACTCCTTGTTATAGTGACATCCACACATTCCTGTCCTGTTTGTTCCACTAGCTGTTTATTTGAAAAGGTTAGTGTCCAGAACATTTTCACGATGCTGTGCAGACATTTGTTATGAACAACTTTCTGACAACATTCTGAGCCATACAGTGAGGTACATTTGACAGGGCTCTGATACAGTTTCCATCTAGATGATATAGCTATAGAGGATCTGACTTTACATAACAGCTGCGGTGATGGATGTGTCTTAAACTTGCAATAAAACCTGCCTTCTCAGCAAGAGCTCCTCACTCACTTATTAACGTGCATACCATATTTCAATGTGAAGCATGGTCTAACTGGATCTTGAAATACAGTTAATGAAACAATGGTTATATGTATGTAACCTAGGTGTCTAAAACTTGACATCAAAATTTAGTTCTGCCCAATTGCAATTATGCTCGCAAGGTGGTTTTGCCTTTGTCAAAAAAAAGTTGATGCTCTAAATGAGATATGGAAACTCCTTGCCGCACAAGTTCTGACGTAGCAAACATTTAACTCACATAAGTGATTAGCTGTTGCTGCTGTCGGCATCTTCCCCGATATTCCAGCATAAACAGCATAAAACATAGCCAATACTCGCTAACATGAAAGAACAATTACAACTTGCCCAACTGAACCAAATTCCTGGAGAACTCTCTCTATTTTTCCTTCATAGATATGTTAGATGGCCAGGGCCACTCGTTTTGTTTCCAGTTAGAAACCTCTACTTCTTCTACTCTGTTTACTGGCGGATTACAGCCATCCATAGACTATAGCGCAAACTTCGGACCGAAACTACGCTGAAGCCTAGTTTATCCGCTCCAAAGCAGTTTATGGAAACACACCTAATTTAGATTTCTTTTTTGTGACATTTCAAAAGTTTGCTCAAAATTTGCTTTGTGATTGAATGGAAACACAGCTTGTGACATGGGAGACTTCTGTTCACATACCATTTCCTATTACCAGTCATTCTTGGCTTATTTGAACCCAAACCATGATCTTTCCCCAACCCTAACCTAAGTAGTTACTTTACCATAGTAGTGGCAGATCAGAAAATATATGAACCACTAACTGTAATGGCAGAACGATTGTTTGTCAGTGCTTTTCAAAACCATTACTCTTAACTCTTATTTGCGTCGATCCGGAAGGCAATGGTAAACAACATATTGTGTTAATTTATTTGGAAGACTCGTTGACAGCTAGATGTCTTTTGACCTTCAAATCACTGAATATGTGCTTACTTAGGAGTATATCCTAATGTGTGTGGTCTGGAGAGGCCTTGCAGTTGGAATATAACAGTCAAAATCAGAGCAGAAGTTTGTTTAAACACGTGAAATGACCCACAAAACCTTTTGGAGAGGAGGTCTGGGTTGGTTGAGTCAACAAAGTCGGTGACTTTGACACAGGAGACAGATGTTCACATCCCATTTTCGATCCACAGGCAAGGATGGATTCTTTTAACCATTAGCTCAATCATTTTTGAAACAGTCATGTTTTGTTGAAGTTTCTGAGAAACATTGTTGTCCTGCCCATCAGGGGACCAATTTTGTCCTTTAGTTCGGAGAACTTGTTGACATATATCCCTTGTATGTGAAACACTGTCAGAGTCTGGGGAGGCCTTTGTGTTGGAGGGTTTACAGCTTTTTAGCTTTTGTTGAAATCAGCAGGTTCAAACAGTGTCCTACAACCAGCTGGCACAGTCCTGAACCTCAGGACTCCACTGAACTGGGATGAGGAATGCGAGGTCAGAGCCAATGCCATTGCCAGGGCTGACTGAGTCATTTTACACTCTGTCATCACTCTTATCACAATTTTACCCCCTCTTTCACTCTATCTTGATTGGTCACTCCTCTCTGGAACACCTCTGCACCCTAGAGGCTTTATCTGTGATTCCTTATCATCCCCAGCTCTGCCTATCTCTCACAGCTCCCCCCTCCTTTTGCTTCTCTTTTTCTTACTGCACGACTCTCACTCTCCCTTTCCATTTGTCTGTTGTCTGTCGTATTTGTCCTTCTCTATCTCCTGTAATAGAGTTGGAATTATATGTTGAAAGTAAATAGTGTTGAGGTAAAATAGATGTAGGTTTCAGTCAGGCCCCTCCAGGAGCAAACATCTATAGATCCTGAGTTAATTATATTATTCTTTTTTGGGTACATTTCCTGGTTGTACCCTGTAATCACAGGGATGAACTTATCACTAAAGTACATCAGTGAAGATAGCTGGACTCTACACTTTGCACAATGTCAGCAAGGCAAGACACTAATTATGTTAAGTCACCCAGATTCACAGCAGAAGCACATTTATGCAGGGTCCATTTTAAATTCTTAATTGTGCCTTACTGTTAAAAGTAGAGTGTCTGGGTATATGGTGTATAGCCGTAGGAGCTGTTTGCCCTTGGTGATTCTTTCATCTTCAGATTTAATAGCACGAGTCAAACAGTGTTTGGTAAATTTGACTGGGGTACATCAAGTAGCTGGAGTTCCTTGTGCTAATATTGACCTGAAGGAGTGGGTGAAAAGGAACGTGTGGGACATGAAGATCCCTATGAGATGGAACAGGGGCAGAATGCAGTGAACATTGTTAGAGGACGAGTGTGTTTGATATGTGTCCTTTGTCTTTCTTGCCTTGAAAGTCATTAGAATCTGAGACTTTTATTTGGCAACTGATTTTCATAATGAAGGTGACGGTAGCTACTTTAAGGTCTTTCGACACCGCTTTGAGGTTTTTACATGAACCTGTTACAGAGTTCATTTGACACTTCCTTCCAGAGCAGTACCCTGTGTACCTCACAGTGCTTCTTTTCATATCAGTGCATTTTAGTGCTGATTAGAGAGGCACAGATATGAAACTTTAGGGGCCGATAACAATAACCATGAAAAATTCCTAAGCTGTGTCCAGTAAGATAAGATAAAATAAGGTAAAACTTTATTGTCCGGAAATTTTACTTCCATCTCTACGTGCTCGACAGAATAAAACAAAAAGCAACATAAAAACATCTGTAAGGTTGCCCTCAAGCAACCACCGAAAACACATGATACAATATAAACAACATCTGACACAGCTGTCCCTGATCATACACAAACACACATACACATACATACATTCCACATCCAACACATCCAAACGTATCATATAATTTATGATTGTTATGATCACAGTCCCTTTCTGGGTAATTGTATACTCCATGTGTGAGTGTGTGTGTGTGTGTGGGGGGTCTTTCTGCAACATTGCACTCTGCTGTAATGCTCTTTGCTCTTTATTTATTTATCTATCTTTATTTTTAATTTAATTTAATACATACTGTGTACATATACTTATATTGTTTACACCTATACTTATATTGTTTAATATTCCATCTAGAGAATGTGTGACGTGCACCAACAACATCAAAACAAATTCCTTGTATGTGTTAAAAAACGTACATGGCAATAAAACCCTTTCTGATTCTGATTCTGATTCTGATAAAGCGCCTCCCAGAGGACAGAAGACTGTACTCCTCATGTAGGACATGAGATGGGTCCATGACGATTCTCTCAGCCAGTCTGGGGGTATGCTTAGTGCAGCTGTTGAGGAAGGAGTTTTCCACAGAGTAACCCACCATCTTGAAGAAAATCCCAGGAGCCATAATATCCTGGAATTCAGTTGGACTGAGAGGCCACTAAACCAGACTGAGCAGGACACTTTAAATGGTGGAGCAGAAGAATAGATCCAAATGTCCTGAGTCTCCTTAGAAAGTAAAGCCTCTGTTGTACCTTGTTGCAGATGAAGTCCACATGGTAGGTCCAGGACTATGTCTACAGTACGTGCAACTCCGGGTATTTGAAAGCTGATGTTTGCTTTATGGGTTGTTTGTGAACTGTGATCGGATCAATATGGGTGTCTTGTGTGGCTCCGAAGATGATCTCCTCGGTTTTGAGAGGATTGGTTATGAGTGCATTGTGATCACACCAATAAACCACTTTGTTGACACTGTCCAGGTACAAGTCTGACCCCTCCCCCTCCATCATCAGTGCTACCAGTGCCGTATCATCAGATACTTTCTTGTGGAGCGCCGCAGCTAGTGTAACCAGGGGCGAGTAGGTGTTATTGACTCGAACCAGCTGTTGCCTGTTCATGAGGAAGAAGCAGTACCAATGGAAGAGATATGGGTTAATCTCCATCTGATGCATTTTGGAGAGCAGTATGTCCGGCTGTATATGGTTTTATTTTCAGTGCATCCAGATGTTTTGAGACAAGGTGCATGACGGTAGCCAAAAACATTATCAGTGCTGCGCTCTCGCTTGTACACAAACTAGTATGGGTCCAATTCTATTTTGTATAGACTGACAGAGCATGTGAGAGATTGATCATTTCAAGCTCTTCATTAATACAGAAGTTAGGGCCACAGGTCGAAAGTCATTGCACTCCTTGGGACATGGTTTCTTAGGAAGTGGGATGATGTGTGAACTTTTCCAGGCTGTGGGGGGCAGTGTGTGTGTCTAGTGAATGCTGGAAAATGGGCTGCCACAGGGCTAGTACCTCGCTGTATGTTTTCAAAATAGAGGGTCTGATGTTGTCAGGGCTGGTGGACTTCCGTGCAATGTGGGTTTGAGAGACGTTGGCCGCCTGCTCCACTGATATTTCCACTCACATCTTCAGTCCCCACAGTTACTGACTCCACTACCGACTACTGACTGCTACCAGTAGTTTCAAACTTGGTAAAAAAGGTGTCAATTTGCAGATGCCAACTCATTGTTAGTCACCAATGATGTATGGTGTTTACGTGGCAAACCTGTCATGTTTTTCATTGTCTCCCACTTTACCAACTTTGATTGCCTCCACAAGGGGGCTCTTGTGTGCATCCTTTGCCTTTTTGAGTTTGCCTACAGTTTCTTTGTCTTTCTTCTTTCAGACATGATTTTCACTGAGATGGATTACACAACCTTCAGCAAGTTTCAACAAACCATAAAGAAATTAATGGCTGCTTGCAATGTAGGAACAATTTAAAAGTGACCAGTGTTAGCAGTGTTACGTAATTTGTCGTTTGCACTTCATTTGCACTGCAGGTTTCTTCAGTTGATGCGTCCTGATTCTATGCTAATAAAAGTCCTTTAAGTATCCAGTTCTTATAATACATCCATTTGGTATGTGCTGGACTATTTCTTGGCTGGAAGCAGTTGCCAGGCAACCAGCGGAGACACCAGGTAGCCCAGTTACTGCTCCCAAGAAATAGTGCGGCACCTAATCCCTTGTACAAAAACGGAAAATGTTATTTAAACTTGGTTTTGTACAGATTAAACTAATGAGATTGAACGTGTTAATTAATGAGGTTTAGAGGTGCAGAACGCCCTGGATAGAGCCAGACTAGCTGTTTCCTCCTGTTTTCAGCCTTTGTGCTAAGCTAAGCTAACCAGCTGTTCGTGGGAGTCTTATATTTAAGAGCCAGATAAAAGATTGTCGATCTTCTCACCTAACTAGCAATCTTAGACCAGCCACCATCACAATAGCAATGATGATGGATCTGAAGTATATTAATCATCCCAGACGTATTCGGTTCAGACACTTTAACTGTTTAGCGTATCTTGAATTGCTGCTGAAACTAATGTGTCCAAATGCTCTTTGGATATTGCAGACAGATCAGCTAAGTGAGGTTGAAACATTAACGAGTTTCTAATCATGATTTGTGTTGGTTTTGTTGAGGATAATCATCAATCTTACTGGATTAGTTTGAATTGTTATTGTTTCAGTCCAGTTTTGGATGTAACATTTCTATGGCTGCAACTGTGACATGAATGTAAGGTATCGACTGCCGTGGCACTGAACATGTTAATTATTTTAAATCCGTGTTTCTTAATTATTAGTGCAATTGCTTTGTGTTGATTCAGTCTGTTGTCCCTGAATGTGTGTGTGTGACTCCCTCCAACACCTGGCTTTATTTTAATTTTCCCCCACTCCAGTTCATTCAGCAACTCATTTTGCTGGCACTGAACTTTTGATGATTGTTTTGGCAGAAAACATATTTTTATACTCTTTGAAGGGAAAATATTGTAGAGACAGCTTGAAGTCCTCGCTCTCTAAGTTTAGTGAAGCCGTGGTTATCGTGGGTTACAGATCTGAAGACGCATTCCCCTGTTTATCAGTTAATTCTGGCCAAAATGACTTATTGTTATTCCCGCTACTTGTCTAATGGAACAGCATTATCAAGGCTCTGTTTTTATGAGATAATGCTTGGGAAGACACTGTTCAAGGTCTGACACGGTCTACCAGATGTCAGATTACCACAAGAAAAGGCACTGTAAATAAAAGCCAAGGCTGTCTTGCTGCGGCACACCACTGTATACAACATTGTGAGATATCAAAATGATCAGCCTATTACAGTCTTGACTGTGTTAAAACCCAATACATGACCTTCTTGTGTGCAGTGAAAATCACCATCACCTGATCCATAAATAAAGTGAAGGCATTGTACAAAAAAAAAGAGACTGGTCCAGTCTCCAGCAAGCTCCATTCCATTTTTTTTTCCCAGAGGCGAGTCACAGTCTACATTGTCTTATGTTTGCTCCATGTTGTCATTCTCAGCACATTTCATAATGGATGAACATATTTCCTTCGTATACAGGAAAGCGCTGATAATGAGAGTTCTCGTTCTTTAGAATTTGCACAACTGATGATAATGGACTTCATTATGTCCCTCTTCCAGTAAGCTGTCACCCTGAACAAATTTAAATTAGCCAGCCCAGAACAGATCTTACACCAAGATTATTTTCATTCAAGGCACCATTTGGAGCTGGTTTTGATTCCCTTTAATACAGGAATTTTCACTCCAGCAAGCAGCAGTCTTGTTTATTTGACTGTCACAACATTATAAATTACTGGCAGCTTTCTAAGCAATGATAAGAGGGGAGAAAAGTCACCTAGAACCAGCCTCGGCTAAGAGAACGGGGCTGATGTGAAGGATGCTGGCTCACTGGCTCCGAACAGGGCAAGGTGGGGTCTTGGGCGAGGGACCCTGAGGGAACCATGTGGTGGAAACCATACTGTGACTCATTCAATAAAGTTAATTAATGATATTTTACACATAATGAGGGTCGGTCTCCCATGTGGTACTCTCTCAGGTTGAGTTCATAGAGAGACAGCAGTTTTGCTGCGGCTGCAGGGACCACTCTGGAAACAAAACAAGGGGTTGTAACACGTCAAGTTGTATTAAGGTCATTTTGTTATGACTTTGTATGTTTGAAACTCACATTCTCCTTGACATAAGCCTCTAATAATGATTGGTTAATGGATAAACTTGTCATATAAAAGCTATTCTTCATATTAAGTCAAAATAGTCATATGTCATTAGCTTATTCACTTGTCAATATTAACAATAACATGTTTTTTTAAAAAGTAATTATTACATGGAAGGCACTGCACCTGCATTACAAACATGCAGGTTGGTTTGAAACCATCATGTTGCAACACAAATAATGATGACACAATAGGCCAAATGCAGGTTATTGGAAGCATAAGGAACAGCTAGAAATAACATTACTGACACAACACAAAGGGCAACATGTACCTTAATTACCATGTGTACACAAAGCAAGACGGTGTTTTTAAAGCAAGATTCAAAACCAAACACCAGTGTAGAAGACAATTTTGGCAAAAGAGAAAAAACAGACACGTGTGCAGGGTGCAAATTAATCTTAAATACAAAAGAAGACATGTTTGCATTGAAAATATGTAAAGGCACACCATTTACACAATGCTGTCCATTATGAATAAAAAGTTTGTATTGCCATATAACACCCATCTTTCTCGGTTAGCTCAGTACCAGTCTCACATTGCCAGACCTTCCTCCACAGCGCTGCGGAGGAGGGTCTGGCTAGTCCACACAGCATTCCGGGATGGGAGAAAAACGTGCTCTGGTTTATTGGCATTTCTTTAAACCAATCACAATCGTCATGGGCGACGATAAACGCCAGACGGAGCAACGGTGCCTCTGCAAAATAGCCTCGGGAAGGAACTTGTATTGGTGGAACGTGTACGTTCAAAAGTTGTTTTAGTCGTGTAACAGAAAACTCAAATTCAACAGATAGTCTAGCTAGCTGTCTGGATTTACCCTGCAGAGATCTGAGGAGCAGTCCTCATAAATCGACCGGAGTTTAAAATTCCAACACAAAGAAAGCGGAAGGTGACGGACATCCGGCCTCAAAGAGGGACTTCCGGCGGAATTTCCAGCCCCACTGGAGCAATCCTGGAAGTGGAACGTTGTGGATATAGACTAGCTCAGTACTTACTGGCACAGACAAAAAAACATCATGCACTTCATATTAAATGAATTCTTGGACACACAAACCTGCATGGTTCTCTCAATATTTCCAGTAAATATGCCAAGGTAACTTAATTTAACAAGAATAATGCAGATGTTTAAAAATGCTACATGAAGCATCCGTATAAGGATATGAGCTGTGCAGTCATTCACAGCTCATATCACAGCTCATGGTATGGGGTTGCAGGTTAGACCGTTACAGAAGAGTGGACATGCTAAGAGAGAAGTGAACTGGATTTGTGACATGGCCAATTAGAGAGAAAAAGAACAAAACTTACACATTGAGCTTGCATCCTTTTCAGCGGTAAAAAATGTTTTTCACAGTATGATGTGTACACACTAAAATTAAAATAAACGCAGCCAAGCTTTTCCACATTTGGTGTTTATCCATTTCTGGGCCTGGGAGTCAGATTTGCTGCCAGTTTGTGGTTCTGATTAGCATGTTTTCAGCTGTATTGACTCATGGTGAAACTCTGGGCTGGCTTCCCTCGAAAGGTGTAATAAACAGAACCTGGGAGGCTGCAGCATCTGCATTAACACCTTGCCGGGGATGTCTCCTAGGGCCCAGGAGCTGAGGACAGTGCCTTCCCTTCACACCTCGTTACTCCCATTCCCTCCCGTGACCTTTCCCTGCAGGCAAAAACGCACCCCATGAGACGGCAAGCCAATCAGTGCCCCTCTTCCATCCGGCCCCACCCCTCACAACCCTTCCTCCTCTGCCAAAATACACTGTCGCTGCAACTGTCATAGACTCTTTGGCTGAGTGGTGTCGTTGTCGCCCGCCCCCATCATTTACCTCCACTCTATCAGTCAGCGCTGTTTACGTTTAGGTGATTTTTGCTTTGAATCACTCCGGCGGAAACTGATGCAACCTTGAAGAGAATGTCTGTTGTTGTCTTTTAGACCCCAAGAGGAAGGAGAACGCTCTCTGAAAGTCTTGTCTTTCATGTCACTAATAGACAGAAAGCTGTCTGAATTACTTTTTTTTGGACCAGTCTTTACAAAGGTCAGGATGGGCTTGAATGCATCAAGCCTTGGAGAGAGAAAATGGAGTTCTCCGGGTGAAAGGAAAACGGACCCTCTGGCAAGGTTGCATGGTTCGTCTTTGATGCTCCTGGCTTGACACGGGGAGCTCACCTTGACTGGGTCATTTATTCAGACACACACTAAGTCACTTGGCAATGGGAGGCTGACAATTGCATTTAGCCTTCATGGAGCAATGATGCCAGGGCACCAGAAAACATTTTGAACTTTTAATGGCCTGTCACAGTTTAAGTGGTAATCTAAAATGAATAAACATTATTTTTTTGCCCTGGATATAGTAGTAAGAAAAATAGCTCTGCTACTGCTTATCAATTCCCAGGTAATAATCTTTGTTTCACGTTTTACAGTCAGCCATGTGTCCCAAAAAAAGTAAGCAAAAAAAAGTGAAAAGAGGCGTGAGAAACATGTAAATGGCACAGAAGCACTGGCTAGATGGCACTGCCCTTATCCCTTCTACCTTCTGAACAAACCATCCCAACCTGACCTAGGACGTCTGCAAGTCTCACACCGTAGATGAGTTGCAAACTGCAGTGTGGCGAGTCAGAGCACAGAAAAACCCTGTTAATTGGTCCAGTCTGGCTGGCCCCTGTCAGGCAAGGCCTTTCATGGCCTTTTCATGGGTTTCTCTTGGGAGAACTGAGGAGGCTGCCTGTAATGAGGCACCGTACCTGGTTGCAGAGGGGGGAATCAGGAGGGTCACTCGTGGGCAATTAGGGAGAAATAATGAGAGCTTTCTCTCTGTCTCTGTTTCTACCCCCCCCCCCCCCCCCCCCCCCCTCCTCCTCCTGTTTCCTGTGAGGATGGTGGCTCATCAGGTAACTTTTTTTTTCCGGGGGGGGGGGGGTCCCGTGAGAGGCAGCTCGAAGCCAAAAGTAGCACTGCAAGAAGAGAGCCAGAGCACTGTAGAGCTCCCACAAATACGCACAAAATAGCTTTGCCCACACATGCTGTAGCTCTGTTGAGCAACAGTGGCAGCAAGCGAGATTGCAAACTTGAAAAGATGACACTGAAATATGTGCACGTCACACTTATCCTGGAATATCTTAAAGTGATACTTGACATGTTTTCAAATGAGCTTAATCTGCATGCAAACTGCTATCGTAAGTGATATGTTGTGAGCACCGAAGGGATGAGATGCTATAGCTTAGCTTGTATGTAGTTCATCATACAGAACTAGTTTTCCCATCACTCCTGGGATTCCAGTTTTCATGCAGCTGGTGTTAGCTCCTTCCTGGCGCCTGCTCCTGTGTGGAGACAGATTTCCACTTCTTTGACAGAGATTGATGTGCTGCCTGTCCCCTGTTGTAATAGCACTCAATATCCACTGCACTTAATATCCAAATGGCACCAAATCAAAATCACGCTAGCCTGACATTGGGGTGAAACACCCCAGCTAAGTGCAGCACCTTATTTACATGCATAGAACTGATTCATTTATTTTAGGGGTCGAAGGTTGATCAATAATTTACATGAAGGTATGTGACTTGTATGTATGGTATGTCACATTGTACTTTTGTATGTATGTGAAATTGGCCACATGCCTCTAAGATAAATGGAGAAGCATGAAATTGATGTACAGATGGTTAGAGCTGTTATTAGCCATACAAATTGATTAAGAATCAAATTGAAATTGTACAGGGCAGGGAGTCCTTTTGCTGTGCATTTGCAGCTAAAAGGAACCTTATTAAATTTCGAAAATATATTGTTAAAATAATTAGTTTTGCCTTTTTAGGTGTGAAAAAAGACAGAGGATACTAAGGATACTGCTACCAAAACAAATGTCCTTTTCTGCAGCCTTAAGGTTCAGCTTTACATCAAAATAAAATCACTGTGAAGCTGTTCCTCCCACTTCCTTCTCCTTTAATGATAAATACAGTTTTCCTCTTTACAGGCTGCTTTGGTCTTGCTTTTTTCTTGCTTAACCTTCAATTTTGCTTTTACTGCTTTAGCACGATGTTAAAAAAAACCTTTTAAATGCATTTGTTGTTGGAAGAATACTAAGCCATAGTGGGTTGAAATGTAGCTGCTGCCCTTTCTGTGGACAGATCGGAGCTCGAAGGAGAAGAATACTGTGGGTGCAGACTGGTACTGAAGGCTGTGTTTTGCATTCAGTTTTTTTGTTTTGAAGTAGTACAACAACACTGATGGCATGACAGATTTGGGTTAGATATCCAGACCTGGTTTTGGATCTTGCTGTGTTTTGCCTCGGAGAAAGGGCCGTAAATGTTATAGCAGTCATGGAAATCCCTCCCTGGTTAAAGCTCCATCTGTGCACACGAGTAGCAGAATGTGCGCGAGGCAGTAAAAAATGAATGTGAGGATTGTGAGATGGCCCGGGGAGTCTGTTACGCTGATAGAAAATGTAAAGTGCTATAGTCATGGATGTAATGTAGAATGATTGTCTGTCTCCCCTGTTTATTTGCCAGTGTAAGCCCTGTAATGGAGACAAATGCTCGTCTGAGCCTGTGAACCTGCTGCTTTGGCAATCTAACTCCTGGCTATATGTAGCTGTGCAGACAGCCTGCACTGTGAGAACTGTGTGAAGGCAGGTGAGAGGTCCTCAGGTGACTAACCTGGGTTTTATGCCTTAATGACTCCTTGTTACTCTCATAGCTATTTCCCAATTGCCACCAGCAATTCCACCCTCTGTGTCCATTAGATGCAGGGAACATGGATCAATACGTGATGCAATTTCCCTGGGGAATGAGTGAGGCTTCTTTAGGGTGGCTCCTCCTCTTGTTCAACCTATTATTCTTATTCTCTCTCCTGCTTCCTCCGCCTCCTCTTTTTCCATGCTATGCTGAGTAAACCTCAGGTAGGTGTTGCAAAGACAAAAGGAGATTTTGCTCAATCATTTATCTAAGTAAGGTAAAATTTGCAGACGACAGGAAACACTTTGTTAAAGCAGCTAAAACAGAAACCCTGTCACCCAGGTCTCTCTAAAGCAGATGAAGAATGAGTCATCACCAGTCCAACACCCACCCAATAGCGAGGCTGGCACTCAGCATGCCAGCGACATCATCTGCCTTACAAGGAATGTTGCCCAGCTATTATCTTTGAACAATGAGACACGGTTTGCTAGTATTCGATTTCGCAAAGGTCAACATCATTCTGCCACTGGAGTAAAGTGTTGTTTTCATAATGAATATGCCCTAGATCATGCACAGACACAACATAGCCTATAAAGTCTCAGTGCATTAAAGCTCAGAGTGCAAAAGCACATTATAAAGCAATTGCATACCTTTGTTAACAGAACTCTTGTTTTGTGTGTGTGTGTGTGTGTGTGTGTGTGTGTGTGTGTGTGTGTGTGTGTGTGTGTGTGTGTGTGTGTGTGTGTGTGTGTGTGTGTGCGTGCGTGCGTGCGTGCGTGCGTGCATGCATGCATGTGTGTGTGGGTGTGAAATTTCACTGCACACTGTGTTGGTCCTTTTTGCACTATAAAACCCATTAATGAATAATGAAATATTGAGTTGTAGAGGCTGTTAAAAGATGCTTTTTTTATTCATTTTATTCTTTTTTCACTCTGTGATATGTATTTGATTATATTTATTTCTGGGGACCTGATTTCGACCATGATGAACATCAAAATAATTAAATGAAAATGCTAGTGTTATTGAGCTCCCTCTCATTTCATATCTATTATTTTCTGTACTACTTGAGACCAATATATAATGGTAATCCTCAACATCCTTAATGAAACCCAGAAGAAGCCCTCAGCTCTTCTGGAATTAGTTTTCTCATAATTGTTGTTCTGTTTTGAATACCTAAAAATAGCACCCTCAGCTGTTCAGACAAGTATGAAGAACTGCTCGGACCAAGAAGCCCCGCACCCTGTATGCAGGAGGATGTACGCTGCCAACTGAAAACATGCTAATTAGGCAAAGCCCCAAGCCTCAGTGGTATTCAGACACCGGTCATCGAATGAATTTGTGTATTCCTTACACACATATTTTTTTACACATACTGTAGTTCCGGTAAATTTCCATCTTGTGCCTTTTCACACATGCAATGCTGGAATAGATGGGGCAAGAGACAATTTAGCAGATGCCGGTAATGAAACACTTATGGATGCCAATCGCCATTAATCTCAACAGAAGAAGAAGAAGATGATGGGGCAAGGCCAGATGTAAGTGTACGTGGCAGGATAAATCTCTTATTATTTTCAGGAACATGGTGGGCGAGGAGATGTTTTTTGTCGGTTGCCAATGTTCTTGTAATGTTTTTAATATTAATACCATGCATTCAATCAGTGCAAAATTCTGCACCAAGGCTGAATTTCGGGAAAGAGACTTCAGATACAGTATTAGGGGACCACTGAGGCCTATATAAAAGCATCCAAAAAGCAGCATGTCATAGGACCTTTAAGGTTTGCTGTTTTGCACAATAACTTCTGATCGATTCCTTCAGTTTGTTTGGGAGAGGCCTCGTATATCGATGGGGGATATGGAGTGCAGCATTTGAATGTTCCCTTGCTGTGGTAGTGTGCAGCTTTTCTCAAGGTTAAGTGTTTCATGACAACTGATTGTAAATGCAAAATGCAATGTTTACAAGGCAATGGACAACTCTTTTTTACCACCAGTCATCACTGTCAGGGGTCAGTGATTTTCTGTGGGCTTTAGGTTTTGGGGTTAGCACACTGTAGCAGTTGAAAGATGTGCATGGTGCGTTGGGTGATCACAAAGTCTGAAATTGGCCCAGAGAGAGCACCGCTGTCAGAAAAAGACCACAGCATTGAAGAAAAGAAATGGAAAATGCCATCCCCTGCTGAGTGAATGAATTCATGAGTTTCTCTGTGAACTTTTGGTCGTACTGCTTGGATCACAGGCATCAGCAAAAAGCACTCTTAACATTCTACAGGTTTCTAAAGGGTATAATAAAACAGGAAGGGTTATTTATCTCACAATGCATAGATTAGGGTGAGGTAGTAGCGATAGGGGGGTATTCAGTGTGAAAGCAAAAGGAACCAACAGTTAACATCTTGTCCCATTGTTATATTTTCTGAAGGGGGATATTTCTGCCAGCCCTTCTATGCTGTTTCCAATTGATGGTGTAGGTGTCTCCCTCCATCTCTTTAATCAACACACAATGTTATCTTCCAACAGCCCTGGCCCTGCATTTGTTTCTGTGACTGTTTCACAACTGTGTTGTGGCTTCTGAATGGCAGCCTTTAAGAGATGAAAGAGCAGTGGACGACAGAAAAGACGAGACGGACAAAGAGGGAAAATGAAACGGAGTAGACAAAAAAGAAGTCTCTGGTTCAGGATCTGAATAAGAGACATCAGTATGTGTGGGCAGTGTTAAATAATTTACTCCTCCCTGATCAGACCCTGTTTAATTAGGCCTTGTTTTGCTGATTTAATCAGGCCCTCTTGGTTGGGGTGTTGGGCTATGAACTGTGAGGGGTGAAGGATCATCATATGCTTGCCTGCTGCGTGATCACAGCGGGGCCTCAGGTAGAGGACACAGGGACACATTCTGCCGGCTGACTACAGTTATTGCTAACAACACTAACAGGGCAGAGCAGCAAACCCCGATGACTCCTATAGACCTGCTAACAGGCTGCTGTCTAACACATTTCATGGATTCACTTAAGTCTAATTACACTCTTAAACTAAACCTTTTGTACAATTATCTTTGTATGTGATTGTGCACAGATGTGTGAACCATCCCTTCACTCACCCCCCCCCCCCCCCCAGTGACAGCATCTTTAGAACTGGGATCTTTCTGGAAATGATAGCAGAGAAGTAGGGTTGCATCTAAGAATTGTGTTGCCCAAGGCTAGTTTAGAGGAACTGCAAGCTGCCAGAGGATCCAATTGCAGGCCCCTTAAAAAAGCTGTCTGAAGTGGAAAAGCACACCTGACGGCCCACCAGCATGGCTTTCAAGCCACTGGATGGTAGTATGAAAGTCTTTGTACAAATCAATTTTCTGAGAAAAAGGGGTAATATTATACAAAAGAAAAGGTTGGACAAATGTCCAGATGACCATCTGTGTTCTCGTTTCTTCCCGCATAGTGAAGAGATGGACTAGTTAGGCAGTTTTTCTCTCACACTGTAGAATAGATGTGAATCGGCCAGTGGACATTGAATTTGTTTCAAGCTTTACTCCCATGACGTGCAGCCGGTGCAGAGGTACACACTTTGATTTGTGAAATGCAGAGAAGGGGGAAGAGAGAAGACGGAGTGGAAGAGGAAGAAGAAGCAAGGTGAACAGAAGTGTAGTGTCCCGCTGAGGTAATTTGCCTTAGGTCTTACAGAGCTTACTCGCACTGCTGGCAGAGTCATATGAAGGCTGTTACGGGAAAAGGAGAAGATGTGGGAACAGCATGAGATGCCAGGAGAATCACAAGTGTTGTAGCTTTACCTTGTAGCTTCAGCAGAAATAAGAAAGAGTGTGAGAGAGAAAGCTCGGAGTGGAGTAGGGTTTAACTAATACTCAAACAAAGGTAACTACATCAGCATGTGTGCACGGGCACATGCGCACACCGTCATCATCCATCCAGTGCGTCTGGGAAAGCTAAGGCCAATTTTCTTGGGAGTGTAGGGGTTTTGAGCACACATAAGCACCTGTGACACCTTTGGCAGTGCCAAGAGCCCACACATCAGCCAGCGTTGACAGCATGGCTGGCACATGCCTGAGGGGCCCGGGAAACTTCATCTCTATAATTGCATCCCATGTCAACCTGTGACAAGTCAGGCTCAACCAGCACCAATCATCAGCCAGGCAACCTCCACCTCCTTTACCCTCTCGTTTCCTCCCTAGCCCAACTTTCACCCCGCTCAGTACACTCCAATTCTAGCTATCTGCTGCGCATCTTTGATTTTGAATATGTAGGGGTAGCACCTCTGAGCGAGCCATTACATCTTTATCTTTATCTCAGCACCTGATACCATCAGCATGACTCAACCGTCAAAGCAGCTCTGTCTCATTAGTCCTCTTCTTTAAAAGTATCTGTTAATGTCGGCATTTTCCATTGATTCCATCTGTTATTCTCACTTGCACGCTCTAGCTGACACATTTAACTCATTTAATGTTAATTACACAATATGTGTTTGATTTGAGTGCCGTGGATGAAGATGATAATAGACTGTCTACTCTTACAGGACTGCTAGCTGTCGATTCATAAGCGCTTTCACACCTCCCGTGAAATGTCTTGAGTGTGACAATGATACAGTCAGTTACCAGACGCGTTAAAGCAATGTACTTTTGTGATTTAACACGAGGAGGCGATTCGTAACAACTCTATGTGCGTGACGGCAAGTTTGTAAAAGTTGGTACAGCGGAAAGTCCTTGTGATCTTTCATAAGAGATATCTGTGTGTGTGTGTGTGTGTGTGTGTGTGTGTGTGTGTGACCAGATCTTTGATCTTTGGTGAGTGGTGTGTGTGTGTGTGTGTGTGTGTGTGTGTGTGTGTGTGTGTGTGTGTGTGTGTGTGTGTATGTGTGAGTGAGTGAGTGAGAAAAAGAGCGACATGGTGCTAGTGCCTCCTGCCTCCTACAGATTGAGGTGAGAGCAGCCAGGTGGGGCCTGGTCGTGTCTGTGTGCCACAGTAACTGGATGTGATGGGTGGCCTCTGGGGATCTCTGCCTTAGAAGTGCTAAACGAGCGAAGCAGAGCAATCACACTGTTCCTGTGTGCCTGTGCGTGCATGTGCGTTGTGAACCCACACACACACACACACACACATATATATATATATATATATATATATACACACACACACACATATGATAGTCAGTTTGCTTTCCTGTTGCTACTGGCTCTGTGTCTGTGGAGCTGTGCATGTCTGCTGTAAAAGACACTGCATTTATCCCCGGACTAAATATAAGCGCCACGAGATGGATGATACGATTAAAAAAAACTTTAATTTATTAAATGTTGCCAGGTAACACACCTTTTAAATAACAAATACACAAACATGGCTGCTGCTGCTGCTTCAGGTCAGTATGGTGATGATAAATGCTGCAGGCAGTCCACATGCGGTGCAGCTGTAGTGCCGCTCTGCCAGCATGACTCCAGTCACAAAGGTGGTGACAAGACACTGGTTTCAGTCTAGAGATTGTGACCCCCACCCTCCTTTAACTAGGTCCACTCCCCTGATGCCCCCCCTCCACCCGTTGATTAACCAAATGGAATTAACTTAATTCAATTAAGGAGTAAACGATTTCCTCCCATCAGAGTGTTTGTGTACATTGTTGCCTTTTGCACCGCAGCTGTGACTCTGTGTGTGTTTCCTTGCATGCTTGCATATATATTACACGTGCAACCTGCAAACTGAGCTCTCATGCATATGAGAACAAAACAAACGGTTGTGTGTCACAGGTTGTGTTCTTGCCGCGGGCCAACGAAGCCCCAGCGGTGACACCACAGTATAGAAGCCTCCCGTAGCGCCGGGACCTCACGGCTCCGTCCGCGTCCTTGTGCGGCGCTCGAGCCGAGGTGAATGCCAAGAAGTCTCAGAGCCACTCCATCAAGCAGCCCCCCCCCCCACCCCACCCCAGGGGAACACCAGCCAATGAATTACAGATTAGATCATTGTTACAAGATCATAACAGTGATCTAATTGCCAATTTCTCTTTTTAATTGAATTTGGTGGAGTGAAGAGGCAAAGATAGGATACATGGGACTTTGTGTGGAGCCGATTGAAGTCGGGTAGCTGTTGACCAGACACAACAGTTAATGAGGGAAAAAATACCAGAGCTTGACATTTGGCTGCACACTGGGCGTTGACTGCAAAAAACGTCAGGCCCAATATCCTTGACAGTGCTTCTTGTTCGGACTGAATCTCATTTTTTGGAACGTTTAGGGTGTTGGCTCACTGAAATAAGTCAAATTGTATTGACAGCATTATGAATCACAGTTAAATCAATGTAACTGGTTTGCGCACGGTTGCTTGTTGATAGTCTGGTAGTCTTGTTGAAAGTTTGAGTTTTTTCCTTCAGGAATTGAATAATGTTTTTTTGTTTTCCTTTTTGTTTTCTCATGCAAATGGATTTAATCTGAAGCTTTAAGCTGCTGCTCTCTGACCTGGTATCAGCTAATTGCAGTTTGTCTGTCTGTTTTAATGTCCCCCCTCTCCCGTATCCTCAACCTTACACCCCGCCACTTCCAAAATCCTACATCCAGTCCGACCAAAAATGAGCTCCACAGTGTTGTCTGATTATAGCTTGGTTAAATTAGATGAGATAAGTTAGCCCACATCTCCTCCACCGCCTTGCTTGAGAGCTGACAAGCCCAATACATCTGCCGCGGGCATGGTAATTGAGATGGGGAGGGGGTGAGGGTGGTGGTGGTGGTGGGGGGGGTGATAGTTGGATGTGGAGGAGTGATCTGTGTGTGTGTGTGTGGGGGGGGGGGTCTCTCCCTCCATCTCTTGTTCCTCAGTACCTGTCATTGATGAGGAGGCAAGGAGAAGCTTCAGCTTGAAGCTGTCATCGGCCCTCTGAATCTGTCTGCCTCACTCTATCATCCCTCCCTCCTCCTTCCTCAATCTCTCTCTCTCTCTCTCTCTCTCTCTCTCTCTCTCTCTCTCTCTCTCTCTCTCTCTCACTGTGTGTGATGTGGATGCAGAGTGTGTAAGTCGTGAGCCAGCCAGCGAGCGTGTGCACTGTAGGAATCAGCGCGACCAGCTCTTGAGGCGTTTTTAAATCGGAGACGCCACAGACCGACTGGGTGCAGGCAGCCCGCCACCCTGACACCGCCGAGACTGACGCTCCCTCTCCCGGTCTGACAGGCCAATCGCAGGCCACCGCTCGCCCTCCTTCCATCCACAGCGCTCTCTCTCTCTCTCTCTCTCTCTCTCTCTCTCTCTCTCTCTCTCTCTCTCACACACACTCACTCACTCACACTCCATCCTCCTCCTCTTCTTTCTCTCTCTCTCTTTCTCTCTCACTCTGGTTTTCATTCCTTTGCGTTCAATCTGTGCATCCCCTCCTCCTCCCCCACCCTCTTCTCCTCCTCCTCACACCTTTTGGTCAGAAGAGGAAGAGGAAGCCCAGCCCAGGGAGAGACGCTGAGAGGATGAAACTCTGACACGCCGACAGACCACAGGGAAACAAGAGCACAACTGTGAGTACAGCAGTCCTTTCACCTCTCACTCAGGCTTAACGCTGTCACATACACCTCGCCTCTCACACACACACACACACACACACACACACACACACACACACACACACACACACACACACACACGTGTCTGGCATACACTTCAAGCACACACAGTGACTTGACTCTACACACAGACTAAAAACGGTTCTCACCATCCATCCACTGCTCAAGTGTCTTTGTCTTTGTTAGGCAGTCACAATAACATTTCAAAGAATTGCAGGATTGTGTTTTTTGTTTTTGGAACATGTGCGGTGTGTTCCTTTATGTCTGCTGTTTGGATTAAGCTTTGTCCTGTATTTAGTGCTGTGCACAGACTGCAAACAAAAACAATCCAGCAAAAGTGTGTGTGTGTGTGTGTGTGTGTGTGTGTGTGTGTGTGTGTGTGTGTGTGTGTGTGTGTGTGTTTTTCATACTATAGAATATCACAGTTTGTGACATTTCCCCCTACTTTAATGGATTCACTTTATGCTTTTTGCCAAAAGTCAACAGTGGATTTTTATGTTTCTTTGTTTGGCTCAGATAAAAAAAAATCACCCCAGCAGTATGCAAGGTCAACTGAATAATGTTTCACAACCACCGCCTCACGTTGTGAGCTTCTTTTGTCTGTGCAGTTTGGCTGTTTTTTATTGCCAATATAGGCATGCTGGATCACAACATGAGGGAAACGTCCCTGTTCTTATCTCCCATCTTAAACGCATAAGCTGCTATAAGCCAATAGATGCCTGTGGGGTGAAAAAAGGGGGCGTACTTTCCTCTCAATGGCACAAGAATCCTAAGCAATCCCCACTGCTTATTGTTTAGCACTCAGCCAGGGGAGGTCTGCGTGTAGGCGCAAGCGGTGCCGATCACCGCTTGCGCCACACTATTTTTTGATTATGTTCCTGGTTCATCTCTGGCTGAGGCGATTTCCTATTTCCTTCTCCCATTTCGAGAGCGGGGAGTATAATATGATAGCGGCTCACATGCGGGGAAGTGCAGACAGTGGATCTGTGCAGAGGACACAGATTGCATTTCCCCTGGAGAATGCTCTCGCTGTATTAAAGGCACTGGAGGGCTGCCCGGCACTTGTCATCAGCTCTGCTAGTAATGCTAGCGAGGGGAGAAAGTAGACGTGGTGTTTACGGCCACTCTCTCATTTAAAGAGCTCCCATTGGCCCTAATGCAACAGCTGCATCACTCCGGCCCGTTGCAATCCAGGTTATATTACATTTGTGAGGCTCAGGATATTGTGTGGCGCCTCACTTTGCTCTGACAATCTGATGAGCAAATGTTGAAAATGAAAAGCTATATATGTTAAACACCCAACAGTATATTAGATTTGTTGTTGGACTATAAACTCCTGGAGTGAGAACTAGGCTATTTGCATTTTTATGATGTGGTTGAACATGGATCACATGCACCACAGAGCCTGTTTCTGTTTAAAATTGAATATATACTGTATATTACTCCTCATTTTAGTTGTTTGTAGTTCTGTTTCTTTTCATCTCTTTGTTGTTGATTTTCTGGCATGTTTAGCTTCTATTTTTTATGCTTTCCACGTGGCTGAATCTAAATGAGGGATTGATCTTGACTGTTAGAGATGTGAAGTGACACATCAATGGCTCTCGAGGCCCAAAAATCCTCTGGTTGCCGATGTGTCAGCAAAAGTGAATGAAAAGCTTGAGACTTACTTCCTCCTCTGTCTGGCCTTGGCGAATTTACTGAACCCTTGTGGTTTAAAACACACACACACACACACACACACACACACACACACACACACACACACACACACACAAAAGCACAATGGCAATTCAAGGTAAACAAGACAATTATCTATCCTTTCCTCCTTTGTAGTGTTGCCTTCTTTTTCCATTGCAAGGATCACTGGAAAAGGCTGATTAGTTTGAGTTAAAAGAAAAAATGATTTCCTGTCCTACACAAGAAAGTACTGACCATGCTGCCTCACCTATAACCACCATCAAAGCTATCATATTCATGGCACAGGAAGATTACAAAAGCTACATCACAAAAAGTAATTTAAACTCTCTAAATTAATGCAACTTTCATTTTGGATTTGCCTGTGGCTTTCTCAGAATATTCCTGTAATTTAAATGCAGAACGCCTGTCTGCTTCTGACTTGGTCTCTGACCGCCAATTTAAATGTATCTTCTCCACGTTGTATGTTTCATTGTTGAGAAATATATTCAAAGGAAGTTAATAGCCTTTTATGCTAGGAAACATATTTAATTACAAATATCTCTCACTGCAAAGCTTTCACCCCAGAGGTACTATTAATGTAAGCCTGTGATATTTGCAGTTATTAAACCGCTTGTGAAGGCAAGATGAGTTACTGTCACCCCATATTTATTACTATCTGCTCGTGTATCTGCACTTATTGATTACATGGTTGGTAACCAGTCCTGATCATCAATAGAGATCCTTACAAGGCGAGGGCCAGATAGTCTTTCCACTCTCCCTGAAGGCTCAATTACACAGCATGCACAAGGAAATGTGTGGGGGGGAAAGATCAGCTTCTGACAAGGTCAAATTATATGTGTCAGCTTGTTGAGGTAGTCAGCCACATCTGAATGTATAAAACATTCGGAGAATCAATAAATGTTGTATGCTAGAGCTCTTAAAATATTCAGATTGCTTGCTGATTAAATTATGTCTACTGGAAGAGATGGTTTGAGCGCCTCCTGGGTGTTTTTGCTTATTTTCAGAAAAATCTCCACCTGACTTTGGAGTATTAGCTGCCAGTAATTGCACATCTTGAATAAATGAGTGACAGAATTGACTAATTTGCCAACTTGCTACCATTTAAACGATGTTGATTACAATTGCAAGCCCATCGTATGTTGACATAAATGCAGCGCTACTTGTGTTTCAGAGTAGAAAAGTTGATGTTGTAATTGGTGCTTTGTGGAGCTGTTTGCCCTTGGTGGCGTTCTCAGACAATACACAGCCTATTCAAAACCCATGAATACCGCAATTCAATGATGAAGGACATATGTAGCAAATATTGAAGATTTTCACTTGGTGAAAAGCCAAAAAAGCAGAATTGATTTGTTGAGTGAGCCTGGGAAGGATAGCCTCTCCTCGAAAAACCTTTTGTGAGAAAGATGGTAATTGCAGGGCAAAGTGCTGCTTACAAAATACAAGAGGATTACCACATGACACCGATTGAAAGGCTTTGAAAGATATACATATCAACAAATACATTAGTTTGATCTCACAAAGTAGCTTCTACACTGGCAAAATTTGTTATGGGTCAGTTCACCACACATTTTTTCATTTACCTGGAGTGCTATCTGTCCATGCAGATAGTTTGGGTTTCATTCGTCTAGATTTGGAGATATCTGTCTTTAAGATTTCTGCCACCCCCCCAATACGGTGGAGGTAAATGGAATTTGGTTTTGTGGTGCTCAAAACATTGAACAATGACATTTAAGAACAACAACAACAAGAATGTCTCTTAAAAGATGTTCTAGTTTTGTTCTTGTTACTTTCATCATCAATTAATTTACTGAATATGTCTACGATCAATCAATGAATCATTTGGTCTTCAAAAATTCCCAGAACCCATGCTACTTTCTTAAAACCACCAACAACCCAAAGCTGTCATAGAAGATGAAGAAATGACCAAGAAAACCAGAACATATTCACATTTGAGAAGATGGAGCCAGTGAATGTTTCCTTTAAAAAAACTACTTAAACGATCACTTTGATAATTAAAATAGTTGCAGATTAATTTTCCTGTGAATCGATTCAGCTGCAATGGAAACTGTCACCAGTAATGTCTGTTTATTATCCAGACTAGCCAAGACATTTCTTTGTGGAAAGACACACTGCTGTTGAGTCAAATGTCCTTTTTCAATGCTATGAGCGCCACACCTCCACGGTTTTAGGGCGGAAGTAGCAAGACAGATATCGCCAAGCACAAAATTTGTTTTGTGTGAATCACCTTGTTAAAGTTGCCCTGTACAGAAATGGTGCTGTGACCAGGATGTTTATTTAGTCCATTTTATTAGAAAGTTTACCGCAGCCCTGGGTGGGCTTTTGCCACTCAGTCGCTATTTAATCATTTGGTACCCCGAGCGTTAACCTTCATTACCTCTCTGTGTCATTCTCTGCAGGGTCATGCAAAGTATCATCAAATATTTATGATATTAATAATTGCCTTTAGGAAGGAAAAAAGAACATAAATAAATCTGCTCTTCAAAGCACACAATTAAGAAGTCCATTCCATTTAATAAATGGGTGAAGGGGAAATAAAAGGGCAATCCTGGAGCAGAAAGGGGCGAGACGTTACAAAACCAAAACCAGACTAAAGATGGAGATGCCTCAAAGTAGGAGCAGCAGACGGCTTTCGTGGTACAGTGGGATGTTTCTTCTGTACATTTGTGCATTATCTGGTGTGCAATTGTTCTTCTGAGGGCTTATGCGAGAGAAATCGTTGTTGTGGATGGCTTGAGCATCCGCGGTCCCCAGGGGGCCTCCTACATCGACAGACTCCAAATAGACAACCATGCAGACACCCACACACATGCGCACACATATGTACACAGAGCCTGTTTAGCATAGAAGCCGATTGAGGCAGGGCCCAACATTAATTATCTGTTTTTCAGCCGAGGTCTGGTGACGGTGATTAGAGTGAGGTTTTTTTGGAGAGTGGTGCACACACGCTCTAATGAGGAAAACTGGCCTCTCTATAGAGCTCTCCAGGCACACTTGATCTGCTTCGTGGCTCTGCAAGTGTATGTGTGTGTGTGTGTGTGTGTGTGTGTGTGTGTGTGTGTGTGTGTGTGTGTGTGTGTGACTGTTGCTCCTCCAGGCTCACTGCTGGGAGAGACACTCTCTGAATCTGAGGTTCAGAAGCCGTTGTAAGAGTTGAGACACTCCCAATGCAAAAAGGTCTTTTACATAATTGCCGTTTAATTGTGACTTATTGTGATGATTAACGTTTGGGTTTCTGGTTGTTTTGGCTTTGGTGCTCGCCAAAGCTTGAGCTGCTTTAAAATAATGTGATTTTGCGAGCAGACCACATGACAGCATGGACCAGTCTGTATCCCATGGAGTCTGTTTGGAAAAAAAAGAAGCAAGCTGCTTTCCATGCAAGAGAATTATAAATGGCTGTGTCCAAACTTTGGCAGCACGAAGCCAAAAATACCCTGCACAGTAGTGTGGAACAGCAGTGAATCTTGTGTTCATCTCAAAACAAAGCGATGATTTTGTACTGCCGGCTGAGAAAGCGATAACTTGAATAAGGTTAGAGATTTAAAATTCAGGAGTCAAATGCTCGCAAGGTTCAGGTTACTTTGACCTAAATAAGCTGTGATACGCTTCAGGGTTTCCCATGTAAAACATTGTTCTATCTGAACATGACAGAGTTTAAACTGAACCAAATGCACAGACATTTTCAGCAGCAGGAGCAGCAGATTGCATGGCTTGAAATAGTAGTTTTCTTTCACCAGAAGCACTGGTCCAGCACATCACCTCTCCAGTATCGTCGACTAAATCACATTTGTGAAAATGCCAATGTTGGTGTGCACCTGACTGATAGATTTCTGCCCGCACCAGGTTGGCTTTAGGCAAGGGGCCTACACGTCATTTTCCACACCATTTTGTCCCAAAGTCGATTACTTTGCCTCTGCAGCTATGGCCACCTCTGAATTGAACTACACATTTAGCTCTGGAGCTGCCAATAAAAGTCAGAGAGCCCGGCTTCCATCAGCGTAATGATATTTCAGCCTCAGTATTAGTTCAGCACTGTTCTCCACATCAGTTTCTGCTCAATTAAAGATGGTCCATATTTAAATAAGTAGAAAATCAGAACGCCGGCCCGGCCCGTGTGCATTCAGATATGCTGTCGAACGGTTAAATGATGAAGTTTGAAATGGACTTTTCAAGCAGCCAAACGCTCCACACCTTTTGAGTTTGAATAAGGGGAACTGTTCATTTGTAGCTGCGGAATTTCCCTTTAACGTTATTGATGTAGATTAACTTTTAAAAAGGTAAGTAAGTGAAATGTGAAATAATTCATCAAGAGTCAGCCATGTAAGAAATGTGATTTTCTCTGGCAGAAAAAAACCCGTAGACCATTACCCCAAACAGAGGAAGTAGATTAAGGATGGGGCTCTCTGTCTCTCTCTCTCTCTCGCTCTCTCTCTCTCTCTTTCTCTCTCTCTCGCCTTCTCTCTCTCGGTCTCTCTGTCACTCTCTAGGCCTAAAAGTATGAATAGCACATTTCCAACTAAATTGCCAGGCAGAGCAGAAGAAAATAAATTTCAGCTAGTGTCAGCCCTGTGCGCTCATGGTTTGGAACTTCCGTTGTCTTCCCTTCCCCGGCTACTTCGGCTTTATTTAGCGGGAGCTGTCATTTCCCATAAATCCCTAGGAGGAGGCGTCCGTCAGAGCTGCCAGCTCCCCTGTGTGGAGCACCTGTAAGAGGGGAGCGAAGTGACAGTTGTGCTGGGATGGTCCCATCAAACGTACAGACACACAGAAACACACAGAGGATCGCTTGCTCTGAGACCTTTGTATTTTTCTAAACAGAGTAGCAGCTTCCACAGTCATTGAAAAGTCAATACATTACAGGAATTGTAATAGATTTCTGGTCT
This sequence comes from Sander vitreus, assembly GCF_031162955.1. Lineage (NCBI taxonomy): Eukaryota > Metazoa > Chordata > Actinopteri > Perciformes > Percidae > Sander > Sander vitreus. Next base: position 8,921,661 of record NC_135869.1, on the reverse strand, counting down.
ACGAGTTAGCTTGAAGAAACTTCGACCTGCTTCCATAAATTAAGCACCTTTCAAATAAACGTAGTCCTGGTAAATAAACATTAGACTGAGTTTCTTTCTTTTGTGCCTCAATCTCAGTGTTTTGTATCGATGTCTGTGCCTTGGCCGTCAGCCTTGACACTTTAATAAATGGCCGTAGTGAATAAATGTACAGTGAACACAAGGTCAAACTATCTGTCAATTGTCATTTGCCACAGACTAATTGTTTTATTATTATATTTATAAATGTCGCTCATACATGCTTGCGAGGTAGAAAAAGAGAAGTCTTTCTTTTCCCTTTTTTTTGTTTATCAGATTCAGCTGTCAGCGCACATGCTCTATCATCTGCGCTCCAGGAAATTAGAAAGGAGAAACGTTTGACAGCACAATTTCACAAAACACCGCCACGCCATCATTTCATTTTCTCTGAACCCTTTTTTTTTTTCCTCTTTCATTTATTTATTTCATTGTCTTCTGAAAAACAAACAGAGCGATAACAGCGGTTCCTTTTCCAGGTAATTTATCCCTGTTGCCGTGTTACGCTTTACTCTCACCTTGCACAGGTTTAGCCCCAGCTAATTAGCCAGCGCGCAGGTGGGATGTCACCTAATCAAAAGAAGAGGGCTCAAATTATGTAGGAGATGACTAACACAAATACTGTAAAGGGCGGTTTGGTTTAACAGCTGTTGGCTTGATGCCATTTTGATGAGTAGGATCTTGATGGAGGGGTTGATTGGTTGGTTGGTCCGGTTCTGCCCTTGGCGTGCTGGCCCGGGTTGCTCTAGTGAGTCTTGACCAAGAAAGCAAGAAGTCTTCAGTCGCCATGCAGCCATGGTGGTTATACATCACCAATATCAGTAGCTGATGGTCTGCTTATCTCTCAGGTATCGATTGGAGGACTGTGCAGAGGGGACCAAGCGGCGCGGCCAATCAATGGGGGCATTTCATTCCCCTTGAACGTCTGCTTTTTGATCCTCAACACTGATTGGTCGGGCTCACTCCTATACTGTGGGGATTTTTTATTTTCTGTTCTGTGTTATAAGAAGGAGTGGGTGGAGAGTGATGAACACTTTGGTGCTGGCAGCCTGCTGAGCTTCTCACGGATGTGCATGGCATATGTACGAGAATCCTGTTGTGTTCCCCCTTCACTGCCAAGAACCCATAAATCTCGCTTAGAGTATGATTCAAATTTGCACTCTAATTTTGGTACACACAGTTCCATCACAAAGATATGGAGACCAAAAAGGGTCTCCTCTCACAAAGTTTCCCTGGATTACCTCCAGTGTCTGTGCAGCTGAAGTACATGTGTAATCTGTGCAAAAACTGTGAGACATCTTTGTATTCCACGTGGTTGTTGGAAGATTTCATAGAATTACTGAGCTTTGCTCTGTACAGCTGACGCTTGAAGCCAATTATACATATAATTTGTCTATTTTCAGTATTTTGACATTTGCATTTTTTTTTTTTTACATGGTTAAAAGGGACATATTCTGGGCAGTGGTTCCTGACCTGAAGGTCTGAAGCACACAAGGGGTCACAAAATAAATGTGAGGGGGGCGCCCGGATAGCTCAGTTGGTAGAGTGGGCACCCATATATATGCGGCCCTTTGCTGCATGTCATTTCCTCCTCTCTCTCCCCTTTCATGTCTTCAGCTGTCCTGTCACAAATAAAGGCTGAAAATGCCCAAAACATAATCTTTAATTAAAAAAAAAAAAAAAGTGAGGGATGGAAAAATGACACTTTTTTTTGACACTTTTCTTTTCTTCTGAAATACATCCATACATATTGATTTTTGGACTTAAAATCCTTAAAATTAGACAATCTGAGAAGTGCTCACGGATATATATATTATAAAGGAACACAGATAAAGTCTAGAACCTGGGGCTGTATAACAGAAACATCTTAACTTGCAGATCTTAATTGTTTGGTAACGATGGTAATAACGGTTAGGACCTGATTTAAGAATAAAAGCCATTGCAGATGAACAGTTCCTAAGTCAATGTTCTTATGCTAACTTAAGATAGGTACCGCAAAAGCATCCTAACTTCCCAAAATCTTAAATAAACTCCTAACTTTAGGATAACTGTGGAACTGTCCTAACTTTGTCTTTTGCACCAGGTAGTGTTTGCTAACTTGTTTAATCCGTATGGCTGCTTTTACACAACCAACGAAATGTCAGTTGGCGGAACTTAGTCACTGAGAGGCTTATGGTAGACCCAAACAATGTGTTTGATGTCAAAACGCTCATTAGTAGATATAGACTACCCTGGGCCATGATGCTGCAGTTAGCCAAGCAACTGTGACCAGCTTGAGAGAGGCCGACCCGGCAACATAGGGCTCTTCGGCTCTTCTGGTTGTGGTGCAACTTACAAATGCCCGTTGTTGTTTTTGCTAAAGTTTTTGCATGTTTCATTAAGAGAAACAATGGTTACAAAGTAGTTTCTCGATGACAAAAGATGCATCAGTTGCTAGGTAACTAGTCTAGTATTGCTAGTCCACACAGCATTCCGGGATGGGAGAAAAACGTGCTCTGGTTTATTATTTTTTTTAAAACCAATCACAATCGTCTTGCGCAGACACAGCAACGGTGCCTCTGCAAAATAGCCTCGGGAAGGAACTTGTTTTGGTGGAACGTGTACGTTCAAAAGTTGTTTTAGTCGTGCAACAGAAAACTCAGATTGGACAGATAGTCTAGCTAGCTGTCTGGATTTACCCTGCAGAGATTTTAGGAGCAGTTAACCATAGTCCTCGTAAATCCACCAGAGTTTAGAATGCCAACACAAAGAAAGCAGAAGGTAACGGACATCTGGCCGAAAATTAGGGACATCCGGTGGAATTTCCGACGGCACCTGTGCAATCCCGGAAATTAAACGTTGTCGATAAAGGTTGATAACCAATGTCGGATTGAGTATTTAGGATTTCCTAACCTGAAATAAGATTAGGGGTGTAAGAAAAAATCGATACACTTGAGTATCGCAATATTTTATTTTGCAATACTATATCGATTTTCAAAAACACAATATCGATTTTCTTTTTTTTCTTCTTTTTTTTTGTTTACATGCAAAAATATTCACGTAAGACAGTGGTTCACGTTTAAACCCCCTACCGCTAGATGGCTATGCTGAGACACACCACTAGTGTCCTCGCCTAACAGCTATGTCTGAACTTTGGCCTACTTTAGCATATAAAAATTTGCTCACTAAGAACCTGTGAAACACAATCCCAAACTGGCAGTTTGATTTTATGTGTACTGAATTGTTTACCTAAAGTAAACTTATTTGACTGTTATGCACATCATGTTTTTTTTTAAATATTAGTTTTTCTAAAATTATACTTATATTAAAAAATCCCAATATATCGCCTTACGCACAGTATCGAACCATATTGCAATATATTGAATCGTGACCAATGTATCTTGATAAGTATCGTATCGCCAGATTCTTGCCAATACACATCCTTAAATAAGATAGGATAAAGTAAGATAAGATAGGTTAAGATTTGCTTGTGTCATGCCAAATGAGGGCAAAGTCCTATCTTAGACTCTATATCTTAACTTAAGACTTGAGATTGGAAGTTTCTGTAATACGGCCCCAGGGCTCTAACTGGCATTCTACTGTATAAGCAATATGCACAGAACTTTTTCTGTCTTACTCAAATCTGTGACATTTTCTCTAAACCTCTTCTGTCCCCTTGAGGCAACAGTGGCCCATAATGGAGAGAAAATAATTAAGCCACATTTCCCATAACTGAGAGGAGTAAGCAAGCCAAACAGAGCTGGTGTCCGCCAGAAAAAGAAAGTGTTTGTTTGGCTCAGACCCTGTCTAATCTGTGGCCTTCTTTATGGTACCACGTTTGCTAATCAGTTGCACTTTCTGGACAGTAAGCTAAGTGTTGAATGATAATTTGCACCAGGTGAAACATCTGTGGATGTTTTTAACTGTTCAATGGTGGATAGTGTTGCTCTGTTGTGGCTTCACTAGGGATCAGGGGATGAAAGGTTGGTGGACTTTTGGAGTGTTGTTTTTGTTGTTACCCTGAGCAGGATTTAATAATCATCATCATCTTCACAGTGTATATGATTTATAGTCTTAAAATGTGTTAATTAATACTCTGACATTTACAAGACAGTAAATCTCAGATGGAGGACATTATTCGTCCTCCTCTCTGTTTGTACAAATATCCCAGCAGCCAAGGTTCTTTAAGTGGGATGTGCTTCCTCTGAGTAAGCAGATTATTTATTTTTAGCTATCGCCACCATTTTTGTGCCTCATCATTGCCATCCCTAAACAATAAATGCTTACAAATCAGATCAAATCTTGAGGTCCATCTGCTCCCTGCAGTTTAAAATCTATACAAAAATTTCACCAAAAGATACCTGTAAGACACTGCCAGTGCATGACATTTGATATGCTGTCTTTCAGGGGGTTTGTTTATTCACAAAGTACTCTGCTTCAAAGTGTATAGATGGCTCATATTATATTCATAAGCCAGTCATGCAGGAAAACGGAGCACATTCCTGTGATTTACTTTCAGATGGAAAATGAACAAAGACGGTTATGCCACTCTATTTGTGGTTCTGTTGGATCCAGAGAGATCACTGTTTGTATAATATCTTCCTTATAGGTGTCCTTAACCTTTGCGGAAGGCTTATTGACTCTCACTAACCTTGCAGGGAGCTGCTGGAGGACAGGAGATGATGAGCGTGCTCAGTGTATGGAAAAAGGCCTATGTGGAGGTTTTTTCCCGCCCCCACCCTGCCCTTGGCGAGCTACACCTCTACCAACGCTTTGCGTGACCTTTGCCTTCTAATCTCTGTTACCATAGTGAAACCCACAATGTTGTAAAAAAGAAAACGCACACAATAGACATATGATACCGTAGCACAGTCTTCCGTTGATGTACTTCCAGCAGGTACTGCATAATGCAGTTTATTTGATGTTTTGTATTGGCCTGGCGTTGAGCTTCATCCCCCCTCCCCCGGTTCATGTGAAATGACATCTCATAGTACGCGCACTGGAGGGGGGGCTGGAACTCCGAAGCTCAATGCCAGGCCAATACAAAACGTCAAATAAATTGGACGGGTCCTGGTGACCTGGAGGACAACACAAGGGTTAAGATAGAGGTTAAAAGAAAAGGTGGGATCGCAAATGTTAGATGCTCCTTGCAAATGGTCAATTTTGTGTAAACTGTAGGTTTGCTGGTCAAATTTTCACGGCCCCTAATCATGGCATGCAAGAGCCCTCTCTGGCTGTGCATGCCTCTACAACTTTTAGTATTACTGTCCTCTGACCACTAGGGGCACGTTTGCTCTTAAAGGGGTGGTTCAGAATTTTGGACGTAGGACCTCATTTCTAAGTTAGCCAGTGTGTTATTTATCAGTGGAGACCGTTTTCAACACTTTTCCTCCTTCCAGTTGCAGAGTTTGCTGGTGCTAGGCTAGTGCAAGTCAACAGTATCTGCTAGCCTGCCACTACAGTCAGAACAGTCTTATCCACTCCACAGTACACCCGAGGCAAATAAATTATAACGCCAGACTATCGATGTAAATGTCTGTGTTGATAGAATAATGTTAGAAATAAAACTACCCTTGCATCTCAATGATCGCATTACATTTTGAGGGACTAGATTCTCAGCAGCGTTGGAATTTTACTTTGCTCCGATTAGTAGTACTGCGGCAAAAAGTAAACAGAGAAGCGCACTACAGTCGTGACACCTAGTAGCCTAGTACATTGGTATTGAAGCATTGGATTGGAAGCTAAGGACAACATGGTGATTCAGTGTGCATTTAGAAATTGTAAAAATAAACTAAACAGATGGGCACCACAAAGTTTCCACAAATTTCCATTGGGAGATCCAGTAAGGAACCAACTATGGCTTCTTGCTGCTGGCTTGGACATCAAGGCAGAGGCTCTACTCAAGTGGCGAATGTGTAGTGATCATTTTAGACCAGACGACTTTGAAAAACCCCGCAATCTAAAGGACCACAAGTCACCTACAACGAATGCGATTCCATCTGTCTTTCCAGATGCACCAACAGCGTACTGATGAACAGGTAATAACTTTTGGTAGGCTACTCTAGCTAATAAAGCTAGCCCCTTTCATAACGTTAGCATAGCTGCTACTGATAGATTGAGACTGACAACGTTAGTGGAGATAACGTTACAGTTCAATGCATTGTGGAGAGTGACAACGTTAGCTAACGGTATAGCTACACTCTTGGTAGATACCTGGCTGGGCTAACCGCTAACTTTAGGTAATTGCTGACAGAAAAGGCATGTAAGCTCAGACAGTTTATATGCAAATTGCATCGACAGGTAAATAAACTTGTGTGATTGTCATGGAAACCGGCTTTCTCAGTAGCCTAGGTAATATCAATCCGCTGCTGCTGTAGCCTATGCTACCAACTACAGGGAACAAAGTATAACTATTGCAATGCGATGCAAGGTTAGTTTTATTTCTAACATTATTCTATCAACACAGACATTTACATCGATAGTCTGGCATTATAATTTATTTGCCTCGGGTGTACTGTGGAGTGGGTAAGACTGTTTTAATGGCAGACTAGCAGATACTGTTGACTTGCGCTAGCCTAGCACCAGCGAACTCTGCAACTGGAAGGACTGGATGAAAAGTGTTGAAAACGGTCTCCACTGATAAATAACACACTGGCTAACTTGGAAATGAGGTCCTATGTCCAAAATTCTGAACCACCCCTTTAAGTAGTGGCCTATACTGCTCCAAGATTTCTGTAAAAGTAAAGAAGTACTGGTAGTTTAACATCACACCAAATACATCACTGCCAGCTGTAGCAGTTAAGTCATCTGTAGCTGGGTATATGATCACAATACAAAATCTACCTAAGAGAATAAAAACTTAAATTGTCCCTACAACTCAATGAGAAAAACAGTACACGTGATATTCAGCAACAAAACGGCAAATCCAGATGAATATTATATCTGCTGGTAAAGGGATTTTCCCCTCATGTCATTTATTTTTAAATGAAATCTTTTACCACCAGATGTACAGTATATTTTTAAATCTTACCAAATTGCATAATACAGCTGAATCCACACATTGATTGTACCAGAACAATTCCTATTGTTGCTCATGCATGTCCTTAATAGTGTTCAATAAAAGGCATATAACCTTTGCTACGCTTCAGAGAGCAAGGTTGCACACAGGTGACCGTTCCATTTGGCTTCATATTCTCAGAGGGCCTGTCTGACACCTTTCTTTTGTGATTGATGATGATGTTTAAAGTAAAAATTATAATCCGCCAAAAAGATCAGGACATGGCTCACCCCTAGTGGAGAAAAAGCTTGTTCAAAAAGTTTTCTTTTTCAAACAGAGTTTTGGTAAAGAATTTGTCAATGATAAATGTATTACACCTCATACAACGTCCCTTCAATACTAGAGGTCGACCGATATGGGTTTTCTCTGGCCGATGCCGATCCTCAGAAATCAGGGTCAGCCGATGGCCGATAAATGCTGCCGATTTATTTTGGCCGATATGTGCTTGTTTTTAAACCTCTATTTGAAAGATAAAATGTAACACTAATATACACAGAATTTCTCAACAAAAACATTTTTTGAACACTTCACCAATCTACACTTGTATACTTCAATTAAAAATGTATAATGTAAAAACATACTGTATATTGAATAAATAATGTATTAAATAAATGAAACAGGTAAGAAGAAAATAAACTTTGTCAAATAAACTTTTCAATGAAAAGATAAAGTTTAGTGCACTTAGCAGCATTTATTAAACTTCTGAGAATACAAATCTGCAAGCTTCACAGAAAGTGACCTGTTATTATTAATCTCAACACTATTTCCTCCTAACTCCTGTTGAATCACATCAGACTAGGGCTATCTAAAGTCAATTCTTGTTCACCTTGTTTGTTGGATCATTGTTCATTTGTTGAAGTGTTTTATCTGTGTTTTGGGGATCCTACTGTTACATGTCCTGTTGCACTCATTAGGATCTTATCTGAGCAGATTTCTGTCATTCAAACAACTCTTAGTTGTAATTTAAAACTCGTCCAGCCAATTTAATAAAATTAAGGGTTTTATTCGTGCTCGAGTCCATAGATGCAGTTAATGGATACAGGCACGGAGAACTGAAGGCTCTGTTAGCAACGATTAGCTCCGTTAGCGGTTAGCTCCGTTAGCGGTTAGCTCCAGTTAGCTCCGTTATAGGAGTGGATGAGACTGCCACGGACAGGGATAACAACCAGACTCTGATAAATGACATTCGGGGAGCTTCCACAGCGGTGTGGCCGCTGTGTTTTGTACGATTTCATTAGTACAGTTAATCCCAAGGCAAGAACACCACCAATATGCTACTACTAACTGTAGCATCTGAGCCTAAAGTGACTGTGCGAGACACACGGCGCAAGACTTCACGAGGGGAGGGGCTGAAGGCAGCTAGTCTGGGTGCGCTCTAAAAAATGTCGCCTATTCATGTTTTTAACACTAGGCTGCCCCCAGATGCGCCTGCCTATTAATCGGCTTGATATACTGGGATATTGGCCGATGCAGATTATGTAAAAAAATGCCCAAAAATCGGTCGACCTCTATTCAATACATCTAAACAGGATTTTAGTTTGTAAGGTGCTTTTTGGTTAAAGTGAGCAGTGAGCAATTATAACTGTTTATGGAAATCATTTCATTCAAGTCTGTGTAACTGGGCTTAGAGCTTCAAGTCTATTTTTTTTTTTACTGTTGAATCCAATGAGAAACATGCACAGACCAAGACAAAAAACAACAATGCTCTAGATATTGAAGGGACCTTGTGAATGCATTCTAGGCAAGAAAGGTAAAGAAAAAGGAGAGAAATGTTGGGGCGAAAAATGAATTCTTTTCAGTGAATGTGAAAGTTTTGTAGGGTTCAAATTTCAAATTTGTGTTTCAGCACAAGAAAAAAACACTAACTGTATTAAAAACAAGGAGCTGAGAGTAATTGCCTGTTATGCTCCACTATGGCCGAGGTAGAGTTAACCATGAGTCTGCCACCAGGTAGGTTAGTAACCCATCAAACAGAACCTATTGTATCACTACTGCAGGTGCAACGTTATCTTCCTCTGACTGGATGCCGAATCCAGAGAATGGGGTCTTGATGGTGGTGGTTTTAACTTGGAGGAGACTGGGGAGGGGTCAAAACAAGACAGAGCTGTCGAAACACTGAGAGCCATCCTTCACGTCTGACTGTAGTGGTTAAAGGGCAGCCAGGCTCTTAAAGAAACCATTAGCATTTAGATTTGAGACGCTCCCCCCCAACAGAGCAATGGGGAGTGGTTGCGTCACACCTAAGACTTTTCTTTGCCTTGAGTGGGCCCAAGTGGCAGCTCTGTTGCCCTGATCAATCTCTCAATATGCCTAAATTGCTTTGGATGACCTCCTTGTGAAGAGACAGGATTGGCCATACGGATGCTACTCCAATCAACAGCAGATGCTATCATGGCTCATCAACAATGAAGTGTTTTTAATGGAGGTCAGGGCATGGAAGATCTAATTCATTTTAATTTGTAAATTGTGGCATGGCAAAATTCTAATCAGGGCACTTTGCTATCACATATGCAGACTTCTGAGTCCCTCGCTCTGTGTCTTGCGCTAGCTCCTTCTTTTCAGCCTCATTTGCATTCATGTACGTCTGTGAATCCACACAGGACTGGGAAGCATGAATGTATACATGACATATATTAAATATCACTCAGCATTGAGTATCACTCATTTTTTAATGTTGAGCATTTCAATTTTATTTTTTTGCAAGGTGTATCATCTTTAGTCAGGCCAAACTTTTGCTCAGAAACACACCCCTTGCACATGTTCCACCTCATTAAGTAAAGATTGAAAAGATTACAAATATGACAAATATGTGCAATTCATTATCTTAATTAATTCACTGTCTTCTGTCAGAGACATGCAGGGCGGCTCTGTCATTTAGGAAACCATTTTTTGGTTGGGGATGTTCAGAGGAAGCCGGACGCTGTGTTGTTTGCCCAGATTAGTGTAAGAGGTGAGCCTTTTTCCATCTCTCCTTCCATTTCAGCTATATTTGCCTCAGCCACAGTAATATGCACTACAGGATCTCCCCCTCCCACGCCCCCGTGAGAGGAAATGCAATTGGAATGGGATGCGGCCGTCCGTTGTGATTGTGTGCAGATGAACCTGTCTGCCCTTGCACCCGGTGCATGAGTGAGGCCATGCAATGCACATCGTCTGTTAAGGCTTTCAGTGCAGCAGAGGAGAGGGAAGGTCCGGAGGGGTCACTGTCTTCACACAAGGCAGCACGCTTGCTGAGCTGTGACCAATGCAATCGGTAGAGAAGATCGCCACACCATTTCAAATGGATTATGCTTCCTTTCAACTTAGAGGGAAATTGGCAAAAGCCTCCTTTCATTGTTGGAATAAACAAGGAATAGGCCGCTGTCATTACAGAAATATTCAAGTCAAGGATACTGCTAGTAAAAAAAAAAAAAGCTGTGCTTTGTGCACTATGAAAGGGCCTTGACGAAAGTCCAAATGTGAGGAAGTTAGGAGGGTTTGGGCTGAAACGTTCTGTTCAAGGTCTGTTGCACTTCCTCCTTTGGTTGTAGCATAGAAATCTATGAGTGAATTATGGAAAGTAATTATTGACGAGAGGCAACAGTATAGTGCTTTACTGGGAAAAAAAAGGAAGCTTCAGAAGCAAGCAGCATCAACCCCCGTCTTCACTCTTGAGTGTTCCCATTGATTTATCAGGACTCTATTTTTAGTTGCACATGGAACAGTAATGGATTCACGGGAATTAACAATGATTCATGTGAAGCTAATATCAGAGATTTCAGAGGCTTGATTAATGTTTGAGGAATTCAGTGCTTCAACTCCCAAATTATTCATAATATTTCTCCCACTGCATAAACACAGACCCTTTTATCTTGTTAAAGGAGCAGGTGTGTTTGTACTGTAAGAACATCTAATGGGTTGCAATTAATAGCATTAACTTTTTCCCTTCATGGTCCAGCTGATAATGTTTTTGGATCTGCTATCTGTTATCAACACAACAACACCTTACCCCTGCTAGTATCCAGCCATGCAGATGATTTGGGGTTTTTCTTTGCCGATGTTCTCAGACGCTGAGATTTCTGTCACTACCCCGATGGAAATGAGTAGAATTTTGTATGTGGTGTTAAAACCCAACCTCTTACTTCTATTCATAGTACAAAGTTATTCACCTATTACATAATCTGTCTCCGGCCCTGATTCCAGACTTCACCATCACTTTCCTCATCCTCAGTTTATCAACGTTTTAAATAGGTCTAATGTTACAGGATTGGTAGGTGGGATAAAAAAATAGGCAAGACCCAGAAAAATTATAATGGAAAAATTGCCAAGAAGCGAAAAGTATACATGAGATTGGCACAGCCGTGCAGTTTATAAGTTGACTTGTCAGAAGAAAAAACAACAACACTTAAATTTGCATATTTAAAAAGAAATAGTATAATAAAAAAAAGTGAACTGTTCCTTTCATTTGCTATTGCAGCTACTTTGTTTACAGTAAATGGCGTTAACAGTACGGATACATAACCTGCTGCTGATCGGTTAGGGACCGTTCGGTATTTATGGAATGGACCACCGGAGGAAAATAGGGGATGGTCATGTCTTTTTATTTTTTGTTGAGGGGAGGGTCATCCAACATTTTTTTAGTCTGGGCGGGAGGGGGTGGGGGGTCACCCAACTTTTTTATTTCTGAAAAGAGCAACATTTCAAAGTGGCTTGTTTGGTGCATATTTATCCATGTAGCTCTCAGTCTCGGCCCTCTACCAGATGGGTCTGACCACATACGCGGAGTTTGCTGGGGGGGCAGGAGGAACACTGCTCCCCTGGTGGCTCAAACGGGTAATTGCATTGTTTAAAAAATGAGTGGAATAATTACGTCTGGCATGACCAGATATTTTATAAATATCTTAAATAACACAAAACAACTAAATGGTGGTAGGTAATACATCAGATTTCATATACTGCTTTAGTAAAACAAATATTATCTGGCTGACGATGGGAGCAGCAGGACGCAAAAAACAAAAGTTACTGTTGCACTAGTCTGGACATCTTACCGTGCCAACCTTGCAATAAAGGTTTCCTAAATGCCGTGTATATAAATGTGATGTCAGCTTACTAATTGATCGGGTTTTGTGAAGATTTGGACTTTTATACGTTTATTCCACTTTGTTTAAACGGTGAAGCGGAGAGGCCTCGTTTGGAGCTGGCTGGTGAATGTGATGCTCGTATCGGCCTTGCTGGATACACCGTGACTCTGTTTGTGGGTCTACTGATCGCTGTGGATTACTTTTTTTTTTTTTCGTGTCATTGGATTACGGCAAAATACGGATCTTTTTTCTTAACGTGTCTTAACGTTTTATGGTGAGTTTGGAGAGGCATCTCAACAGACTGTAGGTCGAACACTGATTGTTCACCGTTAAATTTTAGTTGAATTTAAGCGTCTGTCTATTGCGTTCCAAAACAGCCGTGCCGCGATTGGATTTCATAAGGGCGAATTGTTAAATTGTTACAATGTAATTTAAAATCTGCTTTAAAAATAAACATATGTGTTTTGGAATATAATGTTCCGCTTCGGCACCTTTACCTGTGTGCTAAAATATACAATGACGAAGCCTAGTGACAAGTCCATAGCAACCAGTGTTGAATTGTTATTTCCCATTGTCCTTTGCTGAATGGTCTCAATGTTTTATTGTTTTATTTCATGTGAATACTACTTTACTAGAGGAGTAACTTAGTATTTGAAGTAATGCAGTAATGCATGAAGTGTTTCCATGCTTATTGTGTTTCCACAACAATGTTAGTGAGTAAATCTACTGAAATGGCCACCACACCATAACAGAGGAGTGTGATCCGTCAGATGAGAATGCAGAGGTTAACTCCTGTACGTCATGGCTGTAAAAATCAAATGGCATCTGTACTTTTTTGCTAAGTGCAAACTTGCACGCAAGGGGAGGGTCATGCCTCTTTTTCAAATCATTTTGGAGGGTCATAGAAAAATTATTGCTGACAAGGGGAGGGTCAAGTCTTTTTAGGTTAGAGGCCACAAAACTTCTCTGGTGGCCCCTTAATTAAATAACAAACAGTCCCTTAGGGCAAAATAACAACCCATCCCAAACTGAAAAAACAGCCATCATAATGTAACACTGAATAATAAAGTGAAATAAAATTGGAAATGCAGTCTGATTGTCAGGTTACGTTCATACAGCATCATCTATTGGTCTGCGATTGAGTTTAGATAAAGTTTGATGGTTTTGCTTCGCTGGACGAAAGAGTAGTTCTACATGTATGATGACGTGTGTGATGTTGTAGTAGATTCTAATATATTTGACTGGTCTGATTTTTTTGTATCATTTAATTGAAAGAGCTAAACATTGAGGGCCTGCAGTTGTGAAATCATGTGTGGGGTCAACCATACAAATAGCTAAAGACCTTAAAGGGATACTTCAGCGATTTAGCATTAAGCTTTTTATCAGTAGAAACATGGTAGTATTTTCAAATGACCATGCTTCCCTCCCTCATGTCCCCCTGAGACGAGAGATCTCTGTATTGTGGGTCTGGAAAAAATCTTCCGATGACGGAAAACGACGATTTTTGCGTCATCGGAAGATTTTTTGCCCAGAGGCAATAGACTACAGCCAGTAGTAGGAGCTACTTCCACATGTTTTCAACCTGCCCATAGGGGGTTGGACTGTCGTCTTTACCCGAAGGTTACCGAAGCAAAACGAGTGTCAGCCATCTTCAGCATCAGAATATGCAGGAAACTTTATTACAGACGGAATACTTCACCTGCTACCGAGACCAGCACCTCAGCCTGCGGTCTCGCTCTATGCCTCTAGCCGGTAAAGTGACCTCAGCGGTGAAACGCGGCGCGAGGGCTGGACTATGAGCTAGCTAGGTGGAAAGCTAACGCTAGTCGGCCACCTGTTCCATCAATCCTGCTTGCAAGTGTCCGCTCATTAGACAACAAACTGGACTACATCCAACTTCAACGAAACTCCCAACACAAGTTCAGAGACTGCTGTGTTTTTGTTGTTGTTGTGGAAACATGGCTGAACAACAGTGTACCGGACTATCCAGCTACCAGGCCTGCTGCTCTGTCGCCTGGTAAGGCTAGTGGAGGTGGGCTGTGTTAAAACGGACTGGTGCTTGTATCCAACTAACAGCTAACTGCTGGTGGAGTTTGTGGACTGTTAAATGCCGACCATTCTACATTCCATGCAAATTTACGGCTGTGTTTATACTCTGTGTTTACAGCCCACCAAGCGCTAATGCTAGTATGCGTTAGCTGAACTTTACGGAGCCTATAATATGTGTGCACTAAATGTAGCCTGTTTCGTATGTCGTTTTTATATATTTTAAATGTGTAACACCACTTGAGCCACGGTGAAACGTTTCGTGTATATGGTTGAAATGACAATAATACACACTTGAGTTGAGTTGACTGTCTCACTGTCTGTCTGTAAACGGTAGGCGTGGCTTGGGAGTAGACTCTAAAGCAGCGAAGCAAGTGCATTCTGGGATTTGGAGTCTTTCATCCACATGAGCCTAAAACACATTTTCTGGCTTTTCTCGGCCTAGAAGCCACCAATTTCTAAAAAGAAAATTCACATTTCTACTACATAAGTGACCCGATTCAAAGATATATTCATCTTTTCAACGGTGAAATATCCCTTTAAAGGACAATTCGGGCGCAAAATGAACCTAGGGGTTAATAACACATGATTACAGAGTCAACCGTTCTCTGGGATATGTTTTCATGCTAATCGAATGTGTCTCTAGCTTGAAACAAGCTAGCTCAAACCACTGATTAGCTTATAAAGCTATTCATCGGGGCATGAGTAAAGTAAAAAGAAATCGCTATTTCTATACCACTAACAAAGCTCAAAATTGCACCACACTTCAACGGTAGCATAATGAGGGTCCCTACATGTAAAACGAAGCATTGAGAACTTTGTTAATGTACAGACAGTTTATTTTATGACCAGTCTAATGACGAACGCCGTGCTTGAGCTATGTTACTGGTTACTGGTTGCACGGCGTTCGTCATTCGACTGGTCATGACTGTTTTCCCAAGATGGCGCCTGCTTGTATACGTGAACGCTACTGTCTTTATAATCTATCTTTTTAATAAACTGTCTGTACACTTACAAAGTTCTCAATGCTTCGGTTTACATGTAGGGACCGTCATTATGCTACCGTTGAAGTGTGGTGCTATTTTGACCCTTGTTAGTGGTATAAAGTGGTTAATGGTTAAAGGCTAATAAACATGTTAAAGCTATTTGGAGTCTTTGGATTACTTTACGTATGTGCACAAAGCATTACATAATAACATTTGAAAAAAATTCAAAAACAACACTGTCCCAGTTGCTCTAATCCACAGACCTCACTGTGCACAGTTTTTTGTGGTACGGCTTTGTACAGAGGAAATAATCCACACTTAGGTATCAAGCATGTTTATTTGAATCACTGTTGAATACATTCAGTGGAAGAAGTAGTTTCAGTGTTATTACCCCCAACAGATGCATTAAGAGTCAACAGCAGGATTCAGATGTTTATGAAAAGAGAAGAGAGTGTTTGCACACCGTATGCAAGATTCAATAGCGTGTGTTCGGGTGTGTAATGTAAAATTTGTTTGAAAGTGTGTGTTTCAGCTTGGCTTGGCATTTTGCTTTACTGTCTCTGATGCGGTCTGGTGGGTGCAGTGGGGATGACGATGGCGGCCGTGGCGGTGACCCATGCCTTTGTTAGGACAGCACAGACACTAATTCTTCTCACAGACTTTTATTTATTATATATTATATATATATATATATATATATATATATATATATATATATATATATATATATATATATATATATTATATATTATATTATTTTACACCGCTGTCTTCCACTAGTTGGTAGCCCTCCCTCACAACATTGAGCTTACCTCAGAACTCCAGATAGCATTGTGTTGTTGTTGTTGTTGTCGACAAAATGAATGAAGCACAAAAAGCTTAGTGTTAGTTTATGAAAGGAATTATGAAACGGTGCTCATGAGTTTAGTTTCCCAAGCGAGACTTTTCTTATAACAACTCTGCAATGTCTGGCAGAGAAGAATTCAGGTCTCCTGTTGAGTCAATATGTTTCCTCTCCGAGGTTTGTTGGCAAATTTTCTGAAGAGAAATACTTCACTTGGTGTCCCTTACCATTAGTGTCTCATCCAATCAACTACCTTGTTACATTTTTCAATGACTGATATGATATTATTTTATACCCACTTCAGTTTGACCCACTGTATTTATGCTCCAATAGGAAAAATTTTGGCATCAACACAAAGCATAAAACTGGCTTTTGACTGATTAGGATGCCGTAGGTGTATACAAAAATGGGTGTGACCAGTCAGCCATGTCTCATAGAAATTATGTTCGTATATAACTAATTTGCAACAGCAAATATATTTTGAGCGGAAGTTAACGCAGATCGGATTATGTTTTCTATCAACATAGTGAGGAAACGTTAATTAACATTATCTGGCAAGTCACAAAAATGTTGATATTAAACGTTTCAGTAAAATGTTCTCTGACATATACAGTACTGTATCTCTGAAATATATTTCTATGTAATCAGAACCTGCTTTATATTAGAATATGGGCATTCAAATGCTGTTTAAAGGAGCAGTGTGTAGGATTTAGGAGGATCTATTGGTAGAAATGGAATATAATATTTATAACAGCAGTCCACATCAGCTTCTGTGAGGACTGCTGTGTTCCATCATGCACCAGGGTGAGTTTCAACAATGACAAAACCTGGTTCACAGCCAAACTCAGAAGGTTAAGGTTGGATAAGGCAGAGGTGTTCAGGAGTGGGGACAAAGACAGACTTAAAGAAGCAAAGTACAAGTTTAGCAAGGCGGTGAAAGAGGCTAAACAACGGTACTCTGGCCCTACACTACATCCTCCAGCACCTGGACTCCGCAGGAACCTACGCCAGGATTCTGTTTGTGGACTTCAGCTCTGCCTTTAACACCATCATCCCGGCTCTGCTTCAGGAGAAACTCTCCCAGCTTGGTGTGCCTGACTACACCTGCAGGTGGATCACTGACTTCCTGTCTGACAGGAAGCAGCATGTGAAGCTGGGGAAAGACATCTCCGACTCACAGACCATCAGCACCGGATCCCCTCAGGGCTGTGTTCTTTCTCCTCTGCTCTTCTCCCTGTACACCAACAGCTGCTATTCCAGTCACAAGTCTGTCAAGCTTCTGAAGTTCGCGGACGACACTTCCCTCATCGTACTCATCTCTAATGGGGACGGGTCCGCCTACAGGTGGGAGGCTGACCACCTGGTGAAGTGGTGCAAGCAAAACAATCTAGAGCTCAACGCTCTAAAGACAGTGGAGATGGTTGTGGACTTCAGGAAGAATTCAGCCCCACCTGCCCCCATCACCCTCTGTGACTCCACAATTAACATTGTGGAGTTTTTCCGCTTCCTGGGAACTATCATCTCCCAGGACCTCGTCAAGAAAGCACAACAGAGGATGTACTTCCTGCGGCAGCTGAAGAAATTCAACCTGCCAAAGACAATGATGGTGCACTTCTACACAGCCATTATTGAGTCCATCCTCACATCCTCCATCACCATCTGGTATGCTGCTAGCACGGCCAAGGACAAGGGCAGACTGCAGCGTGTCATTCGGTCAGCTGAGAAGGTGATTGGCTGCAATCTGCCGCCGCTCCAGGACCTTTACGCCACCAGGACTCTGAAGTGTGCTGAAAAGATTGTGGCTGACCCCTCCCACCCCGGCAACAAACTCTTTGAGACACTCCTCTCTGGCAGGAGGCTGAGGTCCATCAGGACCAAAACCTCACGTCACAAGGACGTTTTTTCCCCTCCACCACTAGCCTTATTAACAAGGCCCAGAAACCACCCTGACTCTCTCCACACCCCACCTCTGGCTCTACATGCCACTGTACTTAATCTGCTCTTTTTATCTTAATTCTTACTCTCTTATTTTTAATACATTCTCTGTGTGTGTGTATATATATATATATATATATATAAATGTATACTTATATTGTTTGTTTTGTTTAACCTGTTTGTTTAACTTATTTTAGAGAATGTGTGACATGCACCTACAACACCAAAACAAATTCCTTGTAAAAACGTACTTGGCAATAAAGCTTTTCTGATTCTGATTCTAATTATGTTTTCATTAATGTATAATCACCTGAAACCTGAAGCCCACCATGTTGCATCGCCATGTTTCTACTAGCCCAGAATGGACAAACCAAACACCGGCTTTAGAGGAGGCCTTTTTCCGTTTTTATGTTACCTGAGGCCCAGCGTAGGTTCTTTTGCAACATTCACATGTCTTTTGACCCTAAAAAAAGAATCAAATCTATCCTCATTCGGGCAGCACAATTACTGGACATATTGTAATATTTCCTATCTAAACTTTTTTCAATACTTTGCTACTGACTTCAGCACTGAGAAATAACTGAAAATAAAGAAAAGAAAAGACAACCAAGCATGCACGTGCAGTATAAAAGCTGCCTGTGGGTAAAAAGAGACAGCCTGTACTAGATTCAGTGTAAAGGATGTGAGATGTCAGGGAGTTCAAGTCTAGGTTATGTAATATCTTGTTGCCTTAAACGTACCTCAGACACTAACAGTGATACTTGCGTTAGTCATTGTGCTTCAGTGACTTTATCTGAAGTTTTCTGAACATAACCAGAGCCGATGAATCGGACGGCAAAGCTTCGGAGATGATTTACATTACCTGATGCACACTGTTACCTAGAGCCAGATGTTTTTTTTAGCAGTTAACTGGAGCTTTCCAAAAGCATGCTACGCAAAGCACTCGTCAAAATATTAACGCTTCAGGTCAGCCCCTGAGAGTAAACCACTTTAAAACAAAACAATATGACATGGCCCTGACTCCATGCATTGCACTGAGATGAAGAAAAACAACATTTTGATCACATCACAAATGTATGTGGAAAAAAATCTGAAGTTACTAAAAGAGAGATTTTCAAAAGACTCAAATGCCCTCAATGAATGATCAATGAACTTAACTTGAATATTTGAAAAGCAGCATGCACATCCTTGCCATGCATTCCAATCCAATGCTGTTTTATTTACAGGACTTATTGTGGGCTTTGATGTTACCAATCAAAAAATGTCAAAGCATTAAAAAAATGAATTTAGTTTTACACAAATACTGTTAGAACACCATAATTACATCCTGTTCCATTTAGAGCCTATCCCAGCATGCACCGGTTCAGAGGAGGGGTTTACCCTGGACAGACTCTGGACTTTATTGCTGCGAGGCCACATTATTAAGCACTGATCCATTGTGCTGTTTAAAAAATCTCTCATCCAACCTAATACTTCTGCTCAGAAGAAAATGTATGAGACTTTGTAACAAACTGAGGCTCTTGTCAGAGCAGCTGTTTCTTTCTGTGAGCCACTTTCTCATTGTGAGTGTCAGAGTTCATTTTTCACGTGTTGTCAGGAAGGCAGCTTTTTGCCACTTTCATTCTGAACTATAAACACGTAGACAAGCTCGTCAAAAAAGGATCAACAATGCTTCTCTTTGTGAATAAAAGGCCAAGAGGAAACAACAGATGAGGAGCTGCAGTTACACACGTCAATGCAACTGCTTGTAGTTGTTTCACATAATTCAGCTGAGGATCAATCGATGAGGAGTGTACAATCCCATTCTTTTACAGGTGTGATGTGTGTATGCTTGTTTTGTAGGAGCATATCTGATCCTGTATTCTGTGAACAAATAATAGTGTTAATAATAATATAATTAATTAATACAGTCACTGATCTAAGTCAGTCTTTACATATGTGTATTGTACTAGTTTGTGCTAAATAAATATTCATTTGTTCTGGTAGAGCATGATCACAAAAAAATACATCAAAGTCCATCTGTATGATTTATAGAATTTCTGTAGAAAGTGACAATGCTGGGAATCATTATGGAGTTCCTCAAGGATCTGGCATAGGATATTTGTTCTTTTAATGTGTGTGTTTATTGCAGCTCATAATGGCTGAATTTTCATTGTCCTTAAACAATTGTGATCAAATGTGCCACCATTTTAGTTTTCTTTATTGTAGTACTGTAAGTAAATGTGACCTGTTTGTGTGCATTGCCATCAGTAGCTGCTAGGATATGCAGCTAGACAGGACATTTAATTTGCTTCTTTCACTTTTACTTTCTGCCCCAAATTGAGTCTATAAGGTCAACCCTGTACTTCTTAATATGTCTTGTAGTGGTGCTAACATGCTTCATAACCCAAAGGTATTAGTTTAGAGATGTTTCTGTTTTGTAATTCTGAAAACGGTAAATCAGAGAAGCGTATTGGGAGTGGTAAAGAGCCTGGGGCTAAGTTCTAGGGGAAAAGTCCTTCACTATAGTTACAAGGATGTTGGTTTGTTGAAATTATAGAGTGGATTTTATTTGACTTTGGCTTGTTAAAGTGGTTCTGACTTTGATTATTTTTACGTGAAAGACTGCAGGGACTAAAGAACTGGGAAAAATGTTTTCAGCTCGATAATTTCATGGAACATTTTGACAATATTGCAGGTATTGGCTGCAATCATTTGTTTGTGATCGCAAGACTGCAAATTCCTTAAGGGACAGACTGCTGTTAATACATTTATTGTTTCTCGTTAAAACTGTTGGTTCATTAGTTGAACAACACCAAACATATTTCTAGATATGAGAAACTGAAACAAATTATATTCATCAACATATCCCCCGAACCTACAAAAGTGTTTCAACACCTGAGAGAATATTAAAAGTGTTCTGCCAGTCTCTGGCCATGTAATGCGATATGAAAGATGGGCAGAAAGCAGGGAGGAGCGGGGGCCACCTTCTCATCACCTGGTCACCCAGACCGGCAGACAGAGCGCTGGCCGTCTGTCCATTCGTCTGATTTCCATCCTCTTGGCACACTGGGTAATAGAGATCAGTAATTGGGTGCTATAAATCCTGGCAGAGGACAAGGTGGGTCAGAACAGGCTGATTACTTAGGCATTACAGTCAATCTAAGCAAGTCCTTGAATTGAAAGATTTGGTGAGGTGGATTCTCATTATCGGGCTCGGTGCATGTATGCATTTGTGTGAAAGAGTAAGGGCCAAGGTCCCCTTTCCCATCCCCTGTTGTAGGATGACATTATGCAGTGCTCCAATGCCCTCAACCGTGCAGACTCGTAAACATCACAACAAATTTATTTTCCTCATCCCCTCACAGTTTTATAAGAATGTTTTCAGAATCGTCAGAGAGCGGTCGTGGGGGACCGCCTGGAGTTTTAAGACCTCTCTGCTCGAGCGGGCTCCTCGGTGCGTTAGGGACCTCTGCCTGGGTGACACATTCACGGCAGGTTCATAGTTAGGCTACGGGATGGTCCTCGGTTTCAATCTGCAACAGGCGTGCAACCAAGACTCTCGCCATCTGCCTTCATCATCCCTCAGCTTCAGTTTCAGAGTGGTGTTTATCTTTCAGTGTAGCCAGAAAACAAGCTCTGGAGGTGATTAGCTCTGTCATTTAACATGGAGCAGATTGATGGCTATATGGTGAAATGCACCTTTCTGTTATTTTTCATCTCAGGGCCTATGAGCTTAATCCATTTTAAGCTTCTCAGTAAGAAAAAGAGTCTATGGAAGGTGAATTAGAGTGTAAAGCCGATAGTCTTTCTCAGCATTCTCTCCAGCTGAGGGTGTGACTTACTGGATTATGGGAACAGTAGTTTCTGCTCCAACCCCCCTTAAGTTCTCTGATGGGGCTTTTATATTCCTGCCTATTTTGATACAGTTTTTTTGTATTGAGAGCGTATCGACACATTCTTACTGTGAATTTCTTCATCACAAGTTATCCTGCTCCTCTGTGCCATCAGCTCCCCACCAAAAAAGTCTTTTATTCACAGTCTTCAAAGTCATTTGTCTAAAAAAATAAAATCAGCAGAAGCCTGAAATTGTAAAATCACATTATGAATAGTGATGTGGCTGGCATCCAAAATATGGGCTAAATGAGCAAATGTGATACATTATCTCAGTATACGTTTGGAGATGTAGAAGGAAAAAAAAAGTAAGAGAAAAAGATATATGACAAAATTATGCTGTGGCATCAGTGCAAACCCCTGCAGTGTGAAGTGTCCCCAATCAGAAAAGCACTCATGCTACCATCATCTCTCGACTCCTATAACAGCATGCTACTTCACTTAGCAGCCTCCATTTGGGATGCAGCACAAACACTGTTTTAGCACTTTTATCTTAATGCACTGCAACACCCCGTAGCACTAAAGGCATGATTATTGTACAGAGATAGGACAACTTGCATTTAAGCAAGACGTATTTAGACAGGAACTTAGCACCAACCTAACAACTCAAGGGCAGATGGCTGTGCGATAGTCATTGCTCATTCGGTTCATTTTTTGTAAATGGACTCTTTCCATATATTTTAATATAACACTAATTCCTTGCATCGTTATCCCAGTTTAAACCAT
The DNA here is from genome assembly GCF_031162955.1 of Sander vitreus. NCBI lineage: Eukaryota > Metazoa > Chordata > Actinopteri > Perciformes > Percidae > Sander > Sander vitreus. The sequence continues at coordinate 8,899,101 of NC_135869.1, read as the reverse complement.
AATGTCCTACTGAGTGTGTTTACTGTTTTGGAGAGCAATTTATCTGCCAGATACCAGACTGTTGTCACTTTAACCATCTGATGGCTGGTTTGGCTTTGAAATACTCAAGGAAAACAAAAAAAGCAGCTGAAGGTTAGAGGGATCACAGTGAGGTTGGGTTGCTTATTTCCATTTTTGTAATAGGAGCTGAGCGACATATGGCTGCTGTCAGCTTTGTGGTGAAGCCAGGTGTGGAGGCGAGCCTCAGCAAAAGCCTCGCAGCCACACCCATCTGAAAGCGCCTTCAACGCGGAGGATAAAACGTCCGTCACCCTCGTCTCTGAGCGTGCTTGGACCCAATGTGACAGTGAGGCTTGTTCTCACAATTTCACTGATTTAATAGAGGCACGATGTCAGCGCTGACCTCATCCACTGATGTCTTCACAGCTAATGCCCTAACATGTGACATTGACACTCAGCAAGACAAATCGTAAAGGAGGGAGATGGATTGACAGGGAGACTCATATGTCTCCCTCTGGATGGAGGAGAATGATGGACATTAGACAGGAAGACAGCAGTGTCAGGAAAAACAACAAAATCAAGCATAGCATACTTTATTTTGTCATTATGTCAAGTTACTGTGGTGTGGGCAGGCATTTTTTAAGTTATTAATTATAAGAAGTATATTTTAGAAGTATAGTGCAGTACGTTTTCCTGCTATGCAAAGTGGTGATCATGTATTCTGTGGTCAGTTCATGTTATGCATGCTTATTATTTTAAATAAAAACTGAAACTAGAACAAACAAGGGATACAAATGTATTTAGATAAAAACAAATTTAAGAACTAATAAAACAAACAAAAAAACTGAATTTAAAGTGTATTAGTTGGTTTCCATGACTTCAGAAAAACATGTAATGACAGGCCTCCACTGGATAGAAACATACCATCAACCTCCTCACACTTCACCAAACTCTAGCATGATATGTAACAGTTTATGAGAGCTGATGTCATCTTTGTACGTGTAGCATTGACTTATGTACTTGAGTAACGGAAGATGAGAGAGCAGTGATGACTGGATAAATACCATCGGTATCCAAACTGTATTACTTACTGTATGTCATTTTAGTATCAGATATCGATTTTGACAAGAAGATCAATACTTGCTGATTGTAAATAATGTAGTCTCCCCTCACTGCGTTTTGCCCAAAATACAGATTTTTCTTATTCCATTTGCTGCTGAATTGTGAGCACATGCTACAGCACTGTCACCACCTACAGTCAAAGGAGATATTACATGTCATACTCACCAGCCATCAGCCCCTAACAATAAGAGTAGAAATGTTGCATTCATCAGAGTTAAAGGCAGGGCTGGTAATGTTGAAAAGCTAGCAAGATTTGAAAGTAGTGTCTCCACACACTGTGTGTATGCTTCATAGCAGAGCAGAGAAAGGACCACAGTTTTACTTCATGTCTCAATCACCAGCAAGCAAACAGCTAATATAATCATAACGAATGTTTTAAACAAACATGACTACTGTTAGCAATGTGGCGACGACGGCATTGAGCTCAGGCTCGTACACGGGAGGTGTAGAGTACGCGTAAGTGGGGGCAAGGAGGCATTTCATTGGTTCTCTCCAAGCGGACCGTGAGGCAGTGATTGGTGGGCGTTTTTACAGGATTACCGCAACTACAGATGATGGATCTTTTTCGCTCCTTTTTCAGAGCTCATACGTTATTTATTGCTGTGTGGGTTTAAAGGCCATTTCAAAGAATATATAAAAAAGTGTATAATGGTAAAAAGTACCCAACCCTGCCTTTAATCAGGAAAAAAAGCACACAGATCTGCAACCAAAGAGAAAGGAAGGAGAGGTCAAACACATTTTGTTACTGAAGAGCATTCAGTAAGGCAGACAGTTTTCAGGCTGCATACAGAGTGAAAAATGGCTGAAATCGCCTATTGTGACAGGCTGTGCCATAAGCAGCCTATAATGTCATCCACTTTTGAATTGTTATCCTATGTGATTCTAGGTGTATTAAACCAAATCAGAGTTCAAAGTACTTATTCATGAAAAGGATAATTATCAGCAATAACCTTTTCTGGTATTACTTGTTATCAGATCAAAATTAAAATGTTTGGTATCATCTTTCCATATGAGAGAGCAGTATTGTGGATGCAACACGTCGTCAAACCTAAACGACAGAATAGGCCGATTGCCAATGACTCCCAAAATTACATATATAGAACAGGCTGATTACTTAGGCATTACAGTCAATCTAAGCAAGTCCTTGAATTGAAAGATTTGGTGAGGTGGATTCTCACATATATGAGCATTCTATTAAACGCCGTGATACCATGGATGTATAGCATGATACGACCATTTTAAACACGTGACTATAACTCTTGAACGCTGTGGCAGATTTAATCGCATGACTGTTCTATTTAATGCAACAGTCACAGTTTGAAACCTTTTAAACAAGTAGTTAATGTAGTGAAACAGAACTACTTACGTTTAGGCAACACAAACTTACTCATACCACTCATAGCTGCCTCCTTACACGGAGGTTTGCGGTATACTTTTTCACCTCACTTTGCGTTTGCTTCTGCGATAATTCCTACAGGCACTAGAGGTCGCCTCCTAAAAGGAAATATAATATGGGTCGCTATAAGCTGCTTGCAAAAAAGACCTATAGAGTCGTTTTCTGGGTAAGGACAGTCTGCTTGGGTCATATGTACAAAAGTAAGGTTTGTTTGTGTTTTGTAAAAGCCATGTCATGGACCCAGAAAATTGTTCAAAGTGAGACATACCCAAAACATAGTCAGCAATAAGCAGTTAGCCCATACACTTTTTATTTATTGAGCATTTTTCCACCTTCAATGATAGGAAAGCAATGAAAGGGGGAAGACAATGCAGAAAACCATCCCAGGTCAGTCTTGAACCCTGGACCTTTTGCATCGAGGCATGAACCTCTGTATATATGCTCCTGCTCTACCGACTGAGCTATCCTGGCCACGTAGCCCACAGACTTTAACATCATGCTTCAGTAAAGCTACTCTGGTCAGAGCAGTCAGCAGAATACAAAAGAGAAGCACCGGTTTAATCAGGGATGTTTACCAGATTATGTGAAATAATCAGCCTTCAAAAGGTGCTAGGATATGCTGGACCCAAATTGAAAAAAGTCCCCAGTGAAGTTTCTTGTTGCCATTCTGCTCCAAATTGAAATAAGGGAAACTAACACTGAACTGTAGGAACGTACAGTAGAACTGATTTGAAAATATGGAACTAAAGTAACCTTGATGTGATCCTTCTCCTTGCTACGCTGCAGTTTGTTTTATTATGTTTGTGTTGTATTATATTCTCTGTTCATACATAGCTGAACTCTGCTTAATGGACTAACCTTCCAAACTCACAGCAGCACAAACACAAAGAACCTGCTGTTTTTAAAATGATTGAGCCATGACTTGTCAGCGAGAATCTACTTTCGCCCTTGAATGCTAATTACGTGATGTTTATGCAGAGTCACGTACAAACTCCCAAAGGATCTGGCAGGCTGGATTTCCAAACTCTTAAAACAAATCTTAACATGTTGTCAGCATAACAATGTCAATAAAAATGGCACTTCACTTTCTGTGTCAGTGAGGCATTTTTTATTCCCCCAATGGGAAAGGCTTCAATAAGATCTCTCCCTAGCATTCCGCATTATCTCAATCTGTGACACAATTTCTACAATCAGCCTGACAGCTGCCCTAAAACAAATTAAAATGTATGAACTGAAAATGCAAATGCAATCCAACTCATTTCAAAAAGTTTTCTGTTGTTTAAATGTTTGCTGTAGTCATTGTTCACACTGTGTGGTGCAAACCCAGAGGCATATTTTATTAATATTTAAAACTATTTTTATAGGCGAGATTCTGGCACAAAAGTTGCATAAAACGTTTGAAAGATCGTTGATACAGTTGAGTGCCTGAGTTTTGTAATAGTTGGTGATTGCTGGAGGCTCAGTTTTCTTTCCTTTCTGAGATTTGTAGCTCAGAGGTGATTTAATGAAATGAAGTTAGATTCTTTAAATTATAGTTTTATATGAGCTCTGATTGGTACATTTGATTTGCAAATACATGATGCATTGTATTTAATCATCACTCATATTTGAGACTTTTGCATCGATATACAGTAATAGGTTATATTGACAATACTGTTGGAGGCCGACCAATAAAGGGGCGTGTCCAGATGGTAACCAAAGATTTGCGAAAGTCTCGAAAGATGGTTGAGGTTAGGTAACAGGTTGTCAGGCAGCCAGTCTCACTTTGCTAGGGTTTTTGTCTGGGTAAAATTATACTACCATCCACATGTGTATTAGCTTTGGATACCATAGCAATTTAGTATTGCTCTTCCATAATGTTGGGGATCTCACAAAAGAAAAAAATACAGCAGTCAAAATGGATGCAGCAGAGATATCCTGACTTTTAGTCCGAAACATTGGATCCTCCACTTCCCATAATGCATCTAAATAGCACCTCTTTGTCTGACCCCTTCTTGCCCACGTCTTTCAAACTTCATGGCCCCATTTCATTGTACCGTAGCAGTGGGTTCATTTTGATGGTAAGCTAGTTGTAATTGTATTGTTTTGAACTCATTTTCAAGTAACCTTGGCTTTTTCCTTGAACCTGAAATGAAAGTTAGGTGTTAATATGTGAACCATTTGTAGCCCAAAACAAAATCTGAATCTCCCCTTAAAATCAAAAGGCTATTTGTCCAAATGTCACCAAACTATTATCTATACAAGCTTTCCATACTGCCCTGTGCAAATCAGAACTTATGTACAAATCCTGATGTGTCAACATCTAATCAGCCCAATTTGGGAATGAAATGAGGGGAAGACATGAGAGAAAAAGAAAGCCAAAGAAAAATGAAGCGGCAGGAGGGAGAGTGGGGAGAGTCACCGCCGCCCACCACTGCCTGGCCCTGACACCTTGTGAAGAGTGCTCATTCATCACGCGGCGCAGGGCTTGAGCCTCCGTAAATCACTGTGGATAAAGGACGCGCCATAAAGAATGGAATTGTGAAGGTAAGGGTTTTAAATCCCCCTAGATGATCCGAGATAAACACGGAGAGACTTTTGACAGTCCCTCGTTACCGCCATGAGCGAGAGGAGCTGTCACCGCTCCCTCCTTGCCTTTCATCTCTTGGTAACAGTCTGGCTGCTAATATCCTCAATTATCTCTGCAATATGTTGCTGGGAAAAGGGAAAGTTCCGAGGAGGCATTCACACAATTTAAAAGTTTTAATTTGACAGCTTGTGGTGTAATGATGACTTGTGATGAGGGTAGAGGGGGCCTGCAGCCCACACGGAGTGTGTGACAAGTGATCGGACCGGACTGAGAATGAGTTTGTGGATGTCAAGCCTTTCTGGATCAGATGTCAGGAAGCCAAATAGGTGTTTCACAGGTTGAGGGGGGGGGGAATGCACCAAGCTCCTAATTGTAAATGGCAGTGGCATTTCAATTGTTCATTTCTTTCCCCATAAATACATTGAATTCTCCACTCTCCAGATGATACCTGTAACAGTGTCTCATGTTAATATCTGTAACACCTCCATGACATTTTCCCTCTCTTGTATCAAAGAGAAACACATAATAAATCAGCATAGTGCTTGGCTGTCTTTTTCTCTAAACCGACGATACTGTTCCTAAAAAAATCCATCCGTACGTGCAGGAGAAAGAATGGAGTGCATTTGCATAGACGGAGCAGCCGTCCGTCTGATAATGACGCCTAAGTCACAGTGCGTGATGGAGACACAAAGGGCACGAGACTGTCGCATGAAGGTTGACTCTCAGGAAATGTCCTCCCACCTATGTACCTCAGCAGGTAATTGTCTTTTCCCCCTCTTTTTTTCCTATCTGATAGACATACATAGCTTCAACTTGGAGGATAAACCAATCGATCATCCCAAGTGTCTCAAGTAATAAGTGAAAGTGATAAATCGCGGCTTTGCACTCAGGTTTATGAAATATGCTCCGTCCTGCAGGTGTGGATGCATTGTCTGGCAGTCAGTGTTCCTGGGCCTAGGTGCTGGTGTCAGAGCACGTAGGCAGCACTGTACTGCTAATAGGAGGATCCGCCTACGGTGGAAGTGCCTGCTCCATCAAGGGCTTTGTGCTGCAGTGCAATTAGTACACAAAATATTAACATAAGGATCAGACGTGGTGTTTCAACCAGGGCGCAACTTAAAAGTTCAAGGTAGTTCACATCAGCATACAGTAGTTGTGATCTTCTTTCGCTGGAGTAATTGCCTCCGGTTCATTCAGCTTGACTCAGTATAAGGTGAAGTCAGTAGCCCCGGTGGCATAATGACGGAGTACACACTTTCTTGTTCACATTAACAGCTTTTGCTTGATAGATAAAAGTCCCAAATAATGGCTTCTGTGATGGAGTGAAACCAGGATAACAAATTGGCCCTTTGTGATAACAACCCCCCTGTGAGCTACCCGGGTGTGAGAGTAAAAGACAGACAGCTTTGAGGAGGGGCAGGTCTGCAGCAGCTTTGCGCCAGGGGAATAGCTCCATGCCCTACAGAAGGATGGATAGTGTAGATTTGTAATGGTTCCTCTGCTTTTGACAAAGTAACCTAACCCGCAACTTTTATCCTCATTGGCTAGAGTGAAAGGGCATTGGCAGAGCTGGCCGGTAGATAAGTGAGGCCTGTCGCTCTGGCTGGTACGTTATAAATTGCAGCTACCTCAATCATGTGCGTGAGACAAGCGAGCTGTCTCCTGTGACAACCTCCTTTTGACTTGACACGCAAAAAAATAAATAAAAAATTGATACAAGGCGGAGAAGGAGGGATTGAAAAATAATGTGGGCTGAGCAGATGTGGGAGGGGATGTCTTCCTCCACAACTTTTATTTAACATTGCATAATGCGAGATTTTAATATTAAATTGAAATGCTGTACACGCTTCATCTAAAAAACATGACAGAAGAGTTAAATTTTAAACAAAAAAAAAGTTTTTAATTAAAGCCCTTTGCATTCTCCTAAATTTTCTGCTCAGTGTGCAGGGAAATTTTAACTACCAGTCAAGGTTAAATAATGCTTTCATTCATTCTTTTTTACTACCCACCAAGACTATAAAGGGTTGAACCATTGAGTATGCAGTTAACTGGACCAAGGTAATGAAAAACTCTGAAGTGAAATTATATCTGTGTATCACATAGAGCTACCGAAGGGTCAGTTCACCCATAACACAAAAATATAGAATTTACCCCAGCTGAGCAGATAGGTTTTCTTTTTACTTGTCGAGGTTTTGAGAAGAGCCTGAAAAAATGTCATTTCTGCCACTCAAAAGAGTGAATATTGACATTTAGAAAACTCAACAGCACTGTGTTTTTCCAGAAGCAATGTCCTAGTTCTTCTGAATAATATGAGACCTTTCATGATCAGTATAGCCATTTGAACAGTTTTTGGAGGGGACTATTTATTCTGTAGAAATTTGAAATTAGTTGGGGATCTCAAAACTAAATGCCATCACCTCACCCATTGCATTGGGTGGTAACAGAATTCTCTGCAGCACTGGCCGGTTAGCTCAGTTGGTAGAGCAGGCGCACATATGTAGAGGTTTATTCCTCGACGCAGAAGGTCCAGGGTTTGAGTCCAACCTGTGACGGTTTCCTGCATGTCATCCCCCTCTCTCTCCCCTTTCACGTCTGAGCTGTCCTATCATTAAAAATAAAAAAGAATTCTCTGCAGCAGATATCGGAAAAGCCGCAAAAAAATCAAACAGAACCTTCTGTATGGCTAGACAGATACTGGTGATTTGGGTGAACTAACCCTTTCATTCTCTCACACAGCCATACACAGGTGTTTTCACTTGTTGGGCTAATTAGACTCTTCCTCTGACTGTGTGGGTGTGTACAGACTGCAACTGATTGATTGAATCTTTTGTTTGTTTTTAGCACTTTTTGTCTTTCACTACGCTGTTACATCCAATGCTGTACACTAAGTAGTAATAACTTCAACAGCAATGCATCTAAAGGATCAGCTTGTCATCCATTTCTGCAGGTCAGTACCAATATCCAATATCAATGGACATGTTCTCTGTTGCTTAGTACTGAAAATGGAGGAGTCTTCTGTTACATGTCATGCAAAAGAGATTACGCAACCTCGACTGTGTGTTGTATGTGGGTGTTGCCATGGACGAGCACAGTACTTTGTTGTTCAAAGTCACTCTGAAATAGCGGAGATATTTAACAGAGGAGTTGGGCTGAGGAGATAGATGTTTCCTTTTTATCCCACACTCCTACCGAGTCTGTTCTCGCTCTGAAAAAAAGCCTTTGACTTTTTGTTCTTGTTTTGACCGTATGCACAACACAAATCTCTTGTTATTGTAAACCCAAAAAGCCAGGCATTGGCTTTTTGGCTAAGTCTCAGACAAGGGTATTAATCACATGACCACAGTTCACTGAACTCTGCCTTGAAATATGAGACTCATTTCTCCTTCCTGGATAATCAACTTAGGGAGAAAAGAAAATCAGATATTTCACCTTGAATTGCTTCATAACTCGCTTGCAGGATTTTAAACTCGTCATGCTCATGCCCAATTATACTAGACTGAAAGAAAACTAATGAAATCAAAGCTGCGGTTGTGCAGCACAGCTTCTCTTAACACAAGCACACCACTCTGTGCCTGCCAACAAGCATATGAATAAATCTACATGAACGCTCGTATTAATTGAAATGTAGTTTTACTAGCGATGACAGCAGATGCCAAATTTTGGTCTAAACACTGTACATTGATCAATTCTGCCTTCCCGAACAGGCCATGAATTAGTTTACCACACCATGTTCTTCCAAGTAGGGCTGCACGATATGAGGAAAATATCTAATTGCGATTATTTTGACTGATATTGCGATATGATTCACGATATTGGAGGGGAATGATAATTCTCATTTTCACTAATTGTTTGCTTTTTGCAAGGATTTAGTCCGTTGGATAGGATTTGTAGGCTGGGACGTCTCTACAGCACCACAATACTTCATTCAATATGGTTTGACACATATTTTGCCTGTAACAGATATTGCACTGCATTGCCCCTGCGATTTGGCTATTGCACAAGTCCATATTGCGATTTCGATAATATTGCGATTAATTGTGCAGCCTTACTTCCAAGAGGATGCATCATGAAGACCTGGGGGACAGTCATGTATGAGTATAGCACAGCAGGTCATACATCTCTCTAAAAACAAAACCTTACCCCTTCATTTAAGCTGCCGTACCCCGCCTACTTTAATTCATAAGCATTGCTTTTCTTAGCTCAGAGTCAGACATGTTATTGCACATTAAAAGAGGAAACACTACAGTATTTACATCATCACCACAGCTAGTGTCGGGGGTCTCAGTATTTCTTTGAATATTGCTCATTTGTTTAGTCTTTTTTTGTTTCACACATTCTTTTAGTGGCACACACTATTTTATGCAAATGATCCGCTTATCAGATGCTGAGTTTTAACACAATAGCACCTTGTCGAGGACAAAATATTGTTAAAGGACAACCTGGTTGCTAATTATGCAAACATCCAGTCTCCACTGGCATCCAAATAAGATCCTCTCACTGTTAGCCACTTCTAACATCCATACCAATATAATACTACCTTATGAAGCAGAAAGAGGTTCTGTTGGTAATCTTTATTTCTTTAGGTTTGTAGTTACTCAGTTTCAGTTGGTCTTCTGTAGTTTAATGCACTCATTTCCTCGTACAAAGAGGCAACCCACCCACATGTAGCTTGCTACATGGTGACAGTTATCTTGATAATGAGTTCTGGATCTGGATTTTGTTGTAGTGGCCAAAGCTGGGAACCTGTGATTTCAATAATGCTGCCTTCAGATGTTGTGTTTACTTTGTTTACGAGAAGAGTCCATATGAACACCCCACTATTGGGTATTCACAACCTCGTAAGTGGAGATCTTCTGAAAGCTCAGAGTTCACAAGTGGTGACGTGTTTGCTGACGTTTTTGTTTTTAGAAATGGCAGAGGTCCTGGAAGTTCATTTTTTGTTAAAATAAAAAAAAGTTAGAAGTTAAATTTAAAGTAATTTTAGTCTTAGTCTTTAGAAGTTTTCCTTGCTAATTTGACATCCTCTGTCATTATGCCTTTGATTTCGTGCGTTGTGATTCCTGCTCGCTAGCTTGCTAAATTGTTAGCCTTACTTAGAGTCTGTTAGAGTTGTTGCCAAGCAGAGGTGGTCTCACGACTTAAACCACTTAAACGTCAAGCATATCATGCACGTGACTTTCTGTGTCGTAACCTCAAGCTCACAAGGTCCATTTGACGGCAGCATGAGTGTGGTGTTGTGCTCATTGACCGCTGAGACTCACCAATCAGAGCTTTGTAGACATGATTTAGAATGAGGATGATCGTCTTCTTGTGCTTCTTGTTACAGAACAATTTCCTCAAAATTGGAGACAAGCGTGGATGAGATCTGCGCCGCAGTATAGGTTGGTGTAAGTCTACTCACAGAAATAACATTTTTAAAATTGTCATATTTCTTCAATCACTCTTAGCAAACGCTACCAATGTTGACAGGATGAATACATTGGTCACTACTAACTCAGAAAATAGTAGAAGGGCACTCAGAGAGCGCAAACCCCCACCAAGGCATGCCCTATCTCACAGCTAACTTTTCGACATGACACGTTTTTCCGATTATTCCGACACCACATGAATGCAATACAAATGCCCTATCTCGCAACTGTAACAGAAGTAAAAAATATTTTTTGTATCCAACAAGGGATTCGGATCAGCTCCAAAATGTAATGGATTCTTACTTGGCCCATGCTACACCCTTCCATTAAGTTTCATAAAATCGGACCAATAGTTTTTTTGCGATCCTGCTGCCAGACACATAGATGACGTGTGTGTCCATTTTGACGTGCGTTTTTATTGTTATAGTGCTGCATCTTGAGCCGCTGTCTCTCTTTCGCATTGCAGAAATAAAATCAAAAAGTAAAGTAAGATATTAAAATGTTTATTTGGAGGTAGTTGGTACTACCGACCACTGCTGCTTGGATATCAATGGATGGAGGAGGTAAACGAGGTAGCTAGGTCTGGCTACATTTCTGGGTCGTATGGCCATTGTAGACATGCCTTAAAGTGCTCATCTTATGCTTTTTGGCTGTTTCCCTTTCCTTTATTGTGTTATATATCTTATGTGCACATTGTAGGTTTACAAAGTGAAAAAGCCCAAAGTCCACCCCAAAGGGACTTACCATCTCCAACAGAAAACACTGTTCACAAACTGCTCCAAACAGCTTTATTGTAGTCCAGCCTTTACTTCTGTGACGAACGTGCGTCACTTTGTAACCCACGTTATAATGCTCTGCCTAGCTGCTAGCGTGGCACGCCCTCATACTCTGCTTCTGACTGGCTAGTAGTCCTTACCTAGCTACTGCAAATGTGCGACTCCCAACAAAGATGGAACAGAAGTGAGATGTCTCACTCTGTAGCTAAAACAGAGAGCTCAACACACTGGGTGAAAAGAGGAGCTGCGGCAATGTGCAGTACAACAAAAATGTGGTGTTCTCTGAACATTAAACCATGTAAATCTATTCTGATATAACCTCTAAATACAATTATGAACCTGAAAATGAGCTTAATATGAGCACTTTAATGAATACCAGTAAGGAAAATCCGAGAAGTGTAACAAAGCCTCCCCCAAGGGAATATATTGCTTTTTTTACTCACCGTCACACCTACACACCCACACACCCACACACACACACACACACACACACACACCGGCCTGAAAAAGATACACAAATTCCACACATGGTCTCCCGTTTTTTTCAAGTTTGGAAAACCCCAATTACTTGTCAGACTTATGGAAGAAAAAAAATGACTATTCATGAAGGCGGTCAGATGTTAGAGGTGAAAGTGGTTCCCTATTGGTTCCACGTCCTCGTGCAAAGCCTCCTCTGTCACCTCCACTGCCGCTCTCCTCTCAAACAACGCTCTGCATTCAATCCTTTCAGGAGATGTGCCCTTCCTACCAACATACTGATGTTTAATTCATTCCCGGACACCTGGGGGACACTCATAACAACAACAGAGAGAGGGGGAGAGGAAGAGAGAGAGAGGAATTAGAAGGAACTAAATGTTTGCTTTGTAATTTGGCGGTGGAGGCTGTGGAGACAAATAAATCCTTTTTTCCGTGTGTTGTGTTTGACTTGAGGAGTGGATAGGTGCAGTGAAGATGTTGCCGGACACCTTGGCGTGCTCCCACTTAATCAGAGGTTGATTAAGCACACTTTCCGAGGCATGGATTAGGGGGGCTCCCCTCGGACTCCGCTAAATTGGTCGGAAGGGAAGGAAGGCAGAGTGTTGAGCGCTGCTGGGGGAACTTTTGATGTGTCAGTCAGAGAGTCTGGCATGGTTTGCTTTTATTGACCTTCCCATCCTTTATTTGTGACGGATCCCCTGGCGCTAGGGTAGGTGGGGAAGGTGCTCGAGAGGTGCGGAAGGTTAAAGGAGATTCAGCTTTTGGAGAATTTTTCCAAATTCTGCTGATCCGGTAGAGCTGCCACAAGCATTCCTGCAACTCATAACCATAAAGGGCATCGAGCTACGATGCATTTGTGGCTTATATGTTTTTTTTTGAAGATTATATATTTGTCATTTTTGCTTTATTTGACAACACTAGGAAAAGACGTGGCAAGTTTCCTGAGGCGGTTTCAAATCCAGGATGTTGCACCTACACGGTGTGCATCTGCCTGGAAGTCCTGGCCTAGTCTTTTTTTTCCTTTCTTTTTTTAATCTGGTACTTTCCATTAGTACTTTTAATTAAAATCTAAACAATGGGTTTTACTCATATCATCTTGTATCCACTGTTAATGGATTCAACAAAGTACCGCAGCTCAGCTCTAAATATATCTGTCCCCCTGTATGGGCAGTGTGTGTCATTTATGGATTTATGGTTAATAATAGTCTGATGCTTTCTCTGCTGTGAGACTGGTTTGTAACCCCTCCACAGAAGGAATAGCATTATTCATGTTGCTGCTGTGGCACCGCTATTAATGTAATGAGTCAGGCTGTTAATGTGATCTCGCTTCAGACACAAAGGGGATCTCTCAACCTGAGCCCTTGCTGCAGACAGGAGACCTCTGTGCCCTACATAACAACGATGGGACGTGTCATCGCTGATTTAGTTTGCCCTTGAACCTCCTAGTGAAAGGACCTTGTGGGATAGCCTTTTAAAAGGAGCGCCCAGAGATGAAATGAATGCTCTGTTCCAAACTATTGAAAGACGCACACAACAGCGGAATGCTTTTAGAGCGAGTGCTGTAATCTAAAATGTGCTATTTCTCACTCACAGCCCAGCACAGCTCTGGGATGGGCTGATCAGATAGCCAGAGATGAATCTGACTTGACCTGTGAGCAGCAGTCGCTGCCTCCCACATTGCCGGCCATGAGGGGAATTTGCAATGGATTCCAGATAAATAGAAATCAATTCAAATTCAGCTGAAGCCCTATACCTCCGATAAGGCACTGCTACACCTATACTCACACATTTCATAATGAATAGATAAGGATTAATGTAATTTCAAACTGTCAGCGCCTGCCAGATGGCATGTCATGGATGAGCTTATCATTGTGCCATGATTTTATTTACATCCGAGAACATAAACAGCCGGTTCATTCGTGTCATATCGGTAAACATGACTCCATGGTAACGGTCCATGGAGCTGCAGCCTCACAAGTGTTTTAAACAGCCTTATTAACTCACTCCACTCGCTCATGTAATTAATGTTGGCTTACAATGCAGCTAATATCTGCTATGTAACCTGTGAAGACACACAATAATTATGTGACCATTTGAGTGACAGAGATCAGGAAAGGAAATAAAGGAGGCCCGTCCTCAGCCTCATCAGAAGGGGCAGAGTGTTGGTCCAGGTTAATAGGCATCCTCCAGGGGGGGATTAGCTGGAGTTAAAGAAAGTAAAGAGGGAGGCTATTGAATTCCATATAATAACGTCAAATACCTGATTTTTTTTTTTTTTTTTTTCATAATCTCATTGTCACGGGCCATTTGCAAGTTCTTGGTCCAAGGCATTATGGAGTTCCCTAAGCAGGCATTAAAATCCTGTGAAAGAACACTTTATTTGAGTTGGACACTCTGTAGTACCATCCAGAAATAGCCAGCCATCTGTTTCCTGCTTTTGCACTAGCCAAGCACTGAGCTAGAAGCATTCTCAGACTGACTGAGTCTTGAGTGAGGAAGAAAAGGAGGAGGACAAAAGTGCTGCGTAGTACTGTACCTGAAGATATGGCTGGACCAAAGTCCAGCCCGGTGTCTGGTACCCTGAAAAGTCGGGGCAGCAATATGTTACTTTTTATAAGGCCACTTGTAGTAGAGGGACCTGTGATCGATTGGGATGTGAAGTGGCTTAGCCGTACCTCTGTGTGTCAACAGCTTCACCCTCTCCTTCAACCCTGTGATAAAACAGAGGCTCATGGTACAAACTCTCAGTCGGTGCACACCTGTGCAGAGGTGGAAGAAGTATTCAGATCCTTTTTACTTAAGTAAAAGTACAAATACCACACTGTAAAAATACTCTGTTACAAGTAAAAGTCCTGCATTGAAAATGTTGGTTACACTTTACTTGAAGGTATCTACATAAGAGTGACATGACACTGTCATGAACGTGTCAAACATTATAAACAAGTCATAAATGTTTATGACATAACGCTTCTTTTAGTAAGTGTCATTCGGTTTTTGTCATGACAAGTTATGGTTAGAGTATGTAAATATATTATCAGGTAAATGCACTTAGTGCACAAGTAAAAGTACTCAATGCAGAAAAATCCTCACATTTTAGAAACTGGAAACTGTTCTGTCAACTAAATGTTTATCGTCTAATCATTTCAGCTGGACTTGTAGGCCTATATATTGTTGGGTGTTTTAATTCATAATAAAACATTTTATTTTATAAACTACATGTGTTTTGTGCTCTAAAATCTTAATTTGTAAAGTATCTCGTAACTAAAGCTGTCATATTAATGTAGTGGAGTAAAAAGTACAATATTTCCCTCTGAAATGTAGCGGAGTAGCATGAAAAGATTTGAGTCAAGCAAAAGTACCTCAAATTTGAACTTAAGTACAGTACTGGAGTAAATGTACTTAGTTACATTCCACCACTGCACCTGTGAAACTGCCTGTATGATTACATTTTCATCTTCTAACTTTATCTACTTGATCCGCAGCGGATTCCTCTGATCACTTAATCAAAAGTGGCCAAACTTTTATTTCAGCAAACCCACGCCATGCAGGACACAAGACCTAGAGGAGGTAAAGGTTGAATTGACAACAAATTAGAATGCGCTCCACAGCGCCATAGATTGAGACAAGGATATAATTGGCTCCATATCAGGGTTAGATAGCACCGTTGTTGACTTCTGATTAGAAAAAAAAATAAAAGAACAAGGTGACTTGATGTTGTGGTGATAAGCAAAAATCCCAACTCGATCACATCAATACGTTGCTCGGGTGCACGTAGGTGGCTCACCTTGTAACCAATGACAGTGGCCACAGTGGCTCGCCGGCAGATAGCCACCAGAGGATTTTTTTCCAGTGAGCGTGCATCGTCATACATTTATTGCTGTGTGTGCACTGTCTTGTTTTCCTTACGATCGTTCCAGTTGTTCTCGACATACTGTTGACTTAGAGGTCAAGCCCGCGCAAAGGCATAAATTTCTGGAGCGTTGATGCTGTCTAATTCACAGCATGTCACACAGCAGCTCTTCAAAAACAAAGGTCACCTCTGAACAGCACTTTATGGCTTTAGATCTGTTTTTATAGGCAACCGTGCCGATTCACCACTGCCCATAATCAGTATCTGAATCACCTCCTGTGAGTTCTTTACCTTCATACAGGACTTTGTTTCAGTGGTAAGCACACGGCGTGCACCGGGGGTACAGCATACATGAGGTAAATTCAAAGAGAATATTCATATTTCTGCAACCGCCTGGATTAAGTTTATTGACTATGGTTTTTAGTTGCTTATTTCTACGATATGTGCATGGATACTACAATAGCTTAATGGTTTCTGAACGTTTACTACAACTTAGTGATTAACGGTGAGGAAAGATCATTGTCATAGTAAATAATAGAAGACCAAAAATGACTTTGATGATCTTTATCAGACCTAAGGAATCCTAACCCATAGTGTAAATGAAATGCATTACAAGTTGGAGAACACATTCTGTACATCCTGTACTCAAACTGTTGATAGTGAAGAGAAAAAGCATAAAAAGCAGTATCCTTTTAAGGACTGGTCGAGTGGTGGAAAGGGAACACATGGAGGCCAGAGTAATCTTCACCCGGTGTATGTTTAATTTGAAGGTTACTTAACCGCAACAATCAGTTCAGGCTGGTTTTGGTGAGGAAACTACAGTATATCCCAACTTGAAAAAAACACAGAAACTAATAAAGATATCCACAAGTCAACAAAATAAAAGTTAGGCCAGGTCCATGGCTATTGGGCAAGCTTCCAGCAGGTCTGCACCTTTACTGAACAAACTCTTAAGAATGAACAACCCCTGAGGTAGTGGTAGTAGTAGTTCTTGAGGCTGAAAGATAGCTCAGGGCTTGTGCCCTTTTCTATCCATAAAAACAGACATGTGAGGGAGGAGCTGGAGGAGGAGCCCACTTTTTTCTCTTTTCAGACCAGCGACTATCTGTCCAATCTGTTTGCCTGTGAGACAAATACTCACTGTAGTTAAATATCAATAACACCCCTTGAGGACCTACTACCCCTTGCTTTTAAACAGGACGCTCCTCCTACAGACAAACCAAAGTTAATCCAAAATCAATTAAGACAATAAAGTAAAATGTCTATGTATAAACAATTTCTAATCATTATCCTAACTGTTCTAACACAGGAATATTAACAATATAAGTTGCTTAGGGTACTTAAAAAAGACGTTTCCCTTTAAAGGTGCTGTAGGTAGGATTGTGAAGATCCAGGCTTTAGCCAAAGAATTTGAACATTGACAACTTCTCAGTCCCTCCCCCCCCCTTTCTGCTAAAGCCCAAATAATCTCCTAAGCCCCTCCCCCCACAAGGGAGAATGAATGCGTGTGCATGAGCAGTGATTAGGCTCGTTCGAGATGAACTGCGCCTCGCCTGTAAAGTGGACGAGAGCAGGCGGCAGCAGCCGGGGGTGGTGACAAAAATCCGCTGTCAAGTCGGACAGTTTCCAGCCAATTCCAGCAGCTTTCAGGCTGAACAGGAAGTTACAGAAACACTGTGGTCCTATTCCGATTTAATAAAATGTTATCAGACCCATATATCAGCTTTTACACAATCTCCAGTTGTTTTAATTATGACAGAGTAGCTCTCAAAATGTAGATGATCCATAATCAGAACGGATTTAGTCTCTCTGACTTCTAAACGTCACTATCAGCCACACATGGTTTGTACAGAATAAACCTTTAAATCAGACAAATAGCAGTTAAAATCCCTCCAATTCAAAATCAATAAAAAGTTTATATAAAACGTCCTCATACTGAGTCGATTCTGAACCAATCGGCTGTTAGATCAGCTGAGAGGCCGGCGTTTCCCAGCATGCCCTGGGTCCGCCTGGGTCTTGCAGTCGGTGGAGAGCCACTGCAGCGCCTGGCTCTAAAAACTGTGGCCGCCCTGATCTCGTAAGATTATCGTTGCCCACGTGTGCATGACGTCAGAGCAAGTCTGGATCAAGTCGGACACACCGGCATGCATTGGGCGGCGATCGCCGGTGATCGATTCTGCGCAGATCTGGCTCATCTCGAACAAGCCTTTTGACACGCAGTTGGAAACCCCCTCTGTACTCTACTCAAAATGGTACAGTCCAAGTTCCCTCTAGCCAAATTGGAAGCTCTCACTGTCACTTCCTGTTTGGCAGTTTGAACCCATGACCAGCAGGTAATATTGGATGAGAGCTCATTAACAAACATTTTGGTAGTTGAAGTTGCAAATGTACAATATTCACATGATGTTTTGCTAGCAGGATACCCACATGTGTTTACTATGCTAACATAACTCAGAACATAACAGAAGCCTGGGCTACACAACTTAGCAACACAACTAGGACTACAGACCTACTTTGCAGACAGGATGGAATCAATTATAGCACTGCAGAAGCTAGAATAAGTCTGGACAGTATGCAACCTACTCTTGTAGGGCACGGGTTAGCACTGTGACAGTCCTATTCTACAAATTAGCAAATGAGTCCCATGAAAATATAACTGTCGAACCGACTTTCCAATCAACTGTTCAATTCAAGTTTGTTTTGCTAAATGGGATAAGATACAATTCCTTCGTTGTAACTTCTCAGCACTCCCATACATTGAATCAAAAATGTTGGGCCCGGCTCCAGTTCTTTTTGGCAGTGCCTTGGTCAGAGGCACCGACAGGAGCACTAACCTACGTATATGATTTCTATGTAGATGTTTGCATGATTTTTTTTTTTTTAATCATAATTCTTTCCCTCTCCCTAAACCCTATACCACATTGGCCAGGATACAATATTAGACCACCTTTTTCACTTTGGAAAATTATGTTTGAAATTGTCTTTATCCCAACAATCTGAAAATGATCCCTATGCATACAGGCTTCTTTATATTTATGCTATAAACAATGCAAGACACATCAGAACCTCATATATACAGTTTAAACCTGTATTTAACTTTGTTTTGTTAAAGCTACATTGTGTAAGAATTTCTCCCATCTAGCGGTGAAATTGTATATGACAACCAACTGAATATTACTTCCTAGCCCCTCCCATTCCGATCGCGTTTTAACTCCTACGGTGGCCGTATTATTCCAAGAAGTACGACTTTGTCCGTGAATGTTCCTTCCAGTGTAATAATAGTTTTACATTCTCGTTATTTTGGTACCATTTGCATTGCTAGCATCAGCTATCAGGTTCCCAAACGAATGCAAGCTAATTTTAGTAAAGTATCAGCGTGATCCTCCATCTTCAACAGGCTTTCAAATCTGCCGGCAGTCGCGTGTAATCTCCCCCTGGCGTACGTCATGGTGCCACTGAGTGTAAAAGCGCAAAAAGCGGAGGTATGTCCCTCTTTGGCTAATGTATTTTAAAAATGGAGGCGCAACATGGCAGAATACATACGAGCGACTCGCTCGTATGTATTCTGAATGATTCAGAATGGCAGCTTCTACGCTTACGAGAATACTTTGATTAGTTGGTGGAAGAAATTACACACGAATGAGCACCTATTTGTGAAAGAACAAAGTTTTTTTTGCTAAGAATCAACTCAAAACATTACACAATGGAGCTTTAATATGTTAATGGTGTTCTTTTATACAGTAGTCAGAGCTTGTTCCTCAAACAACTGGTTGACAAAAATGCCATAGAGAGGTAGTGTAATGTGTGGTGCCTAAATCCAGCTTTTAATGTTTTGGTTCACAGAGCACTTAATTTATATTTGACATCCAGTTGTGTGAAATGTCTGCCACGTTTTGCAGCTACTGTACATGTTGATTACAGGTTGAGCCCTCTGTGGTGAAACTGTGTTGACATTGTGTCTCTGTCTAAGCTTGTTATCTTTGTGCCCCACAGTTTGCTTCACTCGTTCCAAAAAGCCAAAGCTCTGTCTTCAGTAGCAAGCATATTAGTCTCCATGGAAACTCATTTTACCAATACTTCATTGGTGCCAATGACCCTGTACTGTTACTTTGCTTCTTGCTGCTTTGTGTGCAAGTATGTTCTTTTGGAGATTAAACGTTTGAGGGCAAATTGAAGTCCTGCTGGTTTTATCGCTGGGATGTTGAACAAGCATATGTGGAAAATACCAGTTTGGTACTGTAACACATTTAAAAAAAGATTTTTTTTTCTGTGCTTCTTAAGGGTAAACTGGTGTAATGCCAGGGGTCCTGCACAGTTTCATCAGGTAGAAAAAGGGTGTGGAAGACAGCACCCAAAAGAAATTCACTGAAAGAATATCCCTGACCCTTTTTTTAATACAACCCATTTGACAGCAGAACATTCCTTCAAATTAGTGGTCTGACATGAAAATAATGAGTGGTTGTTTTTATGTAACCATATTTTGCTTCCTGCAGTTCTACCTGCTTTTTTTTTATTTTTATTGAGCAGTATCTGTTTCGGGATTCCCTCTGGAATATTTACGCTCTTTCTCTCTCCAAAATGTCCACAGATAATTGCTGGAAGGCAGTGCCCAGGAAGGTCAGCCAAGAATCCCGCCGTAGGTGCCAAAGTGAAATCTACAGGACTACAATTACTTGGACAGACTGAGGCGGCAGAGCAAAGTGAATGACAGGTAGGAAATAATTCATATGAATCACCTGCTGTATTATGAATAACCACCTGCTGAGAGGACATTGCACGGTCAGTTATCCTCAGAATTGGTTCTGAATAGCCCTTTTTTGCCATTTGTTGGTAATTGCCTTAATTCTCTTGATAATTCAGTGAAATTAACCTCTGAGAACATTTCTTCCTTATGGCATTTATGAGACAAGGTTGAAGGTGACATGCCAGCAGTCACACAATTATATTCAGATTAGGCTGCTATTTGGCTTGCTCTTTTGATGTCGACACTTTAGAGGGGTCCTTCTCCACCGATCATAATTTCCTAATCTTCATTTTACCAAAACGTACAGTGATGTATCCTACACGAAGGGCGTTCTTTAAGAGATTCTATTCTATTTTCTGTTTGGGGTACATCTAACCTTGTAGTGAACAGACATGAAAGGCTGTCAGTCAAACCATCATGCCGTCTTTGTTTCTTTGTGGTTGTCGTTCTCCAGAGGAGTCAAGCGGCCACTGACTTAAATCTAGTGGTTCTATGCTCCTGGCAAAATGCTTCTCTGTCCTCCTTTCTACCCAACTCAGCGACCGCCTCAGGGTAAGGTGGAAAGAAGGTGAAGAAAAAAAAGTTTTAGAACAGCGTTTGAATGGTTACAGAATGTAATCAAGGCCAGAAGATGGTTAAATAGTTCACTCACTTTACACTGACCTTTGACAGACTTTAGCCTTTTCTGTCAAACCCAAGGATTAAAGGAAGTGGAGTTGACAAACCTGAAATTTAAATTAAGCATACATGTTCTGTAATGGCAGTACAGCTTTCGGGCATAGCTTTTTTTTTTTTTTTTTCATTTTTCAAAAGAGGTTAAAAACAGTTTTGGACATATTTGGGGAAACAGCATTGAAGCATCTGAATGGGTGTTTCCATTGGCAACTGTTGACTGATAACTGAGGGCCTGCGTTGCTAAGAGACGGGCTGTGGTGCACTACTAACTGGAGATTGTTATCCCGTATGTGTAATGAATGTTGATACAAAGCGTTTGTTTTCCAACAAGTACCCATAGCGAGATAAGCTGTCCGTCTGTTTCGAAAGACCCATCACACTCTTAAGTTTGTGTTCCAAAAGTGAAGGAAAGTGAAGGCTAGTTAGCCTAGCTTGGTAACATTAGCACCGATTCCCACTAGACGTTACTTTGCGTTCATGTTCGCTCCACATTTTAGAAAAAAGGTTGGTAGCTAGCGTTAGCTATCTTTCTTTCTTGGGTCCAGATCTCTGTAAACGTACATGTCGACAAATGATGACGGAGAAGGGTCACAAAGATTATTTTTGTAAATTACCACTTCATTTTAAAACATAATTACTATATATTTATTATAATTTGATTTTGCAAATGTTAACTTATGAAAGGCAGAATGTATGTCAGTCTAAACGCAATAATCACTTTCACCATCAAAACTCAAAACAAAGGGTTGTGGCCTGCTATCATTAACCAAACATCAACTATTTAATCTGTGGACACTAGATAATAACTTGGGTATGTTTCCTGATGCTGTGTTTCTAAATACACCAGTAGACATGACAATATTTCTATTAATATTAGTTTAGATGCACAAAAATGTCATATCTATGTTAATATACTTGTATTGATATACTATGCATTTTTATAACTATATTTTACGTTATCGGTGCCTTACGGTTAAAACTGTGTGTGTGTGTGTGTGTGTGTGTGTGTGTGTGTGTGTGTGTGTGTGTGTGGGTGGTTGACCAAGGGTGTAGAGAAATTTCAGACATTTGTCAGTCTAACCACCAGCTGGCCGCCTGACTCAAACCCTCAGCAGAACATCAAACATCACAGTATCTCACTGCTTGGCTCAGTTTCACATAAACAGATCAAGGGTACCACAATGTTTTTATTCCAGTTGATATGGAAATGTCACATCATTTCAAAGAGAACTTCTGTTTTATTCATGTCTAATATCCTTTTACTTCTGACTGCCCAATGCGGGCCTGGGAGAGCTCTAACCAAGCAAAAAGCAAAGGGAGCTTTACTGTAGGGGGTACAATGCACTGCACATGCAATTGTTCTACTGCAGAAAACGTTGAATGTTTGAATTGAAAATGCACATACTCATGAATACTTCTGAGGAGAAGTATTACCCTTTTCTGCACAAAGGGGATTTCTGTGTAAAGACTCAAAGCAGATTCTTCTTCCTCTGCTTAGAATCAAATATTGTGAGATTTGTGCTTCATTGATGCAGTTTGAAGTGATGATCAGGTGGGGTGGGAAATTGGTCAGGATGAAAAATAAACGAATATGATTTCATCTGCACTTATTTAGAAGCCGAACACATTTGGTATTTTCTTTGCACTTCCTCTCTTGTTGTGATAAGAGCTATTCACTACTTTCATAATGTATTTGTTATTCTCACAGATGCTATGTGGGCTCTTTGAAAAATGACAATATTTGGCAACTTAGTGCCGAAGCATCTGACAGGAAGATGTCTGGATAGTATACTGTAATATTGCTGATTTCTGTTTCATGTATTTTTCCTTTAATGATGCTGTTGACACAGTAATTAGTCTCTCTTCTATATCTAGAAGCTAATAGGACAGTGTGTAGTTAATAACAATAATGTATCTAGGGCTGCAATTAACAATTATTTGTTAATTAATAAAGATATTAATATCTATTAATCTGCCTATTATTCCCTTAGTTAATTGATGAACAACATGGTCTATAAAATGTCAGACAATATTGACCATTGGCCAATTCAATTTTCCAAACTCAAGGTACTCCATTATATTGCTTGTTTTGCCTGACAAACGCTCCAAAACTGAAAGAGATTTGGTTTACTATCAAGCCAAAGAAAAGCAGCAGTAACAATTGAGTGAGAACAAGGCAACATATTTCCTTTTAAAACTGATACGATACTGAACAATAGTCTGTTGATATGAAAATGATGTTGAGGATTACTTGTTAGAGCATGTGGAAAGGAAAACCGGTATACATTTTTTATTGGTTTAGAGCGTGATGTTGAATGACACTGGCAGCAAAGTAACCAAAATTAACTGGCATACATTTGGTGATATCATGACATGCCTTTAATCACCTGTAAATGAACAACTATGTCCCCTAGAAAATGACGTTCCCATACAACAGAAATGCATTCTTAACGGTCGCTGTTTTAAACACGTGGTTAACATTGTGATTGTGTATTTAAACTAAAACTAAATGATGTTGTTTGGATTCAAAGAAGTATGTTTGTTATGTAAATTAAGGGAATATGTAAATTGAGTACGTTACGTAGTTCAAGTATGTTACGTAAACAAGTAAATGTTGACTTTTGGTTCCACGCGGGACACTAACCGTAGTCTCCTAGGTGGTCCTGTGTTTGTCCCACCCTGTCCTCCTTAAACAGTCTTTTGATTGAAACATATTTGTGATACGTCAAAGAAAAATGTAATCCGGTGGTCTGTTAGCTCAGTTGGTAGAGCAGGCACACATAGGCTGAGGATAATTCCTTAACGCAGAAGGTCCAGGATCGAGTCCAACCTGTGACGGTTTCCTGCATGTCTTCCCACTCTTTCTCCCCTTTCATGTCTGAGCTGTCCTGTCATTAAAGGCAGAAATGCCCATAAAAATTCTTTAAAATTAAAAAAAAATAAAAAGAGAAAAAAAAAAACGTAATCTGGGACCAAATATGTTTTCATCTTAAAATGTAATTGAGAATGCAGTGTTGTCGTATGGGAACATCATTTTTGGGAGATAGGGCTGAAATAACACCCCTGGCAGTTTAAATGCTAATCTGTGAGGCCCCATTTTTTTGTCTTTGGATGCATGTGCTTTAGATTTAAGTTTGAGCTTGTTTGTAATGCTTCGTTTTGGCTACGTTAGCTATCCCTACTCATGCTACCAACCTACTTTTTTCTCTTTATCCAAAAACGATAAAAGCATACAAGGCTTACCTCCAATTTCCACCAACTGCAGAACGGCTGTGTTCCGACTCCGTCCCAGCTCCAGCTTCTATTTTTGATGGTGCCGGAGAGCTCCGCAGCAATTCAGCACAGGGCAGATTGTGCAGGACAGGAAATCAAGCACAGAAACAAAATAAAACATCCGGTTAATTTTCAAAATAAAATACACTGTGCTCACGGCAGATCATATTTCTCTGCACTACACCTTGAAAACGTCATAATGGGCGGAGACAGCCCTGAAACAAACTGTTGTTGGTTTTGTGGTTCTGTTTATAGAAACTACATCCTGTTATATCGCGCGATCATACGTGAATTCGCAAGATCTCGTGGGTCCTCGTGACTTCAGCTGTCAGTCATGGCCGCAGCCGTTCCGCAACAAATACGGACCTGGTGGGTATTGAAGAACGACGGAGCACAGAGCCGACACGCAGCTTTGCAGACTTGCTAACGTGCAGTAAACGTACAGCTTTAATACCCGGCCATGTCATGTCTGACCTCATCTGCACGTTATCCTCGGCCTGTTACACTATCAGGACTGCATTGCGAGTATGACTGGCACCTTCCTCTAGGGCCCTGCTTAATGTTTCCACTAGTATGCGTGGTGCCACACCCTATACATCTCAATTCTCAATTATACATGGCTGGAATGGGAAATGAACATTGAGCACATCATAAAAAGCTTGATAACAGAGCTAATACAATTACATTAGAGCGATTAAAAAAGGTTAAATAGGTGATCTATTACATTGATCTTAAATGCATTCAGACTTAATTTAATTTAACAGTGCTATAATGCTGTAGTTAAAATATGTCCTATTAGTGTTTGGAGCCTGCATGTATAACGATTAATTATTGAATAATTGTTCATGCATTTCAACACTGGCAGGCTCTGAAGGGTGATTTATTTTCTTCAGTGGCTGTGCAGAGATAGGGCTTAATTACAGTGGATAGCCTTATCTCCCCCCTCTAATCCTCTCTTTGGAGTCTCCCGTGTTCACGCCATCTAGTCGTCGATATTATCAGACTGTTGGCAGAGCCAGACAGAGAAAGTGATCCCCAATTTCTCTGTCACATTAAGGCTCATGTATGAAGCCTCTGCCGTGGACCCAACTTAAGATCTCCAAAGTGGGAGGAAAGAAGAGTCGCTCTCCCCCAGTCTGAGGTCAGCACCGGCTGGCACATTACCTACTTGCGCTGTCTTTCTCAGCTGGATAGACTGACAAATGTCGGGTCAAATCTGATCAGATAATGGGCTCAGTTTCTTGCCAGGAGCAATTTGGTGCGGATATGCTTGTAGTAATGTAGACAATTTGGTTGTTTACCACCTCACTACGAGTACAACACTGAATGTCTGTGCTATTCACAATGATGTTGACCAAATACAAATCTCCTGACTTTCAGTTGACCACTGGTTTAACTCGATGATTCACAATCAACGTGCTAGATCTTAATCAGGGAGACTGCAATTATTGTTTAATCATTATTTTAGATTGATGGAAGATTACCAACACAGTTGGCACTAATAGTTGCATACATTAAAAACTTGGGATGAATGAAATGTTGGCAGCTTAAAGAGACTGTATTGAAGTTCCAAACAGGAGTGGGATCAGCTGATGTGCTTAGCATGAGGTGCCTGAGCTACAGTACTGGGATGCTCAAGAGTATGTGGACACCTCTCTGTATATGTTTGGTCTGGGGCTCTTTGGTTCCAATGAAAGAAAATCTTAAGTCAACAGCATACAATGATATTTTAGACCGTGTGAGAGTTGCTCGATATTGTCCCCGTGCACAATCCAAGGTCCACAAATTTCCTGCATGTCATCCCCCTCTGTCTCTCCTTTCATATCTATCTGTTCTTTCCATTAAATGCTGAAATGCCCCAAAAAAGAAAAAAAAGAAGAAAAAAAATGGTTTCCCCAGTTTGGTGTGGAAGAACTGCACAGAGCCCTGAGCTCAGCCCCATCCAACACCTTTGGAATGAACTGAAACTGGAGCCAGACCTTATCACCGATCAGCATTGGGCCTCACTAATGCTCTTGCGGCTGAATGGGAGCAAATCTTTGCAGCCATGGTTTCAAAATCTGTCGCAGCAACATATTATTGCTCGAAGGGAATAAATGGTTCAACAATTACCGACCCTGTTGCCAGACAAGGAAGTTGGACATTGGAGGATACTGCAAAGCCCCAGGTTATGTTCATTGATATGTTATGTCCGTCTTTTTACTATATCTGCTCTTTGCAGCTATGATATGGTTAAGGTTACGTAAAAAGATTGTGGCTATGGCAAATATACAATGGTTAGGTTATGGTTAAGGTCAGGCAACTAAAAAACCTGGTTAGAGAGAGAGGGGGAGTGTGAGGCAGTTTAATTTAGCTTCTAGGTTTTCCACTCGCTGGCTAAAGAAATCTTCAATCATAAATCAGTCCACTTACGGTGTACGTATGTAAGAGAATACCACTTCAATTAAAATGGGCTCCTTCACATTTTAATGAGCATTACTTGAACCTGCAGTGGGATTGCAACACGGGCGGAGATAAGGAAGTGAGAAACTAAAAAAATAACCATGGAAAATTACATTGACAGGTCAATCTGACAAGAAGTTAAATAAAGGTCCAAACATTGCCCCTTCCTAATAAGGGTTAAAAAATAAAAAATAAAGTCTCCCAAACGAGCGTGGTTATTGAAGTGGAGTTATACACATGGACTACCTTTGAGACCCTACCTGTTTTCTGGTGTGATGAACACCAGCCCCAGAGATGCTCAGTATGCTGATTTCTGAGGGAAAAATGACAGGGGAGGCTGTATGTTCTGCTGTACTTTCATTGGCTGAGTGGGTTGATGTTTGTCAGAGCGGCAGGCATTACCGCTTGCGACTAGTTTGGGCATCCTAAACAGTGGATCTGCTGCCGTATTCATAGTTTTCAGTCACCACAGAGAAAAATGTTTCAAACGGAATGCACCGAGAAACTCACCCTTAAACACATTCCAGTGTGTTCGAGCTCAGTGACCGCTCTACCTGAAACACCCAGTGCAAAGAGATGTGTACACTAACTAATTAGAGATCCATCACAAATGTTTAATGAGGAGATTATGTATCACCGCACAGAATCCTGGAATAAAAACACTACTTTGTCATTTGTCTTTTTTTCTTGAGAATGAGATTCTTTCTTTTTTTACCCTTCTTCACGCGATTCAGGAAATTTTGTTTAGTAAGTTTTGTTCTTTTCACTTGCTATGCTTATACCATGTTTACATGATGAAGTACCCTTCCCCAGGATTTCATTTAGTTTTAGAAGATGAATTCCTTTTTAAGGCACATTAAGCTCATTTGCCCCCATTTATTTTCAACTGATTTTCGTATATATTTTTCATCTTCTCAACACTTTCTTCATCATTATTTTGCCATTAGGCTTCACAGAGCCCTTATTTTCTGATTTGATGTTTTCAAATAGAAACAAATACTTTATTTCCATACTCATTTTCTTGTTATTATAGTGAAGTCCGAGGTTCCGACTCTACCTATTTTTAAATGTAACCCAGAATTTTAGCCAAATTAAGCCAACATTTTTTGGCTTTGTACTCACAATTTATTTTAACAAAAAAAAAAAAAAAATCATCTTTTCTGGGGGGGTGGGGTGAACAACTTATCTGATACATTATCCTCATATGTGGAGCTTCGACTATAATTTGTTGAGAAAACTTGACAGTATGTCACTCATGTCAAAGGGTTTATCCTTCAGTTTGGAAAAATAAAAGTAAATTTGTAATTATAAAAAGTTTAGCTTTTATTGTCCTCTTAAAGTGCCCATATTATGCTCATTTTCAGGTTCATAATTGTATTTAGAGGTTATATCAGAATAGGTTTACATGGTTTAATTTTCCAAAAACACCATATTTTTGTTGTACTGCACATTGCTGCAGCTCCTCTTTTCACCCTGTGTGTTGAGCTCTCTGTTTTAGCTACAGAGTGAGACATCACATGCTATTCTGTCTTTGTTGGGAGTCGCACGTGCTCAGTAGCTAGGAAAGGACTACTAGCCAGTCAGAAGCAGAGTTTGAGGGCGTGCCACGCTAGCAGCTAGGCGAGCATTATAACGTGTGTTACAAAGTGACCACATTTGTCTCTGAAGTAAAGGCTGGACTACAATAGAGCTGTTTGGAGCAGTTTGTGAACAGTGTTTTCTGTTGGAGATGGTAAGTCCCTTTTTCACTTTGTAAACCTATATATATATATATAAAAAAAAAAAAAAGATATATAACACAATAAAGGAAAGGGAAAAAGGCAAAAAGCATAATATGAGCACTTTAACATTTTTGCAAACACAGTAAGTTATGATAATTATCGATTATCTTTATTTGCCCCGAGATTCCATATTGGTACATCTCTATTTTACTCTCCTCAAAAGTACATATGTTATACTGGTTCCACAATAAATCTTTAAGAAATTTTAAAACACCCTGTCAATGAATTAATTATTAGTTTGAATTTATAATTTTCAACAAAACATTCTCCCCATATTATTGCAATTTTTGTCGTATTACCTTCTTTTTAAAATGCTGGTGCTATAAGTCTACCTCTTGTCTGGAATGCAATCAATATTCAAACGAGGTAGCTGATTTCTGCTAACTGAAAACCATATGCCAGCACCTGATGTTATAGTGATGGTAATAGCACTGTCAAGTTTGACAATGTGGAGAAAGCAATACTGTCATTCCCCATATTCACTTTTGAAAATCTCATTTTGCTTTCATCTCTTCACTAACACAGAGCTGTCAACATGTAATTCAATGAGTGTCACCACTGCGCTTGAACATTTTCTTCTTCTTTTGCCAACAGTGCTTACACCATCCTTCATGACTTCTGTTGTGTTTAAATCATGTTATGGCCACTTTGGTTGTGATTGTAGTTAATTATCATGCGTAATGACGTGTATTATACACCGGCTTTCACTTAAGGTCTTGCTTCGTGGGCAACATTTGATCTGAAAGTGATGATGATGTGTTGATGTTTACAGTAACATCTCTGCACAATAGCCCCCTTTTTATTCAAAGTTGCGGATGAAATGGGCTGTCAGAATGGAGGAAATTGAAACCAGTCTATATCTCAGGCATTGTGAGAACACTATTTTTTGTTTCCAAAAGCAGTCAAAGCACACACAAACATCCCTATACACACATATAGAGCATAGTACATACTCCGCCATTTCTCAACCGAGTGAATTGCAGCTCAAGAGGGAGTGGCCATTAAAAAGTGCGCTTCAACCAAGGTCATCCAGATATCTGAAATCAAGCAAATATCTGCATCTCTTCAAAGCATGATGCTGGCGATATTCTTATTTTTCTTATTGCCAACAAATCCCATAAAAAGACCAAAAGCAACAATGAATTGACCGTACTAACAAGTGTTATCTATGTATCAAAGCCTGATATATATTCTTCCTCTGTGCCATAGAACTCCATGTTTGTCCAAAAACAATTAAAAACACACCAATGAGTCCTACTGCCCCAAATACTTACTAGAGCACCAAATGTGGATTAATCCGCCGCTGGAAATAGTTCCCAACAAATACACTATTTCATCCTGTTTGAGTAACGTTTGAAAAAACTACAGACCAAAACCAACTGTTTTGGGAAATTATGGAGTCCTTTTTTCATTTTTTTTTTAAGATCAATGTCGTCAGTTGGATCCGAAGGGCTTGGGGATGAGGTCAACAATCAGGGGTAGGAGAGTTTTCTATCATATGTTCTTCATTAGTAGATAGTTTGTCCAGTTGCCATGGAAATGTGCATGTTCAAACTGATCCTCCATTAATCATTCAGTTCCATCTGCTAACGACACAAATAGACTCCATAACAGCGACCTTGAGTTTAGATTGTTTTGTCAACTGCAAAAATCAACTTTGAAAATCAACTTTTTAGTCCGATGACTTCGAATAGAGAAGAAGTTGTTTTCATTCTCCAATGGAAATTGGAAGTGTTATTTCCATGACAACTAGGCTGATGGGAATTATGTGGCATGAGCATAATACATTTCCAGGCAGACTACTTTCCAGGTATTTTATTTCCTCAGACAGGATTTGAGTCACCTGTTTAATCTGTTTCCTAGTTGAATGGCAAAACCCTTTTTTTGTTGTTGTCTGCCTTTCTTTACCGGAGATCCAAAGATTCAGACGCATCATTTACATACAAAGGGATGATCCCTCTCTCTCAGCCCTACAAGTGACGGGATTTATCCGGTGTAGTGCTACTTGTGTTGTTGGCTTGTTCCACCATAAGACGTGTTAACAACACTTCAGTTGTTTCCAAGCAGGCAGACACTCCAGTCATTTTCATCAGCACTCTTGTTCAGGTAATGTTCCTTCAGGCTCGCTGATTTCAGGGCTTATCTTGTTAAGAGCCCCCCTGCCTCGCCGCAGATCTGCGCGGCTGTCAGGCACGGGGCCTGCACAATTCAGGACTATTATTGGTGATTGTGGAATGACACTAATTAAAGTCATTGATGTTTAAAATGAAGCGCCACACGTCCCGCTTGTTTTGTCACAAAAGCTCAGATAGCTTCTCCAACCTGGCCCCGTCGTGTAGTTATCATGCCATTTGTTTTCAAGCCATGTGGAGAAACCTGTGTGTGTGTGTTTGTGTGTCACTTCATTAAAAACGAAACAAAAAAAACCTTGAGATAGGGGGAGAGCTCTGCTTGAGGTATTTACATTTTAATTTCAGCAGGGGCACTCATTTGCTTATGGTGTGGTGTAATACTATAGCTCACTGAGTCAAACTTTAATCGAGTTTTTATTATGATGGAGTCAAACGAAAATAGCAAAGACTATTTATAGTGCATGTTCCTTCCCTCTCAGCTGACTGGAGTGACATTATTTCTGCTGGATTCATTATTTGAAATACTAAGTGATACACCAAGTCATATTCCTCCTGTTTGTACATTTTGTGCAAATTGAGACTGAATGTTATTGCTTTTCTTGCCCCTAGCTTCCATGGTAGAAAACCATGAAACCTTTGTCTTTGAATCAATGGGCCTCTTAGATATACCTTTATTTGGAGAGTAGGTCTTAACTTGTTAAATATCTGGATGGAGACAGAAAGGCTTTACAGTTTGATTTACACGTCTTTAGTTGTAACATTTTGCTGGCTTTATTTCGATGTATTTAAACTTGCCACTCAGGAATGAGAGAAACACAAAACCGACGTACTGTATAATCACCTTTTAAGTTGAATATTGCAAATTTACCAAACAGTTGCTTCTTTCTTTTTTTTTTTTACGCAGGCAGCAAACACTGAGCAACATCAGCATTCAGTCTTTTGTATGTCCTCGTGATAAATGTAAGTCCACTATTTACTCTCCTTTTAGCTCTGGTTTGGTCTCCATTTACTCCCTAAAAAAGAATGTGGCTCTTTTGCTGCTAAATGTTCACCAGCTAGTCTCTGACTTTGTGTATCTGCTGTTTGATGCTGGGCAGGTAGCAGGGGCGGAGCCATACGTTGTAAACATTTGGGGCTCAGCCCAAACCTTGGTGGGGTCCGGGGGCATGCTCTATCTATACACAGCAGCTATTTGCACTATTTTTTTTAAAGCCATTTAATAATAGAATGACTGACTAAAAATCTGTAAAATAAAAAAAATGATTGGGATTAACATGATAGTTGCCAAGGGAAAAAAATCCTCCTCTAGAGCCTACACCTAATGTTTTCCAACTGTCTTCATCATTCTGAAACAACAACAAATTTTGACTAATATTTATTCCTGCCACCTAAAAAGTGGTTAAAATTGTCTGATATTGCATATTACAGACAGCATTACTAATCTTACAACCTATTTTTTTTATCATAGTTCACAGAATGAATGGCAGTATTTCCCCAGTAATAGAACTTTTGCTCCATTGATTTGCCGGTCCAGTCAGAGAGACTGAGAAGAAATGACACAAAGTCAAAGGTATTTTAAAACCCTAAAAGATTTGGAGCTTTCAAAAAAAAATTTGGGGCTGGAGCTGAATAAATGAGTCAATACGGTTTTCAATTGGCTTCTCAGAATCACTCAAAGGACCCTTCTAAAAATGACTTAAGGGGCAGATTCGACCCAAGGACCACTATTTGAATAACCCCTGCCTTAGGGGGTGTAATGAATTGACAACCTCTTATTTGAGACTTTTGCTTCAGTAGCCGCACATCAGCCCTCACCTCCCTGTTGTTGAAATGGCTTTACAGATGCTCAATACATGTTCCACCTTTTATTTATGGCCAGAGTAGCATCTGGCTGGCAGCCACAGCAAGCCCCCCCCCTCCTCCTGCTTAAGATGCAGTGGAGCCTCTATGGGTTAGGAGGGCCAGCTCTATCAATCTGCTCCCTTCCGGCCCCCACGTTCCCCAGTGCGGTTAATCACTGCCACTAATTAGTGCTAATTACTCATCGCTGCCCGGGAGAGCCCCCCTCGCTGGCTCACAGTGATCTGAAGGTCCTCTGTGGCACCCTGCTGCTTGGCATTCCTCAGGTACAGGGGGTGAGGGGGGGGGCTGGGACAGTGGAAGTGCTGAGGGGACGGAGGAGGCCACAGGGAAGCTCATCTTTTCTAATTTACCTATTTTGGGGGCAACATTTGTTGCTAAATCAAACACATCCCTGGTGTTTAGCCTCTGGTGTGTGCAGGTAGAAGGCTACGTCCCTGTGGGCCTGCGGGGGCTGCTGCGCCGCTTCAGCCCAGCACACTTGCTTGTGCTGGTCTGCTTGGGTCTGGCTGGTGGCCTTGTCTGCATGCACAGGCAGGCCAGGCTTAATGAGCCAGCACCTTTTTGCTCCCTCTGTCATTAATTGTCTGCGGCCATGACTCTGTGGCTTACGTTGCGTTTGGCTGATTTTTTTGTTTTTTCTTTCTCCCGGTAATTTTGCTTTAATAGATTCAATTTGCTTTCATTTGCTTTGTATTGATTTATTTGTCCTGCTTTGTCTTGTCAACCATATAAACCTATAATTTCTCACAAAAGTTTGTGATGAAAAGGCAGTGGGTAAAAAAGCTCATTTTAATTTGCTAATATTGAGCGAGTTATTAAAAAAAAAAAAAAGAGAAATGACAAATGATGTTGATACGGTGTGTAAGTGAGGCTTGACTAAAGCTGAACTCCTTTCTTGGAGGCAAGAAAACCACATTAAAAATACAGATTTCAGATCAGGTGCAAACTGTGAAGCTTAATACCAGGTTGAGAGGTTGTTAAATGCTATAATTCTGATCCGTCAGGTTTGAACCTGTCCAAAAAAAGAAAACATCTCGGTAATATCAGGTAATGGAAGGTGTCAAGCATGTCATGTCAAGCCCTAGATAACTATACAATGACAACTGATTGGGGGAAATCTGTATTTTAGACAACAGTTTAGACGCAGGGGTTGAGGATGGGTCTAAAATAGATTGCTTTAGCCTCTGCCAGAGGGACACGGAGCACAGTGCCGTGTGTCACTGGGAATCAGCGAGAGGGTAAAGCCTTTACCTCTCACTGACCTCCAAATGTGAACGGTCCAGCTGTAGTAACTGTGACAGATGAACTAGCCACAGTCATCTCACACACACACACACACACACACACACACACACACACACACACACACACACACACACACACACACACACACACACACTTTCAAAGATAGTTTCAGAAAGGTAAAAGTAAAAACGGAAGGTTCAGTCTGACTAAAACTCCTATTACACTTAATAATTACTTATACATATTTTAAGTATACATTTTAATTACCTAATAATAGTCCTTTTTTCTTAATATTGTAGTTTTTGACTAAACAATATTCATGCATGTGATGAGTATCGATGAGTTTCCCCTTGTGGGGAATGTATATACAACATATGTTAACAGATTGTTAAGCCCTCTGATGCTATTCTGTGATTCATGTAATAGACCAAGTAATTTTGTACAAGATTAATGTGGAAATAAACCTGGCAAAGCACACATATTTGCAGGTATTTTCAATTAAAGACATTCTGTATGCTAATACATTACCATTAGAAACATAATCTAAATATCTCCAAGAAGCCAAGGTTATCAATGAAAAATCCCCCTGCATTGATCAAGTCCTAAAAGACTTATTTTCTTAAAACAAGTGTAAATGATGCCACACAGTGATGCTATTTCAACCTCTATCCAACACAAATCAACTTGTTACTGAGTCTAAGTTTCAATGGCAGGTTGCTCCACCCAAATTGAAGAAGAAAATCAAACTGCATTTTAGAAACATTTGAAGTTCGAAGTTCTTGTACTTGGAGACATCAGTCTACAACGTCAATTGCCCAGTTGTCCCAGAAATGGAGATGTTTAAAATCTTGATTTTTAAGCACTTAAAGGACTTCAATCGTCAATGTTGGCTTTAAAGCTGAGGTTCAAACTTCATTCTGGATCTTGGAAACAGCTGTTGAGACAAAAATATTACAGTAGCACTCGATCGATTGACTCTTCTGGAGCTTTTAATTCAACATGGACGAGAAAATGGAAATTTGAACAATTCCATGACAACTAGGTTACGATATGGTGATATGATTGTAACCTCCAGACCAGCTACTAAATGGACCAATTGAGTTTCAGTCATCTGCACTGGAAAGGGGGGTCAAATAATCTTGCTATACTTGCATAATGTTTTAATTGTTTTTCAAGACTTAAGGGACTGAATCCCATCCAATAATGAAGTGCATCTTTGATCATTCGTTCACCAATTAATCAATTTATAATGATATCTAAGAATGAATGCAATGTAATAGATTTGGAAAACAAAAGTTAAGTAAAGCCAAAATCACTCATAACTGTTACTGTCATAACCAGGAGATTGACACAAACTGAATGTTTGAGTTTGCGTTCGCTCGGCAGCAGCATTGAGCTGACCAGACCTTCTCATGTTGAAGCATTTCTTATCTTTGTGATGTTTGCCTCTAAGGCCAAAACAAGCTATATGGGCAGGTTGGATCATGAATAGAAAACGCTCTGTTTATGTCTCTCTGTATCATTACTTTCAGGAGAGTAGCACTAGTTTGAAAGCAATCTCAGTCGCAGCCTCTCAAAGAAAAGAAAAAGTGTCAGAATCAGGAACGTATCGGGGCAGGATGGCGAACTTCAGACTTTATAGAAATGACAGGACGGCGTTCTCTCTCTACCCCGATACCTGATGGGTTTTTATTTCTCTGATGACAGGAAGGTGAAATAAAGTTTTCAGACGAGCTCAGACGTGTTGACAATGAAAGACGTCATAGATACACATATAGGTAGAGATGCACCGATTACAACTTTCTAGGCCGATTCCGATTTTCTTTGAGTTAGGCCAGCCGATACCGATTTTAGCCGATTCCGATTTCATTTTTTCTAACCACTTTACAGCACACACAAATATTTATTTTCTATCTTTTCTTTAATAGAACATTTTGCACAGAACATAGAACATGTTTTGAACAGATAATGGATCACTATAAAATAGAACTATATAAATTACTCCTGGTGTGGGAAATTCACACACATCTAAAGTGCAATGTTAGAACCATTTCCTTCTTTTCGCTTCCAATATCCAACAAAAAAAAAAATTTGTGATTTTGATTGTCAGTTTTGATTTTGGTTTTTGGTGTCGTCCCTCCACGCCCTACTTTTTCCTTGCCGGTGTTGCATATTGCAAACTTATCTTCTGCACACACGCTGAAGAATTTCCAAACAGCTGACATGTAGGTTAATTCACGAGGTTCCCTACATGTGCGAGAATAGCGCGGACACGCCCTATTCTCGCACATGTAGGGAACCTTGAGCGGGTACGCGCGACACACGGCGGAAAAGTTGAGAGAATGTGCTGTCGCGTCCATGTGTGCGTGCGTCCTTGGAAACTGTAACTCGTATAACTTATGTTGTCAGTTAATTGTAGCATTGACCGGCATGAAATCGGCATATGTCAGACTGACCTATCATGGCCGAGCACGTGAAAACTGGCCAATTTCGGTCACCGGCCGGTCTATCGGTGCATCTCTACATATAGGTTTTATTATTATTTTCACACTGAAAATACAATGTATCTGTATAATCACCTAAAACTAGAAATGAGCCCTTGATATCTATATGCACCTTCTATAGAGCCCACCATGTTGCACTGCCATGTTTCTACAGTAGCCCAGAATGGACAAACCATACACCTGCACTAGAGAGGGCCTTTCCCCTTTTTGCACGTTACCTGAAGGTGGAAAGGGAGGGGTGAGAGAAGGGGTATTCAGTTGATCTGCAACCTCACTGCTAGATGCCACTAAATCCTACACACTGCTCCTTTTAAAGGAGTTATGTATTGTTATTGTAGGTTTGTATTAGCCGATTTGTGGTGTATTGAGAACAGTACAACAGCTTGCTGTGTACCTATTTAGAATGACAGCGTTTCCTTAACGTTATTGTTTATAGAAATGAAGTTGTTCTAAATAGGTACTGTAACTGCTGTATGGAGTCACTGTAATTAAGCTTTAATCAGGACTACATGGAAACACTGTATTTCTAGAGCGACAAGTTCTCCATTATTATTTATTGTGGTGGTGGTTGTTGTTAACAAAATACTTAATTTATAACTTCACTTTAGAATGACACATTGCAGATTTTTCTGATCTGACGCCACTATCGGCAGGATGACATAATTTGTCAGTGAGCAGTTATGAAATTAATCTGTTTTATGTATTTCATTTAAAGGCATGGTTGGTAACTATTTCCAATATTCACTTTTTCTATGGGGTTAGACGGAGCCCGAGGAGATGCTACTTTCAAATCTTGCTAGCTTTTCAACATTACCAACTAGAGGTCGACCGATATGGGTTTTCTCTGGCCGATGCCGATCTTTAGAAATCAGGGTCAGCCGATGGCTGATAAATGCTGCCGATTTATTTTGGCCAATATGTGCTTGTTTTTAAACCTCTAACCTTTGAAAGATAAAATGTAACACTAATATACACAGAATTTCTCAACAAAAACATTTATTGAAAACTTCACCAATCTACACTTGTATACTTCAATTAAAAGTGTATAATGTAAAAACATACTGTATATTGTATAAATAATGTATGAAAAATATATTAAATAAACGAAACAGGTAAGAAGAAAATAAACTTTGTCAAATAAACTTTTCACTGAAAAAATAGTTTAGTGCACTTAGCAGCATTTATTAAACTTCTGAGAATACAAATCTGCAAGCTTCACAGAAAGTGACCTGTT
Organism: Sander vitreus; assembly: GCF_031162955.1. NCBI lineage: Eukaryota > Metazoa > Chordata > Actinopteri > Perciformes > Percidae > Sander > Sander vitreus. The sequence goes on along the minus strand of NC_135869.1, from coordinate 8,861,610 downwards.
ATTATTAATCTCAACACTATTTCCTCCTAACTCCTGTTGAATCACATCAGACTAGGGCTATCTAAAGTCAATTCTTGTTCACCTTGTTTGTTGGATCATTGTTCATTTGTTGAAGTGTTTTATCTGTGTTTTGGGGATCCTACTGTTACATGTCCTGTTGCACTCATTAGCATCTTATCTGAGCAGATTTCTGTCATTCAAACAACTCTTAGTTGTAATTTAAAACTCGTCCAGCCAATTTAATAAAATTAAGGGTTTTATTCGTGCTCGAGTCCATAGATGCAGTTAATGGATACAGGCACGGAGAACTGAAGGCTCTGTTAGCAACGATTAGCTCCGTTAGCGGTTAGCTCCGTTAGCTGGAGGCAGCTGGTCTCCAAAAATCCGCCAAAAATCGGCTGATTAATCGGTCCAACACCAGGATGTACAACAATGTGCAGCTGCCGTTGTCAGAAAAACAACACAGTTTACTTGAAACTGTTAGCCTCATAGTGCATTTAAAGTTACTCTAAAATACCCTTTTCCCATCTAGTGGTTGTTTTTGTCCTTTTTAACAGTAATTTACTGGTGAAATAAGTTATTGTTATTACATTTTTAATAAATCATAATGTCACCGACTGTCGTTTTGTGCTCTTCATTTTTTATTTATTTTTTAAAATCGTTTTCTTTTAAGTATTGGTTTAGGCACTGGCACCGTTTTAAAAATCGTTTCAGCACCGGTATCGGAAAAAACACAAACGATACCCAACCCAATTACCAACCCTGGCTTTAATGTTAATTTGTATAGGGACAAGTATGTAGCATAAACCAGTGGCACACACCACAGCATTAATAGCCCTAGCTAATTTGTAATGCCCAGTCCGAGATGGGCCTTTAATACATAAAAACTCAAAAAACAACAAATACATAAGAGACCGTACAAAACACACTCACAACAATAGGGATAGTAGTATAGTAATAACCACATGGTCAGGGATGAGCATTTTCGTTGTTAAAAGAAACCCATGTTGACTGGTAGTACTGGGCAGCTATCTTAACTAGTTACTTTGCTTATAATCATGTTAAATACAAATGATATTAAAAATGTTATTGATAGTTAATTATACATTAAACTACCCAGCTATATATATATATATATATATATATATATATATATATATATATATTTGTAAATTAGTAAATTAGTCCAGTCACACATGGAATGCATAATAAGTACTTCTACACTTAAGTAGCTGCATTATATTTCTGCTGGCTTACTTCACTTTTAAGTTTTTGAATGTGAGACTTGTTATTCCCAAATTTGTAAGAAGACATAGAAAGAAAGTTTAATTATGTCACAGTTCAGTCCATGAGAAATAGAATACGCCTCAAACAGATACACACTCTGCCAGATGAAGCTAGCCTTATTGTACTGGGCTGTTACTCTCAAGCAGTGCCTTTTAAATGTGGCCAGCTTTATGCTGACATTGTTTCCTTTTTTTCCTTTAGTGTTTCTCGCGGTGGGACTTTAAACTAAGACACCAAAGCAATTTCTTTTTCCGAATGAATTTCTCTAAATGGAGATATGAAGCCTCTTAACTGTTTGAAAATACATTTATTTCTTGTCAGTATGCCTCCCCTGAAAGAGTATTCATCTTTCCAATAAGATAAATTCCCACTGCACAAACTTCGTTCATTAAACCTCTGAGATTCATTCAGGTTTATTTTTAGAGAGAGATATTCTTTGTTACACCGTATTTGATTTTCCACACAGTCTAGTGGGTTTTATTCTGTTGCTGGAGGTATGCTCGAGCAATATGTTTCCTTGGAACAAACACGAGATGAGGTTAGGGTTGATCTCCTCAACAGTGGCTTTCAGTGCATTTAAACATTCCGGTCCAGGGACACCAACGTTATCTTGACTACTATTCCTTTGTCAGGCGCCTTTAAAGGAATCTGTGGCGTTCATACATCCAACCGTGTTCTTTTTTTGGTCCCTGACAACATGGGTGTGTGTAGGTCAAGCTTGTCTTTGTGTTCACAAGCACTTAAAAAATAAGTGTTTGTTTGATTTACCCAATCAAATTCTTTCAAATCCAATTCAATTGGTATTTTATTATTTTAACTGTGTTTTGAGTTATAGAACAAATTGAAAGTTTTAGCAAAAGGAAAGAAAATACAAAACACACAAGACCTGGGACAATAGCAGCAAGATAGTCTGTGCCAACTTTTCAATTGCAAAGGATCTTCTTTGCTCATGTGGAATAGCTACTGATAAACAAAAGCTCCCATTCGCCCTTATAAAACATGCCAAATCTGTGCTTTGTTTATGGCAGTCTTGTGGAGGATTTGTCTGTATCATTCTTTGTTTGCTTTGTGTTACGTTTCCCCCCACCACTCTAAACCCCAAATACTTTCACATAATCGAGAAACAGCGGGTGTCCAATGAAGATACTGCATTTGCAAAGTAATGTTTTTGTCACTACATTGTTAACTTCTCCAGATGCAAATGTATGCAAATGTCCCCTAAAAACACTACAAGGCACCTACATATGAGAATTGGCCTAAGAGAAAATACAACACAGCCCATCACTTTGCACCCACCAAGCTACCGCTTGCATGTGGAAATTTGAAATAATATTTCAGCAAAAATGTCACAGGCAGACGGGGGGACAACATCAAACAAACCGTAATCTGTTGCATTTCATGACTCTTAATTTACTTTTTGTTCTCTACCCTTTTCCTCTTTATTTTCAATTCACAAGAAATATAGCCATAAACCTGAGGCAAAAAAGCTTGTGAAGCCAAAACCTGGAGGCCATTCTTATTCATTAGAGCAGCTTGCAGTGTTTTTGGCTGTCACTGCCACGGAGGGGCCTGTCCATGGCTGCAGCTGACATCTGTTGGCATAATGTAGCGTCCAGGGCTGTGATAGGCAACAGGAACTGATTTATAAGGTTCCCTGTTTAAGTGGGTGTCTTAAGGTAATTATAAACTAGTGGGGTGGTTGCTACTAATTGCACCTTCCCTGATCTGTAATGAAGGCCAAACAGCATGAATGAGCCCATCCTGCGCGTCTCAGGCAGTGGCAGAGCGAACGCAGCTGAGCTTGACCAGTTAGTGTTGGTTTAGCTCTGGGCTGAAGCTCCTCACCTGCTGTTCTGCTGTGTCTTTAGCCAATTTCTCTTGAGTAATTAACTGTGATGCCACATATGGCGCAATGGTGGAAAGTGCAATCGGTGGCGGATGTAGAGGAGTCGAAGAGAAACCATAAATGCGGGAACCCTGCGGTGACCAAAGCTCCAAACACCCAGAGCGAGCATAAATGGGATGACTGGAAAATTCTTTTGACATGCACAATTAAAAACAAATGTTGTTTCCACATGACACAAATGAGCGTAATTAATCACTGAGCAAATGAATTATTAGGAAGATTAGAAAACGAGGTAGATTAAGTACACAAATGAGGCTTGAATTTTTAACAATATTTGTATCAGCTGATTAAGATGTTATAGAAAAGTCATTTTACATGCATTATACATTGGAAAACTCATGCCGCAAAGATGAGCAAAGCTTACAAAAATAATGAAGAGCTGCACACGCCATTTTCCCCATTTCTTGAGTCTGCAGCAAATGTTGAGATTGACAGAAATCCCAAAAAAAGCTTTAGATATGTTCTCCAAATATCCATAAAGCCTCTAACAAACAAACAAATCTGTAGCATCTCTTTGCATTTGTTTAGTGCATTTCAAGACATAATTACTTGCAAGGAGAATAACCCTTATACTGTAGCATCATTGTGGAGGACAGCAGTATTTCCTGGTTTGAGAGAGTGCTAGAGGGTCAGGGGGACATCTTGAGGCAGTGAAAGTCAAGTATACGAAAAGCAACTTTATCTACAAAAAAGTGTTTAACACGAAATGGTTTAACACTAGAAAGGTCAGCATTCCATTTACTCCTAAAACCGCCAAGCGGGTAATTTTTACCGCGTTACCAGGCTACTGGCCGTGTTGTGAATGCTGAGCGAAGCAATACAGTAAATAGTCGTATAAATGATCATGTTTTCATTTTCTTTTTATACCACACCACCCATCACTCACTAGATGATTAATAAACCCATTTTAGGAAAAGTCATGAACTGAGAGATGAAGGGGTTTAATAATTAGCAGAGTTACATGCATTAAAAAATGCCAGGTGGGTACATTTGACCCGCTGGCCTTTCTAGTGTTAACCAGATATGTTTTAGAGAAAAGATCACCCTATGCGGACTTTCACAGCATTTGATTAGAAACGTATTTGTGATACGTCAAAAACAAATGTAATCCGGGACATAATATATTCCCCTTGTAATTGTATAGGAAACTTTTTTTTTAGGGGACAGGGCTGTCCTTCGTGAATTATGACTGATTATATGATAACTCTAAAGGCCCTATCTTGCACCCAGCACAGCGCAAAGCCCGACGCAAGTGTCTTTGCTAGTTTAAGACTGACACAGTTGTCAATTTCCCATCCAGCGCCCGCGTCGTTTAAATAGCAAATGCACCTGCGCCCATCTGTGCGCCCATGGGCGTGTTGGTCTTACAGGGAGGTGTGTTCAGGTGAATTCTTTGCGTATTGCTATCTTGAGGCAGCGGGAAGTGATCGCGCCATTGACCAACAAAAACCTGGTCTAAAGACAATAGCTCAGCATTTCATTATTTTAACAGGAAATTAGTAAAATGCGCCTAGGTTTATGCACAGTACGCACACTATATTTTGCTTGTTACACACACACAGGGAAGCGCAACAGCAAACAAACATGCAAAAGATTACAAATAAAAATATTACGGTGCAAATCCGCCATCATAATAGCAATGCGCCAAGGTACAAACGTACCTGGCTTTTAAAGGTCCTATGACATGCTGCTTTTTGGATGCTTTTATATAGGCCTTAGTGGTCCCCTAATACTGTATCTGAAGTCTCTTTCCCGAAATTCAGCCTTGGTGCAGAATTACAGCCACTAGAGCCAGTCCCATAATAAGCTTTACTTAGGAAGTGCCATTTCTGTGTCTGTAGCTTTAAATACTATTGAGGAGGAGAGAGGGCGGGCAAGGTGGAGGGTGGGGGTGTGGCCTTGACCAACTGCCATGCTTCGCTTGTCTGCATGCCATGATGTCTCTCTCTTTCTCATGGGCGGGCCAAATTCTCTGGGCAGGCAAAGCAGAGAAAGAGGAGGTAACCTTTCCCCTTATGACATCGTAAGGAGGAGATTCCAGATCGGCCCATCTGAGCTTTCATTTTCTCAAAGGCAGAGCAGGATACCCAGAGCTTGGTTTACACCTATCACCATTTCTAGCCACTGGGGGACCATAGGCAGGCTGGGGGAACTCACATTAATGTTAAAAAACCTCAGAAAATGAAATTTTCATTGCATGTTACGCCCAAAACACACCTATGATTAATTAAGACACTAAGTACAACCCTATTGAACCATGCGCCCGGCGCACAGACCCTTTTTTCTGCTGTCAAACTAGCAAAAGTGGATTTGGACACGCCCTAAACGCACCTGGGCCATGTGCTTCATGCCGTGCGCTTCACGCCGTGTGCTTAGATCATTAAAATAGTAAAGTCTTGTCACTGTTACCATTTGTGCTATTTTATATATATATATATATATATATATATATATATATATATATATATATAGTATGTTAAGGTTAGGTAAATGACTATGTAACCTTGTATAGCTGTGATTAAGTATGAATAATCTGTATTATTATTAATGCTTTTAATTAAATGTATGGGAGAATAAATGTATACATGTGAGAGTGGTAATGTTTGTATGGAACAGTAATTATATTTTTGAAGTTGCCCAGATGGATTTGTGACTTTCATAGTTAATAGGAAATTACATTTCTGTTATATTTCCCATTTCGGAAACAAAGCACTAAGCACTGCTGTATGTTTCATAAACTATTTTCTTTTTGTAGAATACATAATGATGTTCAGGAATGATTTTGGTAATAGATGGTTTGTCATTCAAGATGGCTGTTGTATAAAACAGACGGGGTATTAAAACAGGGAGGTGAGGCTGTGTTTAAGCTCTGAGTTACAGAGGAAGAGTTTCTGTCGAGTGAGTGACACAAAAGCAAGATTAGGGGATCAAGTGCTGAAAGATGAGAGAGGAATTTAGTGGAATTGACGGCACATTCAAGGGTTTCCATGAGGAAGGGAAGACAAGAGACAGGGCGATAATTTTAGAGATTTGAAGGGTCAAGATTAAGCTGCCTGATAATAAGCAGAGTGAAATGAACCAATTTTGAAAATATATGCTGATGCAGTGTGGCCAGGGGGAGGAAGACAAAGAGGGTTGTCACTGCTTACACAAATGACTTCAGACAACTGGCTTTTTGAAATATTGGATTGTACAGAAAGACTGCCGCACTATATTTATGCACAGATCATATTCGAAAAGGCTGCATTAGGTCTCCTGCGCGCTGCCATTTCTTCACAGTAAATGTGAAGGACCAATAAACAATCCAGTTTTTTTTCCGTGGCTGTAATTAGCCAATCGTTTCTAATAGTGTCCATAGCAATGCATTTTCATGGCAGTGTCATTTCTACCGTGGGCAATATGCCCCGAAGTGTAATTTCTGCCTGAGCGTTTAGACACGGAGCTATCGATTGCATTCAGTGAATGATCTGCTCAGAAACCCATCATCTACTTTAATAATGTCACTCACCGCCACATTCTCTCTGCTTGGTTTCCATTAATAGCCGGCCTACGTGACATTGTCAACATTCACTGCTCAAACAACAGGGTCTTTCAAGCGTGGCTGGTTCGCAATCGGGTCATTTAATCAATTTATACAATTGAACCTATTTAACATATTGATATGCCGTTACCCTGTAATGTGTGTGGCCTTTTATCCCCTGAAGTTAGGAAACTCGGAGGGAGCTTTTTCAGATCTTCTGCCGTTATTTATCATGTGACATTTAGCTGGGCCTTGATGGCAGCGGCGCTCCACTTTAATTAAAGGTTCAACCTCTTCACTGGATGACAAATTGACGGGTTTGTGCCTTGGAAAAGTGGTGGAACATGTCTAGTCCACCCTGCACCTCACTAACATCAGGGAGAGGGAGGTGGAGCTGGCATTTTAGTCGTCACCACCGAGCGAGGTCAGAGAATTAGCCAGATTATCTGCCGCTCCACCCTCTTGGACTGAATAGAACAAAACTATTTTCATCTTTTATCGGTTCTGTTATAAGCTTCTTTTTCAAGGGAAAAAGCACAGATCATAAAATAGATGTTTTTTTTCTTTTTGTTTGTCTTTATTATTTCCTCCTTGTGCCGTTCTTTAGTTAAGTTTCTTTTGACCTTCTGTTTGTGCAGATGCGAGATCTGCAATTCACTCGGTAGTGGCGAATGGCTAATGGTCCATCCCCCGGTTATTTTACGGCAGGCTGGAGAATATGTCCACTTTGCATGGTTCCCTTCTTCCATTTTTCAAACTTCGCCTGAGTTGGGGGTGACACAGCTTGAAACGGGTTTCAGGAGAAGCAGCAACACAAATGGAAGAGTAGGCCCAGATGATACAATCACTTTGTTCAGCATGAACACTTCTGCAAACATGTTTTTTTTGGGGGGGGTTTTGCTGGGGGGGCAGGGGGGACAGGCGCCAAGGCTTCTGTGTAAGATGAGATGGTGTAAACAGGCAGATTGGCTCTCTTCTCAACGTTAGCTCCTTGAGATTTCATGCTGGCTGGATTTATAGAGAGTCACAGTGCAGAGGAATATGCCTTGGGCTCCTCTGTGGCCTGTATCAAAGAGAGCACAGAGCTGTGAACTTCAGATGATAAACCAAATATAAATCTATAAAAAAGAAATGAATACATTTTACCATCTTCAAAAATCGAGGCCCACCTTTTTATTGTGGCTTTCACATTGAAGTAATGCTTGCTTTGCCTTCTCAGCCTTCATGTTTATCATACGGTATACTCGCATATTTTACCGATATTGTTTTTTATGTTTTGAAATGACTTTTGGTTGTTATCAAACTCTTTATATAATATTATTTTAGTTTTTTTTATGCAATTGAGGCTGCACCTCTCCAAGAGAGGTACTAAAAAAAAAAAATGAATAGCACTATTACTATCTAGGTCATTTCAATTAAGATTACATTTGTTAATTGTTTAAGTACAAATATACATAAGACTTGGAATATGGTGACCTGCCTAAAGATGTTTTTAAAGAATAAATGTACACTTTTATTATTATAATTGTCAATTCATATAATTCATTCTGGTCCAAATCTTAAAACGTTGCTTTAGCGCCATAGAGTATGAGTAATGTTTATTTCAATCTGGGCCACGTCCCCCTATCAAAATATAGAAATACAGAAATCAACTCTTGGCGAAGTGGAAAGTTCTGGTTCATTGTTCTTAACTGCCACAGATGGTGTGAATCCCCGTATTACATAATGTCATCCACAATTCATAGAACTGCAGTTACACTTGTAGTTTGAATTCCTGAAACCGCAAATCCACAATATTCTCAGTTTGCAGCCAAAACGGTGCAAACCATTTCCCAATCATCCAAATTCTAATGAAATTACCGCAAAGACGATTGTTAACTTCAGTTAAATCTCTGCCATACCTTCATTCTGTTTATATCTTTCTCCAGGTAATTGTTCAGGTATTATGTTTACTAAAATGTGCATATAAAAAACAAATTATCCCAAAAGCTATAGGTGCAGTGGTTGTACTTTACTTGAGTCTTTTCTTTTCATGCCACTTTCTACTTCTACTCCGTTACATTTCAGAGAGAAATATTGTACTTTTTACTCCACTACATTCATCTGACAGCTTTAGATACTAGTTACTTTACACATTAAGATTTTTGCGCCCAAAACTCATGTAGTTTATAAAATACAATGTTTTATTATAAATAAAACTACCCAACAATATACAGGCCTACAAGTCCAGCTGAAATTACTTTTAAGCTGTTTTTGCTGTTTGCTGTTTTTTTGCCGTTTCAAGTTTTCTAAAATGTGAGGATTTTTCTGCATTGAGTACTTTTAATACTTTAAGTACATTTTCCTGATGATACTTACATACTTTTACTTAAGTAACGTTTTACAGTGTGGTATTAGTACTTTTACTTAGTAAAGGATCTGAATACCTCTTCTACCGCTGACTAGGTGTGAAGTTGGTCATTAATGGCAGTGAAGGGTGGATCATTTGTTTGTATATTATCAAAATACCAAAGCGGTAAGTAGGCAGGAGAAGCAGCTTGTCCCTCAGCGCAGCAGAATGGACAAGGGGCCGCGGCTCCTAATAACGGTCCCGCGCAGAAAGGGACAGTTGTCTCGGCTATAAGCCCTACTTCCTTGACAGCCCCTGGGATCCCTTTGTCCTGTTGCAAACTATTCTGAAGGAAGGACATTTAATTGCCCGGCACACACTAATGAGTTTGCAAACTAATTAAAGGGGGTATATTACGCCCTGTGGAGGCCCACATCACTAAGAAAGCCAGGGACATCTTTAATGAGGAGCCTTGATAACCCTTCAAAGGAGGAATGTGTAGTGTCTGTAATGATGCCCAGGGTAAAGCCGAGCACAGCCAGGGAAAAGAGTGCGTGCGTGCGTGAGTGAGTGAGTGCGTGCGTGAGTGCGTGCGTGCGTGCGTGGTGTGTGTCTGTGCGTGTGGGTCCCTCACCTCGGGTGTGTGGAGACTTGCAAGCAGATGCCAAGTGTTTTCAGTCCATCGCCCACAGCTACCTACCTACATGTCCTAATCAAAGAGATTCACTCTCCTTCCAATAGGTTCAAAGATACCAGCTCCGGCTCCTCTCTCAGTGGGTGGTACACATAGATTTCTTGGTTGTTTCATTTTCCTGTATTGCATTATTTACTTTAGAATAATGTGATTTTTATCAAAGGAATCGGAGGCACATTTTTATGAGCAACTCAAATGACCCATAATCACGCGTGAGAATGGAAATGCATGTACAAGATCGAGTGGAAGACTCTTGGCTGAGTAAGAAAGGCGGAGGCACGCGTTGGACAGATGGACGGAATATGCCATCAGAATCGATCAAGGTCATGATTAGTCCTCATTTTTGGAATTCATCAAATCACCCAGGGCGCTTTATGTTTTCAAACAAATTAAACTCTTTGACTGTTGTTGAGATTCAGCCGCTGCTCTCCGTCATATCTGCCTGAGCTCTCCTGCTGTGGCTTCGATGCAGCCGGCAGCCCTTTTACTCTGTAAAGTCAGTTCCCCCCCCCCCCCAGCGCCCTCCAGTAAACAAGCAAATTTTTTGTTTTTTTGTTTTGTTTGGTCACAACATTTTCCTCCCAGACAGTGACGGCTGTTATTTTGCCCGTGGCTCCTGTCAAAACTAACATGGCTTAATTGACTGCGAGCGAATGAGCTCCTGGATTGATCCTGTCAGGCTCCTCAGGAAGTGATGCTGCTCCATCTGTGAGGCGCAACTCCAGCGACAGCAGCAATCTGTTGCTTGGGAATGAGCCAAGGCTTTAAAAAGTCAAAATTACAGAAAGCACCTCAGGCACTGTGTGTATTCTGATCAGCTGTCAGTGATGACACACTCAGATGAACACACACATGCAAAAAGGCAACTGAAAAAGTAGGCAGTAAGACAGACACCCACATATACACAATGTAATTTTTGCATCATGGTTAGCAATGTCACATTCAAGGAGGCCTGTGTCTCTCCCCGAAGGTACGGCAGGAAATCAGAATGGTCTTGTCTGGCTTGTTAGACATTTGATGTCAGGCGAGGTTGTCCTCAGGGTATATCCAAAAAGCAGCCTGTCATCTATTCTTGCACCACTGCCATTTGTCCAAACAATTGAGGCATATACTGTCATCTTGAGTTTTTACCTGTAACTCAACTCAACCAGGCCCAGTTGTGACCCCCCGCCCCCAGCCTTTCACCTCTTCCTCTCTTTCTTTGTCCTCACCTCTCATTTCTCACAGTCTATGTTTTCAGTTGGCAATACTGTATTTCCCCGGCTAAAGTGTGCGATGCAGCAGCGCCTTCTGGCGCGATTAAATATTTAGACGGCTGTCTACGTAGATGGCGGCCTCAGAGACGTGGAGGAATAATCTGCGAGACAGCTGCTGTAGCACATCTGGGTGTCACTGATAGCAAGAGGAAGGTGTGCGGCTGGTGTTGCTGTGGAGGGGGAGACTTAAGAGACACAGCTGTCAATCAGCCTAGTGGCACAAGCGCCGAGGCTTCATAGCATCCCGCATGGTGGGCCGGCTCACACAGATTGACGCCTGACAGACTGAGGCTGCCATTGACATCTGAACTGAATGCACTTTTTTTTTTGGTGAAGACAAGGCTTGCAAAATACTTTTAAAAATAATGTCCGTTCAGCCTGCCTACACCCCAATCTAATCCAGTTAATCTCATGTTAGCGCTGTGCTGCAATGAAGTAAAAAAAAAAAAAAAAGGCAGCAGTTAATGACTTCCCTCGTTCAGTGATACTCTGACTTCCTGCAGGAGACATTTGTTTTGTTTTTTTAAATAGTACTGATCCTTGTTTAGGTTTGCTGGTAACGGGGGGTGGCTGTTGGTGCAATGTGTCAGAACATTTGAAGAAGATTGAGTGTGAAACCTCTTCCCCGCCCACCTCTTCCCCCTGCACTCTCTTCACCCGCCAGCAGCCTGAACTTGGAGGCTGCACAGCGGCGCTGCGAGGCCGGCTGGCCTGAAAATCACTTTGTGTTCCTCTCCCAGGCACATGCGATATGGATGCGTCTCGGCTCGGCTCAGGCCCTTCCGACACCGTGATTAATGGCACTCGCTTCTCTCCCCATCTCATTCTGTTACTGTCAGAGTTAAGTGGGCCGAAGACAATAATAAACAGTCAGTCTTCTGTGAACCCCCTAACACGATCATTCCACCCCACCCGATTCCCCCTTTCCAATGAGAAAAAGAGGAAGAGAGATGGAGTGAGAGATAGAGAGTGAGAGTGTGTGTGTGTGTGTGTGTGTGTGTGTGTGTGTGTGTGTGTGTGTGTGTTGCACAAGGCAGACAAATGCCGAGTTAAAGACCCAGAAATGGGGCTCTGTAATGAAACTGGAGGCTGGAAGATATGTCAGTGAATCAGATTGTCTCATAAGCATGTGAAGTTTACAGAATGCAAAGGGACACCACTTGGTTTAATTCTCAAAGGACAAGAATAGTATGAGTGCAGGGTTTAGCTTTTTAACTACACATTATTCATTTTTGTATGCATACTTACATGTTATACCTACATTTCCTAATGTGAGCTTTCCCCTCCATCTCCATACAGTATGAGGCAATTAGCATAGCCATGAAACGTACACATACTTGCATGTAATATATTTGCATGGTGATGCTGTTTACATGCAGTTTGATTTAAAAAGGCTCCTCTGCATTACCTCACAACAATAATGCAACACTGACGTCAATGAATAAAGATGTGATCTTCCCTGTGATCATTAAACAACGCATGGAAGTATCTTACAGGTGTTACTCCTGTATGGAAGTAAATAGTATAGTATGTAACATAGAAAATAGTTTTGCAAAATGGTTATTTTATTATTTGTCCTCTGCTTTACAGGGAGTCTTGCGTATGCAACTTCCTATATATCTTTTCAGATGCATTGACAAAAGAAAAAAGCAATTGCGCACAAAGTAGTTGTTTGCAAACAAAGATGTATTGGTTACGACATTACATAATCATTAGGTAATACTCAGCAATAATGTCCATGCACAGTACACGTCACCTGATTTAACCCAGGTCGACCTCTGTCATCAATCATGTCAACGTGTACCTATTCAATTATTTACAACTCGACACTCGCTAGATATCAGTAACCTACATGACAATCTAGATGATGCATTGAAAAGGTTCAAAATAGTCTGAATGTAGTGATTATAATAAATATAATAAGAGCCAAAGGGTGTTTGGTGTTTTAAGCCCCCAACGTCGTCTTCCAGGCAGCGCTTCCTGGAAGGCACTAGGATTAGGCAATGGTTAGGGTTAGGTGCCTTGAAGTCGACGTTGGGGGCTTAAACACCATTAAGCACCCCAAAGATTTGGACACATGCTGCAATAAAAGTGGTAATCATCCTTACCCAAAAAAAGATGGCTAATTTTCTCAATATTGACTAAGCAACAAAGTTAAAGACGGAAGAAAAACATTGCTAGTTATAAACTCAGTCATTTAACACTCAGCTAATCAGCTTTGATGGTGCGTAGAAATGTCTCACATCACCAGCATAGAATCGCCATCTTCAAACAAGAACACACAATATTCAAACTTTGGCCCATAACTATATAAGAATCTGAGACAAGATCATTAACAGGACAGGAAAGCAGAAAAAAGACATATGTCTGCAACACAAGATTAGATTCTTTATTCAGACATTTGCTGGATAACTGTATTTCTTCAGGCCTGTACAATTGATTCCTATAAAACAGGAAACAAAGGAAATGCTTTAGTTATATAGATAATGGGTCTCAAGTAGACATTTTTCAGTTTCAAAGGGTCAGAAGCCAAAACAGTTGGGAACCACTGACTTATAGGACGAAGCTGATTTAAGAAAATACCTCTTTCAGGGCCTTTAGGATCAACTCTAGAATTCTGACTGACTGAGAGAAAAGGAAGAGATTGACATAGCTGCAGCCAGAAAAAAAAAGCAAAACCAAGACACTTTGGGATCTCAGACCTGCCGTTTTAGTCACTAGTGACTTGTCTCTTCCTGCAACTCCAGCCTCCTCCTCCTCCTCCTTCTCCTCCTCCTCCTCCTCCTCCCTCCCCGGACCTGTCACTTCACTCTGCCATAGCCTCTTCAGTCGAGCACTCCCTCCTTCTCTCTCTGTCTCTGCAAGACATCGACCAAACCCGCCACACAAGCGACACAGTACTCAAGCGACAGCAGCATCGCTCAATCCTCCTAGGGTTTCTGTACACAAGCAGGAATAAAGGGCCAGAGTTTGAGTTCCAGTCACTGACCTTGGTTTCAGGGCCTCAAAAGCCTCCGCCGAGGCCGTGAAAACCCTTCGCCACCATTACATCCTCCCCTCCTCCTCCTCTTCCTCTTCTTCTTCTTCTTCTTCTCCTCCTCTGTTATTACTGGGGATGACCTGCCTCGCAGCACAGGGCTCAGTGACCGAGAAATCCTCCGGCTCTCACCGTCTCCATCCTCCTTGCTGCCGGTGGATTGTCTTTGTGTCTACCGGAGTGGCCTCGGAGAAATGAAGTGCCCTGATCTCATCACGCCGAGCCCATTGTTTTCACCCTCATGCACACTGTGTAATAGCCATGGAGATAAGGGGATGATTCAGGCCTTTCACAGAAGGAAATGTGAAAAGCCTGCCTGTGAAAAAGTGAAATTACTGTTTTGATGGCTTTTGATGGCGGGGGGCATAATTGCTGGATGGAAGGAAGGATGGAGGGGGAAATACACATAGGAGATTAGTATTTCTAATATTGGAGATGGTTGGTAGGAGGCCTGCGCAAGGTTAAGCACGCAGTGGGAAGTTCTAATGAAGCTGCATGTACTGTATGTAGAATAGCAGATTGACAAAAATAGCTCATTGTTCTTCCTTCCACAGCAACCTTTGCCCCTTTTGGATTGAAACTACATTCTTGATGCAAGCACTGATTATGATATTGTAGGGTGCTCATTGCCATAGTAACGGTGATTATTTTCACATTGTTTGTGCATGAAATGGTCGCCGGAGCCTCCAGAAAATGGGAAACAAGCTTAAGTATTTTTGGCATCTGGCATAAGGCTCATCAATGCGTGCATACAACACGGGTCGAAGGATTACAGCTTGTAGTAATGACAGGGGCAAAGCGTAAATAGTATAAATACTCCATGGGATTATAATTAGCCTTACTCTGCGCATTTAGACACACTCAAGTGGAACTAAAACCCTTATTGACTTTTGGAGACAATTTCATATTAATTGGATGCCTCTTCTTTCTCACTGACTACTTTCGATTTGTTTGCGAGCTGCTGACAAATGCGCCGCGCTGGAATAACCGAGTGCGTAGCGGATTAGCATTAGCCACAGAAACTCCACCTTCATCGCTGTCAACTGGGCCAACAACGATGGCGCCGATGAAGGAGAGGACGGGAAATCAAAAGGGAGTCAGGGCAGCTTTCAAGTCGTCTGTGAAGAGCAACTAAACAAGTGCAAAAGGCGATCGTGAATAAGATACGGCACATGCTGGTAGGGCCGTATCCTCTGGGCGGAGAGACAGGGTTTCCTGGTGATGCTGGGGCCCGGACACGAGAGGAATTAATGCAATTCTTGTCCACCACCGCCGGCCCCTCGAACACACACACAAACACACACTCCATTTCATCTTCCAACTCAGCATTCAGCATATGTCCTCCTCCCTCTTTGTCTCCCACTCTCCCTCCCTCGTTCTATCTGCACGCCGACCACAGATTTCTCCCTTATTTTCCATGCAGAAGTGGGGGAAAGTTGTAAAGCTAATTAAGGAGCGGGGATGCGGCAGCCCGACAGATGTGCATTGAGATGGGTGCTATTGAGTAGCGGGGATAATGGTGTGTGGACCTGGTGGGCAGCGGGGTTGTGTTGGAGGGAGCTCCTACCTGGGCGTGCATGTTAATCAGCGCGCCTGTCTGTTGAGAGCCGGGGAATTAAGGGGGAAGGGAAGCGTGTCGCCAGCCTCCAGTGAAGAGACAAGGCTGGCAAGCTGATTAAGAGCACAAATTTGCCAGTTTGGTCAGACAGGGAGATATGTGTATGAAGGAGAAAAAGGGCAAGAAAGGTGTGTATTGATTAACAGTGCTGCTGGTGGTGGAATTTATGGGGGGAAAACAGTATATCTACCTACCATTGTCAAACTAAATATTTCACAGTACTCAAAGGTATAAAAATACTTTGAAGAGGCAAAAATCACAAAATGGCCATCACATATCCGCGGGGAAGCTGTAAAAGTTGTTGATAAATGTTAACTTAATGATTTCTCGACCTGGCGCTGAGATTTCTGCCTGTGAAAACTCACTTTGCCTGCACTCAGGACCAAAAAGCTCGCAGCCTGATGAATTTCATGACATTCACAGTCTCCTTCACATCCACACGCATTTTCAGCTGCTCAATAATGGAGGACAGATCTCCAGTATGAGCGAGCAACATCCCAGTGATGAAAGCGTTTGGCTTGTTTTCCTGCCTCCGTGCTGTATTTTACATCAAAAGGCTGAAATGTCCTGCTAGTCACTGACTGATAACCACTGACATAACCCAAAGATGACTTTTACTCAAAATGACTGACTGTGCCTTTAAATAGCCGTTGCAAGTCATTGATCTGCTCTAACTTACAATACAAGTACATGTGCAACATTGAGAACAACTATACTGTATGTTCACCAAACTAATGTTCATATTATATCATATTCATAGACAGAGTTTTAAAATCTAAGGTATCATACTCACAGTTACAATACAAAAATACACTAATATTTTCACATTGTGTTTTTGATCCCACAAAACATTGCGTACAATATCCTATAATCATCCCTCATTGAGAAAATGAAACCAGTTATTAAACAGGTCCTCTTATAATAGAAAACTGTTTTTAGAAAAGCAAGACTAGTCACAATGTCCAAGGTTCAAGGTAGAATATTTTGCAGAACATAATTGCATTCTTTCAGTGCTACAGTGTACACAAGGACAAATACAATTTAAAAAAAAAGAAGTACAAAGACAGTAATGTGCAAGCAGTATTAAGTTGAGTAAAGTGCAATAGTGTCATGATGATGTAACGAGGTGCCTCGTTTTATAAAGTCTATAAAAAGTGGATTATAATGCCATACATTGTAATTGCAATGTCTTACAGTCCTTCTACATTGTCATTTAACGATGTAAGCGCTGAAACAATTAGTTTATTAGTTCACATTGTATTAGTTCACATTGTATGACTCAACTAATCGTTTCAGTCACATTCGCTACCTTCAACTTTTTGCTTCTCTCTGATCTTTCTTCTTGTAAAAGGAATTTGTTTTGATTTTGGACTGTTGGTCAGATAAAACAATGGATACAGATGGATTACAGGGTCCCCACGGGTCCTTAAAAAGTCTTGAAACGTCTTAAATAAAATTTTCAATTTTTAAGTTCTGAAAATGTCTTGAAATCTGGAATTCACGATAAGGAGGTCTTAAATTTCTTGTGGGACAGAGTCTGACTCGTCATCCATTTTTTTTTTTTTCTTTTGTGCTTTTTTTTTTTAAACCGCAATTTGACCAGCGCACCATCTGGGGGCAGCACTTCGATCTATGTGGGTGCAACCTGCATCATTCCATAGGTGGTTGACGAGTAGGTGATTGATGAATGCGTTGCGTTGATGGTTCGCCACCACGGCATTTTGGGTGAAGCAAAATCGCAAGCATGGGCAAATGTTTAATGACAATTGGTTGGAGGATGAAAAGTATCGGGGGTGGCTGAAGAAAACAGCCAGTAATCATGAAGCGAGGTGTGATTTATGTAATAAGACGATACAGCTGGGGGCCACAAAGCGCTCAATTCGTGTAGAGAAAACTATGTGTCATCGCAGGCAAGTAGTTTGCCCATAAGTATCTTCTCATCTTCTCCTGTTGAACCTAGCACTTCGACCTTTCAGCCTTCCACAAGGCCGTCCACTTCATCAAGCAATGCCCTTGGTAGCTTTGCGATTGTAGATACACTTAAGGCCGAAATACTGTGGGTAATTCAAACCATAAGCCGCCACCACTCGTACACCTCAAATGAGGACATCCACCTAGAGGGGCCAGAATGTAGAAATGACCTGAAGTACCTTAAAGGCTGATAGTTTATACATACACAGTCAACCATGTCAAGGTTGTAAGGCGAATCAGCACTTAGTATAAAAGTTGTTATGTCCCTGTGACCTGTCTTGAGCGTGGCTCTGGTGAGCCATTCTGTGTCGTGTCGCGCTGAACGTTTTCCTGTTTTTTTTTGGCGTGGTAAAGTTTTACATTTTCCTTTTTAGAGGACATCATTTCAGCAAATTATCACACAGCCATAGTTACAAAAAGTACCACAAAAAGGGGACCTGCTTGGATGCCAATTAGCAGCTTTTCTCATGAAAGAGGCAGATTTAAGGTCTTCAGGGCAATGTTAGACAATAAACACATATTGAATCATCTGTGTCCAAACTACAAAAACATTCAAATTAATAAAATGAATAGCTTATTAAGCAGACAAACAGCAACAACAAAGTTGCACGGATCAAGCTAACCAACAGGGAGATAAATCAGAGGGTTTAGAAATTAGCAGGGGTTATTTAGTTACTTCGTCTTTTTTTTATTTATTTTTTTATTTAGTATTTATCATTTTCTAAACCACTTTACTGTGACGGGAACACTACACCTTTTGAATAGAAGTTTGAAGCAAAACTCCTGTCTGATATTATAATTAAATAAGAATAGAGATTTGCTTTAGTGACACCTTGTAAACAACACAGAAGTTTGTCACACATGAGTAAATAATAATTCCCTCCTTCAGATAGATGCACAGCTTTATGCTTTCTTCACCCTGATATCTCTGCACGTTTTTTAATTAGAATTATCTCCCTTTTCACCAACACAGCCTGATCTCATTTCTCCGTAATTGTTATTATTTACACAGGGAAGGTTTGCCGGTATTTATCGACATGTACTTTCCCAGATCTCATTGTCTGTCGTCGATAATGAGCGGGGGGAATTATTTTTAACACTCAGTCATTATCTGTGTGTTCAAGTAGTCTTCCTTTTAATATGCTAATGCAGCTGATATAATAAGCTGGTAATTGTGAAACACTTCAAGTACGACACATTTTGTGGCACTCTCTCCCGAATGAAGAAATCACAGCCAGTCAGCGGCACAGAGCTGCATGTATCGACGGAACTGTTTATCTTCCCGGGAGACGTTGTGGACGGAGCGCCCGCCACTCGATCCTGCATGGCACAAATCCAGATCGCACACAGACTCCTATAGAAATGTGTAGGCTGCCGTGAAAGCCGTATCACTGTTAGTGATTCCGCCACCACCACAACAACCCACTTCTGCAGCTTTTTTGTCTTCTTCTCTTTCTCATCTACAGTAGCTTTTTATTCTTAAAAACTCACCTTTGATTACCACTGATCCTCCCACACAGTTGGTTTATACCTGCGTGCTATTCATGTCACAACATCTTAAATTAATCTTTTTTTTTATTTTTTTTATTGTGCGTTAACCAGAGGGATGAAAGAAGTGTTCTTCCTACGTCCTCCGGGAATGCTGGTGCTTTTCTGCGGGAGAGGATGGGATCCTGACTTTGTTTTTCTCCTTCGGCTGTTATTTCCCTGTAGAGAAGAGCAGAGTGAAGGGAGCTATGAGTGATCGACTCTGCCTTTATTCTCCAGGTTTTCGGGGGATTTGAAGTTATTGAAAGTCTGGGGATGGGCGACAGCTCAGAGATGTCTGTGTGATGCCTTTCAGGCGTACGCCGGCCGCATCGCTGTTGTGTGTCTGCGTGCGTGCACGTGTCCGGCCTCGCAGGTCTGCGAGACAGAGGGCACCGGCTCCATGTTCTCAAATACATGTTATTCTTGTGGCCAATCATTTCTGCTCACACATGACATCTCTCCCAGATTGATTTCATTCAGCTGTAGAGGGCGGCAAGATCAAACAAACGTTGTCTGAAATAGCGGTGCAGGGAGGAGGAATGGGGATGGGGGTTTGGGGGGGTTGCTTGCTTGAAAGATGAAGTGAGGGATGGAGACGGAGAGAAAGAGAATCAGTCATCCAGTCAGCACTGTGCCATGTGGTGACATGGTTTTGCAGTGGAAGGTGTTACTCCATAAACCAACAAGCCTTTTCACAACGAGGTGGCTTTTTTTTTGTAGAGGTGGCGATGGGGCACTATTCCTTCACGCTGCCTCTGAGTACCCATGCAAGGAATAATGGATGCGTAATATGGAACGACAGCTTGCAGAGCACTATCATTAATGTTGTAATTCACTTTTAGTGTTTCTACTATTGCGCTGCAACAGGAGGCACAGATGTCACCTGAATCTGCTCCTTCTAGCAGCCAGAGCACACCCGGTTTTCACCAGCTGTCTTGGAACGCACACTGCCAGCCCCCCCCCGTGTGTGTGTGTGTGTGTGTGTGTGTGTGTGTGTGTGTGTGTGTGTGTGGTGGGGGGGGGGGGTACACATAGTCAAGTCTTGCTAGCCTTTTGAATACAAGTTAGGGTTTTTGGACATAAGATTTTTCCATTAGATGGCATTTTGTGTTTGTTACATTTTGGTCCTAAACTCATTCTTCGTTTAAGAATACTTCATCATTCCTGCATGTTCTGTTAGGTCTAATATAATTTCCTTTTAGGTTAATATCTTAGGTTATAAGATGCAAGCAAAGAGTTTTCCCTTTTCTTTTTGCCGCTTTTTGTTTCCACTAGTAAAGTTAATCCATCACGTTGAATGAGAGGATGTCAACCACGTTTGGCGAAGCATCACCGAACAAACACAAGCTTTAAACTTTTACATATTGGCAAACAAAAGTTCTGTTTATCGCTTGATGATAATAATATACATTCTGCAACACTTGTGCTGATAAACAAAATCACTCCTTTTAATCGCAAACAACCTAAGACAAGCTGAAAACCAGAACACTGCACTACCAGCTGTAAAATACAAACATCTCAGGGGTGGCCAATCTCATTTTGTGTGTGTGTGTGTGCGGGGGGGGGGATTTGGGATGTTGAAGGAATGGATAATTTGTTGGGAACATAATCATTAAAATAAAGCATATATATAGCGATGCAATGGGGTCGGTTTAAAAGGTGTTTTAGGTGATATTTTGTCTCATTCTTTCGAAGTGCAGTGTTTTCTTTTATGCAGCAAAATGCAAAACAATAACTAAATAATGATATGGATTTCATGGATACTGAGGCTCTCATTGAAACAGGTGCGATTAGCATATTGTTTGTTTCATGCTGCACCGTAGGCCTATTTGTGTTGTACAGGGACCTATATGGAAATGAGCGCTTGGAAAAAAAATCAACAAAAATGTATCCTATTTCTTTAAAAAGGGGCACAAATTTGCTGTGAAGATCATGCTGGCAACACCACAGAGGGAAATGTCAGAAAGGGGGGGAGAAAAAGGTTCAAAGAGAAAATAGCTGACTGACTCTGTAAGTGAAGCTAAGCTCAAAATGAAAAATGTTCATTATATGCCCGTCAAGGTGAAAGGAAGCCATCTCCCCGCCGCTGCAGTTAAAATGTCGACCTCTCCTTCTCTAAAGGGCGAAAAGAGGAGAAATGTAAAAAGAGGAGAAAACGTTGCTGTGTGTGCGTGCACATGTTTTGCATGTGTGTGTGCGTGCACATGTTTCGCGTGTGTGTGTGCGTGCACATGTTTTGCGTGTGTGTGAGTGACTAATCTGAGTTGCAGTTCAGACAAGGCCAGCGATGTTAATGGTACTGCTCAGTAAAATTACCCTTACATCCATTTCTTAATACATTTTACAGTGCTTCAGAAGTCCTCTTATTTCCCCCTAGTCAGCAGTGTTTGTGTATCATTGTTGTGTGTGTGGGTGTGACCTCGACAACAAGCGCCGTGGCCTCTCGGACCTCTGCTTGTCTCTTTGTGTGTACTTGCTCATGTTAAGGCTGTTAAATCGCACTCAGGAAGCATTTTATTCAGCAGCGAAGCAGAATGTTATGGTCGACCTCCGCGGATCACAGATGCTGTCCCCGGTGCCTCATTACTGACAATTTATATGATCTAATGTTACTCGAATCACTCGCTGTGCTGGCAAATGTGTTTATTTTTTAAAAAGAGCTCTCATTCAGCGTTAACACTACGGCCGCCATGATGCTACAAAATCCCTGAAAAATAACCCAAACGGCTGTGGGAGCTGAGCGGCTGACCACGTCTTTTGACAAAGAACTTTAGGAACAACCATGGCCTGACTGCAAATGAGGTGAAGCCTCACAGTTTTGATTTGTTGGATTCTGTGCCCGTGCCAAAGCCCGTTACGATTTTCATAAGGATTCGATGCCAGCGTGGCCACGCTTAACTATCTGTTATGGATTATGAGCTAACCTTCCACCTCACTATCTTATTTCTTCCAGCAGTGTTGGATGTGGAAGTTTTTCACAAGTTTTTTAAGCCAAGGACCCCTTAACTGAAAAAGAGATGGAGCAGGAACCCCCTACTATATATATTGTATAAAATGAAGTTGCATAATAAACTGGGCCTACAATAACATGTAGGGCAGCCTTAAGCCTTTATGCATACCTTTTTTTTTTTTTCATAGAATACTAAGCTATTAAAATAGCCTAATGTTGGCTTGATTTTATAAATCATCTTTTAATGTTAAACATACATGTGGCACAGTGAATCCTTTGGGATTAACTGTATCTGTGGATGGCCTTAGTGACTACCTTACCTATAGGCCAGTAAGCAGTGGGGATTTATATTTGCTAATAATATGTTGGATTCATGTTAAGACTTAACAATAATTTGGAGGCCCCCCTGTATCGACTCTGAGGACCCCATGTTGAAGATCCCTGCTCTAGAACTCTGAACTCAGTGCAGATATTATATCCCATCATTAGAAACCTCTCTACGTTTCAAAGCCTTTATCCTCTTTTGCCTTTTGTAATGTGTCCTTAGGAAATTTGTGAAAAGTTTAAAGGATAAGTCTGGTGAAATTCCATGAAAAGACCAAAACCATCATTCTACTAACAAGTATCGTGTGTATCAGAGCCCGATAGATCTTCTTCCTCTGTGCCATAAAGCTCCATTTATGTTAAAAACACATCAATGGGCCACACTGTTTCCCTGGGTGACATGTTCCTTCATTACCACGAACACTAACTCAATGCCACATACAGCGTTTTGCTGCTGGAAATTCCTACTGAAGCTAAAATTGTGTTTAAATCCACCACTAAAAATAGTACCCAACAAATGCACTATTTCCTCCTGTTTGAGTAACATTTGTTAAATTACTAAGCCTTTTTTTAAAAGAAAACAGTATTTTTATATTTAGTTTTTATATTTAAGTGTTCAGCAGGAACCAATGGGCTTGAAGCTGAGAGCCACAAACAGGGTAGAGAAGAATTGAGAGACGGACTAACACATTGATGGTTTTGGTCTGTTCATGGGTTGTTGACAGTAAGAAAAATATAGAAAAAGTAAAACCCAGCATCATCCGTTAACTGTTACGTTTCTAGCATGTCAAAGTAAGATATGGACTTACTACATAAAGTGAACATCAGCCATTGATTATTCTTTGTGATACGGAGCAGATACAATACCGCTACACTAACATTTCTGATGTTTCTCTTCAAAGTCATAGTCCCATGTCAATTGAAGGAACAATGTCTAAGAGGCCATCACTCATATAGGGACTTCATATTTGGAAAATTGAACTTCATTCTAACTAGGGCCGGGTATCGCCATGATTCGATTACATTGTCAATATCAATTAGTTTAGGTGAAATTTCAATTTTGCTTGGATTTAAAAAAAGATTCTCAGAGAACTTATTCTGTAAATTTTACAAGCACAAGGCAACCTTAAACTGTTTTTTATAGTGCACCAGGTTAATGTTTACATTAAGAACAGACCCCCAAAATGTCACGTGATGTCCATGGTAAAAAGGCATATATTAAAAGATCGATTTCAGGATTTTATTAATCAATATCAGATCACTCACACAGAGATCGATTTTAATTGGAGAATTGATTACTTTAACCCAGCCCTGATTCTAACATGTATAAGTAGAGGGGAAATAAATATCAGAGACAACTAAGTACTTAACTGTAAAACGTTTACTGAAACTGACATAGTCATTGATTGCCTGTTTAAAGAACCAAATTAAGTAACGTATCACTATCCAACACACTGTCTGCTCTTTTTCTTACAGAAACTGATTAGCGTAGTGTGGCGTTGACATTGGACTTCACTCTCAGCATCAGCAACAAGTGACTTCTCAGGTTCCCAGCACCGCCAGTCTCTCAAAGGTAGGATAACTCACTTTCACAAGACACACATGCCTGATGGATAACAAGAAGGGCACTGGGAAAGCACAGACCTCCACCAAGGCATGCCCCTATGCCACAATGTTAATGCAGTGTGAATTTTCCCAGTCGGAAATTTTTTCCAATTATTCCGACACTACATGAATGCATCACAAATGCCATATCTCGCAATGGTAACGAGATGGTGTACCCTCCCCGTGATTCAGATCCACTCCAAAATTCTTCCGGGTTCTTCCTTGGCCCATGCGCCACCCTTCCACCAAGTTTCATGAAGTTCGGGCCATTAGTTTTTTTGTAATCTGCCTACAGACAAACTGAGCCAAAAACATGATCTTCTTGGCGGAGGTAATGATATACTGTACAGGGAAAGAAATGGAGAGTATTCTCACACTGGGTTAAAGCTTCCAAAATGTTATTAAACAAAGATTTACAATACAAATAAAATGCTTACAACACAACCCTCTAGATTATCAAAAATCTAAATTGTTCCAATAGAATTATAGAAAAAACAACAGTACATACCTAATACAGTATGCAGGTTTTTAAGAGGGTGACTAAATTGCATCTCAACACACCACACAATATCCAATGGACCCCACTGACTAGAAATAATAATAAGTGGAGGTAAAATCAGTAGCAAAACAGTTTGCCCTCTCAGAATTCAGGATATTATGGATCGGTGCACAAAGGGAAAAGAAAACCGTTCTTTTCTCTCAAGAAAAACAAAAAAACTATTTTTGTATAAGTATAAAAAGCAAAGAAACTCATTTACTAGTGCTGCAACAACCTAAAAGTAAAGTGAAGACAGATCTTTTTCAGTACACTGCGTCAGTACTGTCTCATTATTTAGCTCATCTTCTAATTAAAAACTGTCTCAGCAGGTCTCTAAATGCCATATTGACTTAAGTTACAAACCAGAAATACCGTTTTTCTTCTTTTGCCATTTTGTGTAATGAGCCACTGTTTCCGCGTCCCTCTGCACAGTGTTGAAAATGCTTTCTTCTTGTCAGCTCGTGCTTTTTATGCAGACGGTTAAAAGACATCAGAACAGACTCATTGGAATGATAATCTGGTATGCGTCTGCACTTATAGAGAATATCTCGAAGCATGTCAGACTTGCACCAAAGCCGTTGTTGTAATTTTCTTTTCAAGGGCAACTTGAAAGAGGAGTCAGGAAGAAAGTGGCATTAGTTTCTTGTTTTCTCCTAGAAGGCAGACAGTTTGAAAGTAACCGAGCGCTTTTTGATGGGAGTGTAGGATGATTCAGCAGGAACCCAACAGGCCATGTGACTGATTCAAATTTAAACATAAACAGAAATATGGTGGCTCCAGGGAGCTCCGCAGAGGAATGGAAAGTAGCCCCAAATTTCACCGCAGCAAATCAAACGTCTTTTTATTTAACTCTTCCTTTCTGCTTTCCCTCCCTCTATGGCTCCCTGTAGCATTGTGCACACATAACAGCGCCTACTGATTGGGCTTATTTGAAGCACATAGCCTGACAAAAAAATGGAGAGGAGGAGATTTTCCCGTGTCACAACGGGATTGAATGTGGTTCTCCAGAAGAGGAGGGCCTGAGAGGATTATATGGCTCAGTGGGCGCTGTATTGTGTGGGGAGTGGATACAGCAGGTACCCACCGAATCCCAGCCAAGAGACAGACACAGTGTTGCTAGGGATAATGTTGCCTCCCAGCAATTAAACTCTGGAGGTTTTGGAGTGGTTTAGGAGGAAGCTTGTTAAATTATTCCATCGCTTCTTTTGCCATTTCTCACTCTGTCGCTCTGCCTCTCTGTTAACAGCATTTCTTCCCTTTTTACTGTTTCACTTCATGTAAAACTATAAGGGGAGCCATTTGCCTTGAATGCTTTGCTGCCTAATTGAATCCTCCCCTGTTGGTTCATTGCATCTTTTTCAATACACACATATAGAAATTGAGACATAAGGAAAAACTGCACCTACACTCTTTACTCTCAAAGTAAAGTGACACTAAAAATGCCAAAAGCTGCCGGTTGATGGCATCTTTGAATTAGGAACATATACGCTTTTGAAAAACAAGACATTTAAGCTCTGAAATAGTCATAATAATCTAATGCTTTATATTAAGAATTTGGTCATAAGAGGAATACTCGCTTTGAAACGCCACTTTTGACTATTAATTTGCAGTTTATTTGCAATTTTTGGAAGTTAGGAAAATGACTTAGACTTATGTAGGATCCTTATTACTGTGACATACATTTAGTTAGCAGTACAATACGCCTCCTACATGCATCATTAAACAGTTTCATATTTTATATTTGTCAGTAGTTAAATTAGCCTATGGTTATATGAATTCAAAGGTTTTGTTAGGCCAAAAGTGTATTTGTTTATTGTATTTTTCATCAACATAAATTTCCAGAAGGTTTTTTCCCGTCTGTATCATTCCCCACCTTTTCCCCTGCTTCATTATTCACATTGCTGTAAATTTCACATTTTCACATTGTGCACAGCTGTCTTTCTCTTCTTTTACTATTCTTTAGGGGTTTGACATCCTAGTTGCTTTATTAGACACATCAGTAATTCATGTACAATAATCCAGTAATATACAGTAACACTCTTGCATAATGACTTATTTTTCTGTTGATATTATATTATAGTATAAGCACATTCTGCTCGTAATACTTCTGTACTTTTACTGAAGTAAAATTTTAAGAATTTTGAGTATCCTTACATGTGGCACTGCTACTTTAAGTGAAAGTTATACTGTATTCCTTTCTTTTTTCTTCATTATATCATACAAAATTATTGATTATTATTTATGGTTGGCATTCTTTTCAGCAATAACCATTCAATGTATTCACATTTTGTCCTCACCTTTCTATATAGTTGTTTTTATCTTATCTATCTTATCTTTTTATCTTTTGTCATGGATTCAAATAGCCTACTTCTGCACGCCTACAATATAAGTTTATTGATTGCACTTAACATCAGTCGCAATTCTGTTTTATTGCCGACAAAATAGCTACTCAATGATTGTATGCTGCCCCACAGAATTCTGGGACGTGTAGTATTAAAGTGCACTAGCAGTTACCATTAGTACCAGTGACCAGGGGTGTTGTCAAATCAACCAGGACTAAAAACTTAAGGATAATAACTTTTCGTGAACAATCTAAATGATTCTTCTATCTCTGGACCACACAAAACAAAAAGTGATCTGCATTAAAACAAACATGTACATGACACAATCCAGTACCAGTTACCAAACAGAGAACTTAACACCGGTTCCCTGAAACTTGTGCTGGATTCACTTTGTCTTCATTTTGCCTTTGAGTTCAACCTCCATAAAACTCCTGTCTTGCCTTTTGTTTTTATGAGGGAGAGGTGGTGCTCACTAACTTTGACCACTGTCCTCGTCCTCGGGCAAACAAATAGCCCATTTCAAAGGTGAAAGTCCATGCCATTCCTCTAGAAAAAACATTCTCTCATTTATTTCCAAATGTGACACTGTTCTTCCTAATACCCTTGGGACTTCTGTGTCCGTAGTTCCAGGTCGGTTCCCAACAGCACAGCAATGCTGCGTTAACCTCTTTTCCACACCCCTACACACACACACACACACACACACACAGAATCTCTCACATACACACACACCCCAAGGTAACTGTGGGTAGTAGAGCCCCAAAGCTTCGTCGTCCAGGACAAATTGGTAGCAAGCGGCTCATTTACTCGGAGCCGTCATGAATGGACTGTGCCGTGACTGTGTAAACAAGTGCAAAGACTCCCAAGGGCATTCCTGCATAAATAATGACTCCAAGAGATGTTTGCCATTTGTACCACTCACTGGTTGCAGACATGGGTCAGCTAGTCTCCTCTATGGGGAGTCTTCAGTAAACAACAGCCACCGTGTCCATTAACAACTGTGTGGAAAGTTTACCTGGTCACAGGTGCAAGTGCTGGTCTCCCAGGCTCGGGGATATTGGGAATTGATTTGGCTTCTTCCTCCGCTTGTTTGGAAGCTTTTGGTTTTTCGGAGACTAACTTGCAGCCTCTATGCTTTGGTCTGAACCGTAGTAGAAGTTGAAGCTTACGTGTTTACTTTATTATGTGTTTGTAATTGGTTGGTTTACGTTCACACTACCCAGCTTAAATCAAGGCAGGACTCAAAAGTAGGTTACTTTGTCATGATGACATTTGAATGATTTTGTTTTGTCATCCTGCCCGGGTAGAGATTTTGGCGGCAGGTGAGGAGTCAAAACGCATCACATCTCCTGTCATTTTAGCCAAGCTTTGACTTGCTGGCAGTCTACTCTGAAAACACAGAGCATACCAAGAGTATGAGTGCCATTTTTTTTCTTTTGGTTAGTCTTTGCAAGCATGGGTGGAATAGGCGTGAGCTTCCTGTTGTTGTTGGTTAATATCGTACAAATTGTTTTCCTGAAAGGTGAATAAAACAGCAGTTGTATTGTTCTCAACTCCCAGAATTAACCGGACTGAAAAATTCAGCACTGGAAGTTTGGTAAATTGTTCCACACACTCTCTGTATGAATGCACCTGAGGTTGACTTTAGAGGAGGGAGTAATGGGGCTGGATGCAGAGCTTGTTGCTTTGGTCCTACTTTGATTAGGCTATTTCAGGTTCTCCCTCTGTGTGTGACTGAAATTCTCGGTTTCTATGACCAAATGGTCAAAAGTGTAAGATGTTTAAGTCAGGTATCTTACTTGGTTATCGCATCGCCTAATTAGACTATGAGCTAATACTGGTTATTGGTATGTTACAAGGCTAAGCTAAACTAAGCTCTTATAACAAAGAAACATAGCTACTAAAAGCTAACCTAGCACGTACAATTAATGGTATTGTCTCCTTTTCCCTGCATAATGCTTTTAACGTGAGTGAGACCTAAACTGACCTGGATGAGCGTATACTTTCCTACCTAAGAGGGGTTGTGCTGTGTTAAACTGACTCACCCACCTGCTGTTCCAAGTTTCCGGAGCCGGGCCTGCTGGCTTCGGTGACCACGCCGTCTTGAGCGACCTCTGCTCTAGGTCTGCTTTAGAGCATCCTTCGCTGGCGTCAACACTCCGCAAGCCGTGTTGGGGGAACAAGAAATGTCTCTTCAATAAAACGTCGTCGTTTTTTAGTAAGAATCAGTCTTCCATAATGTTTGTCTCCAGCGTGTGTGGCCTGTGGTGTCCTTCTGCTTGAGGCTCTCCACCTCTGCTTCCTGAATCAATCCCCAGAATGAATGTCATCTCTCCCAACCGGCCGGTTAGGCCAGGTTTAGTCTATATCGACGAGGTTTCATTTCTGGGATCGTTCAGGTGCCACCGGAAATTCTGCTGGATGTCCCTCATTTCTGCTGGATGTCTGTCACTTTCCACTTTCTTTGTGTTGGCATTTTAAACTCCGGTGGATTTATGAGGACTATGGTTAACTTCTCCTCAGATCTCTGCAGGGTAAATCCAGACAGCTAGCTAGACTATCTGTCCAATCTGAGTTTTCTGTTGGACGACTAAAACCACCTTTGAACGTACACATGTTCCACCACAACAAGTTCCTTCCAGAGACACCGTTGCTTCGTCCGGCCGTCCCAAGACAATTGTGATTGGGTTAAAGAAATGCCACTAAACCAGAGAACGCAGTTCTGTGGAGTAAGGTCTGGCAATGCGAGACTAGGCCAGGTTAAATTAGCATCACACAAACACGCCCCCTCATGTGTCACGTGTCAGTACTGACTCTATTGGCGCTACCTACATTCACTGAAAGACCTGTCGTAACAGTTAGGATGTGTTCAACGAAACAGGTTACTTTTATTTTCTGTTAGTTTGATTAAATATGTTTTCCGTGCGTGGGCACGTCATATGTAGTTGAGATAATCAACTCTGAACCTGACTGACCGTCATCCCGTACAGCCACACAACCGTTGCTATAAACTGCCACTGAACTACACTCTTCCTCTTCCTCTTCACTTTGTTCAAGAAGCAGTGGTGCACTGACCTGATATAATCTCCAGCTCCGTGAGCATTGTGTTCTTTTGAACTCTGCAGTCAGCTATGTTTTTAGACGGCCACCCAGGCTGCAAGCAGCACTCCAAATTGTGTTTCATAATTGTTTGGCATATGGGTTTCCGCTTCGAGCGTGGGTTTGAGGGAGAATGGAAAAAGCAAGAGGATGTGTCAGTGGGAGAGAGGGGAAGAAATAAAGAGGAAGACAAAGCAACACCCACTCCTCATTAGCTTAAACATTGCGTGTATCCGCTAAGATAACATTTGAAGAAGGCAACCTTCATCTACTGCGCCACAACATGGGATGGAGATATAAAACAAATCTCCACACTTAGATTCTGCCATCTGTTCATCTCGGAGAGGAGCATACCTTTGTGACACTTTTTTTCTCCCCTCCCATAGAAACCATCAAGCTCTTTCAGAAACCAGACAGCTTGACAAAGTGACACGCCTGGATGCCGACCCTGTGGCTGCGTGTTTTTCTTTCTCCTCCTTCCTTTAGAATTTTCGACATAGTTTGCATATCCAAATCCAGTTTTTGATAGCATATGCAAAATACAATGTGACATAATACAATTTGAGCTCCATGTGAGAAATGGCATTATCTTGGCCGTGATTGTCAGCGCTGTGTTACCCGTAATCACTTTCCTCCAGGAGCGAAGACGTGACTCACTCACAACTTGACCTGCTGTCATTATCTATTCACTCCGACAATATTTATGCATTTGGCTTGATATTTTGTTTTCCTTCAGGTAAATTAGAAATGAATTGGGAATGGAATAAATAAATGAAAGAATGATGAAAAAAATGAGTAATCCCCCCCCTGCAAATTGGAACAAGGGAGTAAATCCCACGGGCAGTAAATCCCCCCACTGTTTGTATCTCGGTCTTTCTCTCTCAAAATGCTGTTTGGATGCTTCAGAGGAAGTGGTCAATCTTCACAGTGAAGACGCATCATGGGCTTCTTCGCTGTCATCTCCACAGCCAGACAAAGGTGGTCTAATTGATACAGAATGTGTTTTCCAGGTCCCCAGGGGAAGGTCACACCACACGAGTCGGACACACCGTGGCGACGTCCAGAACATAGCAATGTGTGAATCTCAGTACCTTAGCCAAAACAATAGTCATTTCAGTGACTTTATTTTTAGGAATTTAAACACTTTACAAAACCTTCTTTTGTCATTACATAAAATGAAATAAGTAACATAAAAGATGAATAAAAAAACTTAGATTTAGAATTGGGAATAATCTGAATACAAAACTAAGTTAACAAGACTAACATTCAACACGCAATGCCAGTTTTTGAAAACTTGTTTTCGATACTCTATTTGCACAGACCCATTTCAGACGTACTCAAGGGATATGGAGGTTAAAACATCTAGCCCCATTCAGATCTTGATCGTCATAGTCATCAAATTCAGACATTTCACACTCGGTAGCAAATGTAATCCTGTCAGTGGCTTATGAGTCATAACTTTCATGGTGCAGATTCAACAAGAACACACTGATACATTGTGACACATTATACTTCCGGCATGATGACAGAACGTCATTAACAGATATCTGTGCTGTGTTGAGAATCTGTGTATATACAAGCAGAAATCTCAAACTATTACAAATTGTGTTGAACTGTTCAAGGTAACATTTCATTTTTTTAATTTCCTTAGTTTTCTGGAAAGTAATTTAGTAATCATTATAGGAAACAAAGGGTTCTCAGCTATTTTAATTTCAATTTAGTTGGCTGTGTTGGGTTTATAAGCAGTTATTGAAAGAACCTCTCCATTTAAACCCAAGTAAATATGAATTCATCATTTAGTTATTTCTGGATATATGAATGCAGCACCAACGCCCTATCTCGTAATATTAACGAAAGTGAAGAAGTAATTTGTATATCTGCCCTGTGATTCAGATCCACTCCAAAATGTGATGGGTTCTTCCTTCCGCCATGCAACACCCTTCCACCAAGTTTCATGAAAATCTGTCCAGTATTCTTTCCAGGAAACTTATCAAGGAATTATTAAGGAACTTACAAACCTTTTTAAATAACCATACCATAATAAGACATATCAGATGAAGTAATTGGAAGTGTACCAATTTAACACTTAAGTCTCCAGTATTTTGTCTATAACTACATAGTTTTCTTTTAGCTTGCTTCTTTAAAGCTTCTTTAAACTTGCCAGCAAGTTATTCAGAACAACAAGTCTTTTAAATACCCATAACCATACAATATTAAGACATATCAAATGAAGGCATTTCTAAGAAACTTCTTCTGGAAAAAAACAAAACACATTGCATGTGTACTGTAGCTAAGACATGTATTGACAAAGCCACAGGGCTGCAAATAAAGGTCGTAAAGACTGAACAGAAACAGCTCAGGGGTTAAAACACCGATAAACAATTGTTAACAAGAGAAAGACGTTTGAATTGTCTTTCCTCTTGATTGCAATGGATTAAGTGGGACACATCTCTCTCTCTCTGTGTTTCGGCATTGGTATCTGGGCGATTGCCGGCTATGCATTATTTTTTGAGTGTTTGGCTGAAGCCTCATCCTCTTTCTGTGGCCCCTCAGCCTGCTTCCACAGCCCGTAAAGGGGGACATCAGGACAGGTGTAATTTGCCATGCAGTGACGCTTCTCTGCTAATACAATTTGGTGTGTGTGTGTGTGTGTGTGTGTGTGTGTTACATGTAGTCAAGTCTTGCTAGCCTTTTGAAAGTTAGGGTGGTAGTTTACACTTTGCTTAACTTTTAGTCCTCTTTTCAAGTTCATTCTATTTCCATTCATGTCCTTTTGAATTTCCAGCTGTTTGGTGAGGACACCGGCGGTCGTATTAGGCTCGTTGGCTAATTAACTTTTGTTTTATCAAAAATAATTAAGAATTTGTTCAAAGAAGGGCAAACTTTTTTTCCGCCTTTTTAATCCTGTTGAACATGGTCTAGATGAAAAGAGCCTTTTCAATTCACCGAGATGCAATGATAATGTGAAGGCTTAACTGGTATTCACTGGCTGTGGTTGAAATGGCTGTCTATGATGGTCCGCGCTGTGTACTTCACACTCCAAACTATTTGTTGCTCAGTGACATTGAGGTGACCCAGAAAATTCTATGTCATTAAATGCTTGGAGGAAAAAAAAAATGTTGCTGCCGCCGACCGGAGTTTGTTCCCGGCTCAACAACACGTTGCTTGTTTCTCTCGCTGGACTTTTTGAGTGTCATCCTCTTTGTCCGTTCTGCTGTAATGAAATTCTACAATTACTGGGCTCTTCAGATCTGTTTGTTCGGCTCTCCTACTGCTTCCCCCTAGTCTTGCATCACAGTCACAGCTTTGCACTGAACCAAATGGGTTTCCTAGATACCCTCACACAATGCAGTTTAATTCTGGTTACACAACACTAGATGTCACTCCAATGTTCTGAGATTAGTTTGATGTGACTGCATTTGCCCACAACCTAGGTGGACATCCCTATTTGCCTTTTAGTGCATTTCCACACATCAGCTCGCATGCTTTCACATCACATTACATCACACATCCCCATAGTTAAGCATGGATCAAATGCTCGTGTCATCCGAGTCGGAGATGCTGCCTCAGATAAGCAGATTTAAAGTGTGTGTTATTTGAGCAGAAAACTGAAGAGGGGTGAGCACTGTGGTGTGATCCTGGGTCTCAAGGGGAGGCTCCCGTTTGTCAGAATGTGCTGTTGCAGGATCTTCCTGATGAAGTCATTAAGAAGTCATTAAGAAACCATTAAGAATCATTAAGTCGGCGAGGTGGCACTCCAATGCGTGCACAGCGACGCGCCAGGCATCAGGAAAAACTTGTTAATCACGTAGTTTATTTGTTTCCCCAGTGTGAGACTGTAAATACTATGACAGTGTGTTGAAGTGTGCATCCTAATGAAAGTCTGTATTAGCTCCTTTTTTTTATTTATTTTTTTTGCCGGTGTGTGCAAACGCCTGTCTCCAGAGGGGCCACTCTCATCATCACACAATGGCTGCCTCCTCGCCAGCTAACTCTCTAAAGCAATAAACAAGACCACGCATTTCTGATTCCGTTTTCCCTCATTTTCCCCTCAATCGGCCAAGTGGCTGATATATAAAATGGCAGAGATATCAGGGAGCGCTGTGCTTTTTTTTTAAAAAAAATTTTAAATTTTATTTCTGTTTCGATGTTTGGTCTTTGGGCTGCACATTGGCGTACGTGCATGGGTATGGGTCGCCAAGTAAGTGTCTGCACTTGTCATGCCTATAGGCGTGCCCTTGGTGTTTTTCTAGCTGATTGTCCGCGACCACTAGAAGCACCATACTGTGACAGGTCGAGAGGAGGAGGAGGGCGCTACTCGGAAAACCACTACAGAGCTCTTATCTTACTCATTAGGGCCTGAGCGAGATGTTGCCTTCCCCCCATGATTATCTCCATACAGTAAATCTCTCATTAGGAGGTCCATCTAAACCAAACCCTCCGAGACATGGGGCTATCTCCAGGATGAGCAGGGAGGTACGAAGGCTCCACTGTCGCCTGACGCTGCTATCAGACAGAGTTAGGCTCCATGGCACCGGTGTGGGGGGGGAAAAAAGGTTCTTCATAACAGGAGGTGAGGGTAAAAGGTAACTTTTCAACTTGTGTTATTTCGCTGTATTTTTTTTTTTTTTTACTCAGAAATAACACTACAATGCACAAAATAAAAATAATTATAAAAAAGGACTCTCAAAATCACATGCCAAAGCTAGTAGAATTTAGAGATACTAACAAAGTGGCAAAAGAGGAGAAGCCTTAGCTTCTGGTCGTTTTATTTGTTTTTTCTGTTTTGTGCTTATCTCATATTTCTCCACTTTTGGCGGCTTCAGCCTCTGTTATAGAAGAAATTAAGTTACTGTGTTAGCTATCACACAGTGTGATAAAACACTCCCTGCAATTAGCTATGTTGGCTCAGGTTGTTTAAAAACAATACAGGCGTACATTTTTCTCTGTAACTGAGAGGCTGCTTTTGTCCTGCTAAAAAAAAACCAATACTCTACTTACTATTTATTGTGGCACTTAGACACACGAGACCGCGCTTCTTTTGCTCTTTTCCTACAGTCAGTCAGCTGTGGTTTCTTTTATTGATGACCGCAATCTTTCCCTAACTTTAAGAAAGGGATTTATTCTTACCCCGATTTTCCACTGGTCACGTCTGTGCTGCGTTTTTGGCTGCGTTCCGATTTTGTTCTGTCCTCCGCAACGCGCCATACCACACCAGGAGCATCTCATAAGCGGAGCGTCTTGCTGCTTGACTCGCAGATCTGATTGTCTCTACAAGTACTTTACAGAACAATCGCATGTGAACACAGCGCAGACGCACCTGGTGGAAAATAGAGGTTGCGGTATGAACAAACTGTTTTGTCGCTTAGTTTGGAGGATTTGTTGTTTCTTATACCTATTCATTAGATTCACTCCCTTTCTCGTGGCCAATAGAGTAGAATTTAATCGTATCCAGTCTCCAGTCCACAGATTAAGAGATGTACACACTTGTACACACATGCTAGAAATGTTGACACCTCAGCAGCTCTGACACAATAAATATCTGTCATCCCTGACATGTTCCAGGGCTCCTGTCCAGCTCCAGGGCCCCTAAATCATTTAACGCCTCCCCCACTGCCCGCTGTGACCAAACATCCAAAATAAACAATAAAATTTGCAGGCATGTTCAACAAAGCGTCTCATGTGATCAC
The DNA here is from genome assembly GCF_031162955.1 of Sander vitreus. Lineage (NCBI taxonomy): Eukaryota > Metazoa > Chordata > Actinopteri > Perciformes > Percidae > Sander > Sander vitreus. The sequence continues at coordinate 8,825,914 of NC_135869.1, read as the reverse complement.
AGCCTTGTGATTCGCTGCATGAACTCCTACTGCCGTTGCAGACATGGAAGAGTACTGACACAAATGCTGTCAGAATACTGAAAAAATCTACATGACAGATGGCTTTCAGCTCCCATATTATTAGCTTATGGATGTGCCTTTGTCTGCACATTTGGCTTGATACCTCTCCCCACTGCTTTTCTACCCGGACAACACAACCCTCCTGCTGACCGTATGACCCGGGTCAACCAGCTTCTCTCAGCGTTTAATCCGTGTTGTGTAAACATATTAACTGGCAATTAATATGGTGATTCTGCTCCAGATGTGCCTGTAAAAGTGGAGTTTGGACTTGGCATGCAGCTATGGGTTAGCTGCCGAAGCAATATTCCACCTGTTCCTGCCGCCATTATATTTCACACAGGCAAAGAAATGCCCCAAATGAGAGCCACAGCATTTGGTTTTGCGGCGCTGATGAGGGAGGGAGGGGAGGGGGGGGCTCATTCTTGCAGCATCCATATACACCTGGTTAGTAGAAGTGGCAGAGAACCTATTTTTCTGCTCTTCCGTTGATGTTAATTTCAGTCCTCTCACACTTGGAACATGATGTGAGGGTTTCATCAACAGCTGCAACTGTCTGTCAAGTGATACAACATTACTGCAGTATCAGTCGTTTTCTGTCAACTATTTAAACTCGACAAACCTGCTGTCGGATCGCATTGATAACGTGGAAGAAAGTGATGTAAAATGTGGAAATCGCTGAAGCCTGAAGCGGTGGCTTGATCCCGTCTGTGGCATTTCACCTCACCTGCTACCTCAGACACACAAACGGCCCAGGATTCCTCAAACAAATTGAACCAAATTGTGCTAAATTACTTCTTTTTCTTTATTGATCCGCTTTTCAAGCCATGTAATTTAATCCTCGTATTACTAGGCCTATTTATCATCTTTGTTTATAAAGAAAAGGGCGATCAATAAAAAATAATACCGACTCTCTTTGAAAATGAATCAATGTGAAACATGATGCTGTAGCATTATCATTCAAAAGCAGTGTGGCAACCTGATCTGCCTCCGATGTATTGTCACAGCTTCTGTGGCAAAGGTCTTATCTGACTGGCAGCATGGAGGCATTAAAGTAAAACAAACAGGGAAAATAACACACAAACAGATAAAACTTGTGCAGCGTGTAAACCAGAAACGCAATTTTTACCCGTAGCATTGGACAACTGTCGTGTTCAGCCTGTTGCTTTGCAGTCCTCTGGTTTTTTTCTGAGTCAGGTGCATGCAGGTCACAGCTGACTTATTGTATAATGCCTGCTGAGATGATCGCTCACATCAACCAGCTGCAGAAAGAGTGATTGCATGCAAGCTCTGTTAACTCCAGTTCGCATCAGGACTTCCAGAAAAACACCTACTGATTCCGAATTCAGAGCAGCAGCAAAACAAGTGGCTAGTTTTCATGTCACACATCCCCTCTCTCTCTCTCTCTCTCTCTCTCTCTCTCTCTCTCTCTCTCTCTCTCTCTCTCTCTCTCTCTATCTCTCTCTGCAGCACTCCCATCATTCACAAGATAGACTGCATGATAGAAATATAAATGTACCATAGCTGTCCTCAGTAGAAAACACCCACATTTGAATGTATTTGCACTGAACAATCACAGGATTCCCACGTTGATTGCATTATTTCCTTCTTTCCTCCCTGCCTGCACCTCAGTGTGATTAAAAAAGCAGGTGTACAGCAAACATTGATCTCATCTTGACATGTTACTCTTTTGTATTAAAACTCATTAAATGTTTGTCTTGAATGTTACAATAAACCTCATGCAGATGTTAACCCTGATAGTTGTTTGATAGGCTCGTGGCAGAAACCCTGACAAAAAGAGTTGTATATATTAAAAAAATTACATTAAAAAAGCACCCCAATTTACCCTCTTTACCTCCAGAGCAGCGGTGGGAAACCATGCTTTCATTTGTCCCTCATCACAGAGGTATCATGTCAAAGCTGTATGACATTATCTTAGCTTTTAGCGACCATTCAAATGTTAAACTTAAGTGTACATGGGAAAGGGAACTGGGAATACAAATACACAAGGAGTCCTGGGATCAGGCCATAGAGAGGATACGATCTACCACCCCTTGTGCTCGTCTTGGACTTATTCAATTTAAGGTCTTCTACAAGGTACATTTCTCTAAGTTTAGACTATCTGAACTGTATCCGGAAGTGGAAGACAAATGTGGGTGGGTTATTTTACTATCATGTCTTCGGTTCTTGGGGTAAATCTCCAACCTTGCCCTCTGATTGCTATATTTGGGATTCCTGACTCCTCACTTGCACTTAACCCTACACAAAAGGACATTATAGCTTTCACATCCTTACTAGCAAGACGCTCCTTATTGTTACATTGGAAGTCTAATAACCAGTAATATGTGTGTTGCACGTGGTGAGCTGAGTGGGGGCGTGGGTGGGGGGTTGTTCATTACACGGTACTCTGTGATTTAATTTAATTATTTTCTCCTACTTTCTTATCAGTGTTTTTTTTATTATTCTCGTTTTTATGTGTGTATATGTGTCCGTGTACATATGCATATATGTTTGAAAAAAAAATGGTAAATTGTATCTGTGATTGGAAGTGTTGTATTGTATTTTTCCAATAAAAAAATAAATAAAAGCACCCCAAGATCACCTAATTACAAATATAGTATTTTGGAAATAATATTCGATGATTTTCCATATGAATTAAAAATATCCAATTAAATAAGATACATTTATTCATAAAACATGTACAGAATACACATTTATAAACAAGGCCTTAGCGTTTCAGATTTTACATGGCATCCAACTTTTCAAACCATTTCATGTGCCCCTTTTTAAGACAAAAAAAAATATATTTTGTTATACTACCAAGAAACACACCTGGACAATCGCTGCGTAACTTGGGCTTGATTGTAGATTTGTCGGTTTTGGAATGTTACTGTACAAAAAATGGCTGACGATAATGATGGATGATCACCAAAGTTTTTTGTTTATAGCAACTAATGTCTAAGATAATGATTTTTTTCTTGCTGGCAATTTAAAGCAGTGGGTAACACAATTGAATATGCATCTTCTCCTGTAAATGAAGACAGAAAACAAGCTTCCCACGTGTTACATGAAGCAGTGGGAGTTGTATGAAATGTGACATTCGTTTTGAGAAATATAACCACCAGTATCACCACTGACCACAAAGGAATCACAATTGATTGGACTATATTACTGTACGATCATGTTTAAAAATGCTTGACGTAGCACTTTGGAAAGGCAGTGCTGCTTTGGCTTAAATTAGACATCAACAGTAAGAAAGTGAAACAAGATACGAGGCTGCTAGCCGTTCCTGGAGAAACGGCCACAAACCTCCCACTCTCGGCCACATAGGGTCTGTCCTTCAGCCCGGCCCGGATGGACCAGTGGTCCCCTGATGGTTGCATCCTTTCCCCTGAGGTCTGCCGTGTAAAGGGGAGAGATGCATTAGCAGACGTTGGCCACAGTTGCTCTGCCTGGCATGAGCAGCGTGTTGGCTCCGACCAGACCCGATGTCTTCCAAGAGCTCTGTCTTTTCCGGCCGGCCTGAGCACCCGCATGGGGCCTGGCATGCTGAGTGTGAGCTTGGCATCCCGGACAAACAACAGGAGGTGGAGGCATCCTCGCTCTTTCTCTCTCCTGATGATCTGCTCCCAAGGACGATTTTCCTTCTCTCAAAAACTGGCTGCGGTTACGCACGCAGCAACAGCAGCGTTCACAGACTTTCAAATGGAATAGAATAGAACAAAAAGGAACTAAAGGGAAAATGTTTGGTTTGCTTGCTTTACATTGTATAGAATCACATCCAGGCTAATTACATTGCTTTCATGTCTGGATGCAGATATATTTACATGCAGAAAATGCATGCATTATGTGTTAAAATCTGTGGTCGGGCCTTGTCTTGTTCACGCCCTTTTGGAGACATATGCTGATGTACCAGTTGTTTCTGTAAGTTGACTTACAACAGCATATGTAGCTGTGTCGATCGCATCCATGCTTTTTCCGTTACCATGTTTCTAGCTCTGGCGCCAGAAGATGACATCTGCATTCCTAATCTGACCCACAAAACTCAGATTCTGTCAAAGAGCCCAACACTAGACCTACAGGATTTAAATCTATATATATATATATATATATAAAAAAAAATATGAAAATGTGATCTACAATTCAGGAACAAAACATTGCATGATGTGATTTGTGGATCAGATTTTAAAATGCTGAAACTATAAAACCACCCAATTAAAATGTAGACAATGATATGACCTGGCTCCTAAACAGCTAAAATGATTCTACAAACTGTAACTGTAATGTCAAAGTTAAAACGTTATCGTAGTTGCACAGACACAGAATGGTCAGAAGGTAGTAGTCAACAGAATTTCTAGTCTGAACCATCCAATAATATAACACTTTTAAAAAAAACTAAAATATTTAGTTTAGCTTAAAACACTGAAGCTGTCCAACAATAAATTATATAACAAATATAACCGGGAAGGTCCTATATTAACATCAATAACACATTTACTGTAGCTTAATATAACCAAGATAACCACTATTTAGAAAATATAACCAATTAAGAAGTTCTTATATTAACATCATTAACACATTTACTGTAGCTTAATGTAACTAACAAGATAACTACTACTTTGAAAATATAATCAGTTATGACTACATAGCATCAACATAGCTATTAATAACAGCCCCAGAAAAAGAACCTATTACAACATACATGTTATGATCAACAGTTAAAAGTATGATAAGAAGTGCAGTGCAGTTTCTTTTAATTAAATCATCCACTACTTTTCCCATGTTTCAAACATTATCACGTTGCATATTTAATTTGAATGATGAATAGTCGGAGTGTGCAATGTTATAAATACCAGGGGCAAACCCTTAAGCATTTATACTGTTCAATCAACATGCACTTTGTAATGTAGTGCTTTAACATAAGGTCTTGGCATATTAGTAATTAAAATTATCTCATGCATGAATAAGGAAAATGTTATTTATTTACCAATAATCCTAATGAACAATTGCACAGGGAAGTTAGCAGGCTGTGCATGCCAAGGTTTTCTGTATGCAAAAAAAGTTTCTGTGAATATAAAACACATTTTAACACACAAACCTGTGCAGCACCTTTCAAGTATATGGTTGTATTAACAACAAAACATCCCAACTTAGTAGCCCACAAAAAAACTCACTCACTATTCAGAAAGAAAGTCAAACAAACTGAAAGAATTGTTGAACAAACTGCGCAAAAGCTGCCAAGTGCTGCCAAGCATTAGGCATCCTGCTGCCAGCTGTATTGTTTTTGCAGGCTAGTGGTGTTACTGACATCAATTCAAAACACTTTCTACAACTGTCTTCGTGTTTTCCTTCTTACATTATGACATACTGCGAAAGCTATAAGCAGCAAAAGCATATAAAAGGGACAAGCGATGTGATAAAAAAACCGTCCAACCCTTCCTGTTTAATATTCTCAAAAAGCTAAAAAAGAAAAACTCTTTGATTTGATTGATTAACATCTCTAAGACTGATATCTTTGTGTCAGCATCATCATATTGATCTCGTACCGTGGCTAATGAGCTGGAAGCTAAACTCTCTTCACTTCTTCCACCACACTGACCGACCAACAGGGGATTTGAATCCCGTCAATGTCCTTCAGGCATCACGTGAGCCAAAGAATGCATCTCATTTCCATACAGAGCTCTGCGGATGGCTAGTTTTCTGACCGCCCCAGCTGATGAAAGTAAAGGAAACTGTATTTTAAAGCAGCACCCTTCCCGCAACCCCCATAATTCATGCTGTTTATGATGTAAATATTTTCCGAGAGGTGAGATGACCCCACAGCATGGCAAAGGCCATTAATAATCATAAAAAAAATGTGCTCCGCCCTTTCAGTGATTAATTGCATGCATTTTGCATAATGCTTTGTTTGCGGTGAGCTTTAAGCAATTTACTATCAGCTGACCAAACTGCCAAAGTAACAAAGGCTACTTGAAAGTGATTTTTGTCCCTGTATTACTAGTTACTCTACAGTTATCTCTATAAAGGCTCCAGTCCCTTAATGGAACATTTAAAAGAAATGTGTGTCTGTGAACAAGCATTATTAAATACTTGTCACAAAGACTAAAAGTAAAAACAAGGTTTAAAAACGTAGAGATTAAAAAACAAAGTGTAGAATGAAAGCAGTGCAGGCCGAGATATGAAGTTCCCAAAACCACTTCCCATTCCCATAAAACACCCACGTCTTTTAACTCTGTGTAGTTTTACCACTAAACTTCACTAGTAACTGATTTAGATATTTTTTTAAAATATGATATAGTGCCCCTTTAAGATTCAATCAAGATATATTTTGACTGAATCTTGGTTATATGGATTTGACTGCCAAGACATTATTGTATTCAATATTGACTTGAGTGCGATAGAAGGTCCAAATGTTGGCCAAGTAAACCTGGTATCTTGGCAACTTCCACACTTCCTGCTGGCTCGGCTGAGAGCAGTTTGTCAACCGAATCATTCAATTCAATTCATTTCACATTTCCTTTGATGTAAAACAGACTTACTGCCTCATCCTCTGCGATACTGCAGAGGATATTCACGTTCTAACACTGAAATATGAATGACAAGGTTAACGGATTCAACACTGACTAGTTTGTTAAATTTGATTATTCTACTGCAAAAAAAACTTGCTGAGTCAACAAAAAGTGTCAGGCAAAGTTGAAAATGAAGTTCAACCAACAACTGTTATATCTTCAGTAGGGGTGTCACGATTCTCCAAATCCTCGATTCAATTACATTTTCGATTCTCGATTTTTACTTTTTTTTTTTTCTTTTTTTTTTTTTTTTAAAGCACAGGTTGCTATGCCATTTTTAGACTAGACTTGTATGTAATATAATATCTGACCTTTGTTCGCAATGCACAACATAATGTAACAATAACATATCTTCAGTCAATTGGAAACTTGACAATTTGTCATTAAAGTAAAAAGAAAAACAAAGTTTACCGACCATCCTGAGGGCAGACGCTTCGTACCACACAGTTTGGTGTTTGAAGCCCCCAACGTCGTCTTGCAGGCAGCGCTGCCTGGAAGGCACTAGGATTAGGCAATGGTTATGGTTGGAGACGACGCTCGCAGCGCTGCCGTGAAGGCTTAGTTGGGGTCTTAAAACACCATCGAGCCAGCACAGCAGCTGAGCAGACCGATAGCAAAGAGGGCGACTCGGCAGTCCGCTAACTTGTTGCTCTCTCTAATATAACCAATGTAAGCTGCTCTGTTTAGACTACAAAAGGTGCATGCAGGCTGAAATTCAACCGTGCGGTTTTGTTGGGATAAAATATCCCAACAATATCGGAAGGAATGGCGGAAGGAATATCCGCTAGCTGCTAGGCTAATGTGCAATGGTAAACACACAGAATATGGTACACGCACATAGCAGAGCTTGCAAACTGTGGCTTTTTTGTCGACAACATAACTCACTGGAAATCCAAAATACTTCCACACTTTCACACACTTCAGTGAAAGAGGAGGGGGCTCAAGTTCTGTCGATGGGTCTCCAGCATCTGCAGTTGCCATGCAGTTTATTTGAATAGGCCTGGCACAATTCATACACAATGGCAATTCACAGTGCTTTAAAATGAGCAGAAGTGTAGTGCGTATTTATTAAAACAAACATATAATTATGTGTAAAATAATGAAAGAAATGAGTAAAAAAATTATAAAGGAGAGACATTTTAAACTAACTTTGCGCAAACATGTCAGCTCTCAATTGTGCGTAAGAGTGCTCTTGAGTGTGCGTAGATTCTGTTCTTACCTTCTACCTTGGTGAATGAGGCCCAATGTTTATTTAATTGCAGGCACGGATTCCATGTGGGCCTAATTAGTATTATTAGGCCTGATTACCAGCTATGTTTCTCTTTTTCACAAGATGTCATGTTGGATTGTGCCAACCCTAAAAAAAACTAAATTCACATAGCACTAATTTGCATCAGCAAACACAATTTGAAAGAACTGTAATGCCTTCTGGATCTGTTTATTTATTAACATAACAAGAAAACATTTTTAATGAACAGATTTGCAAAGTCACAAATATATATATATATATATATATACACATAACATTTACTGTCAACATATTGTATTTGTTTTCCTGACAAAATGTGTGAAAAAAACACAAAACAAACCATTATTTCAAATATGTATTTGTAGTCTTCAAATTACAAAAAAGGCTTTCTGGAGAATTTTAAATCAAACGCAGTGTGCACGGGGAAGTATGCTAACAATGTTTCTCAGCATTTTTAATGAACTATTTAATAACTAAAAACAAGATAATTTAGGTCGACGTGACTTGAAACTGAAACATCTTATTACATTTAGTTAAGCTAAAAAATTAGTTTATTAAACAGATTTTACTCTGGACTCATGTCATGTCCCATCGCCCTGATGTGGCTGGCTTCACTTGTTGCATACAGTGCACGAGTACAGTGCACACACTGGATTATGTCGTGCTGTATATTTTTTTATAGTAGCCCTCTGCTGTCATAAAATTCAACTCAGCGGCACACAACTTACATTTGGTGGTAAATCTGCAGGATTGTTTTATGCCACAAAGACGGATAGCTTCACAGCTCCAAACAGGAAGCGGGTATTGTTGACTCAGTGTATACAGCAGGCAAGCATCAAATACAAAAGAAAAGCCAAATAAGTGATTGTTTGTGTCCTTGTGGCAAACGATCCTTTCCAAGTTATCTCTGAGAAAATTGAACAGAGAGAAACAACCTTAGCGTTTAAGATGGGCTGCGTGCTTGATATCGCATGTGTGACCAATTAAAACACACAGCTGTTCTTTCTCCCATCTGTTTGAAGCAGCTCTGCATTTATAGACTGTTGCAGTGTTTGGATGTGATGTGTCATTCTCACAATGAATCACTGGGCTCCTCATTTGTTCTCTTCAGAGTTGCTGTCTGATTTATCCTCATTCATCTCCTCTCCTCATGGTCTTCTGTTGTGGAATCTTAACTTGGACAATTAGACAACAGAAAAAGCTTTTAGAGTGACAGTTTTTACTGGCAATGGGATCTTGAAGAAGGGCTGTGTAACTTTAGTAAATGACACAACCTTCTGACAAATGAAAAAACTAAATTAGTAGTAAAGTAGCAAACTTGGTCAATTCAAGACAGGGATTTTTGCTGCTGCTTTACTTGGTCTGGTATGACCAGTTGCTTATGGTGGCTAGTGTTGACAAACCTTAAATAGATATTGATATGTGATAGACATTAGTATTACTCAACATATTCTCACTCCCGTCGCGTCAAAAAGCAACACTTGGTCGGGGCTCTTGGCGTCACCTTTGACAGCTATGTTTAGGAAAAGATCGTGGGTGGGGTTAAAAATGTTTAGTGACACGCGGGAACAGGACACAAACCCCGGTCTCCTGGGTGAAAGTCCTGTGGTGTTTGACCCATCCAGCACCCCAACCAACCTTACGCGGATTTTCGGTCTTTCATACTACTCGCTACCGTTGTCGCTCTTAATATTACGTCATCTTACAGCGCCACGGTCGAGCTGCTGCTCTGCCCGGTGCATCCCATACAGACACTAAAGGGTGATTTTTGCGTCAGTATCCGATGCTGAGAGCCACTGAACAAGCGTCAGTATTTTAGGAGTTGGGTATATAACTTCAACATTTTCAAGTTATCAAAGTAGAAAAGTAGAATTACAGTTTACAGTACCGCCTTTGGCTCTTTTGTACTTGTGCCAATGTTACACAAGCACATGTGTGTTTCCTATTTGAGGTCCCATTCCGCTCACTGTCAATAGCGCCCCTAGCAATGGCAGGAAATATGACCCACAGGAGCATTTTCCGTCCTCATATCTAAACGTAATGGTCGCGGTTTTAAAACCTCGTCAACGTTGTGAAATGGTCGCAGTTTGAGTACGTTTAGGCAACAAAAGTACTTAGAAAAAGATTGTGGTTTTTGTTAAAATCAGTACTTTGGTTACGTTACTTAACTTCAAGTTACGATTGTGATTGCTGATTGTACGAATGAATTGAGTCGTTTTTGGGGGAGGACAGTCTCAGTTGGCGGTTTTCGAATACAGCCATAGTCTTCCTTTAAAGGAGAAATCTTTTTTTTTATTTTTAAATGCAGACATTATATCAATGGTTTAGTCTTCAGTCACAATTATCTTAAAAATAATGCAATTTCTCTAATAATAATTATAATTAGTCAATAAATTGATTAGTTTATTTTGACAATTGTCTAAATCATTATGAAAATAAAAACAAAACAGAAAACAAAATGTATCTGATACAAGCCTCTCCAACCTGATGATTTGCTGATTTATATCAATTTATCTTTAAACTCCATTTAACCAGGGAAGCATTAAGATTAACATCTCTTGAAGATGTTTCTCAGGCTCTAGGAAACTCTGATGGGTGGTGGTCATTTTTTTCTGATTTCACTGTTCAGCCAATTTATGGAACTAGCACTAGTTAGTATACCAACGAATCATAGCAATATATTGATAGGCTGTGTCTCAAGTTGACTGAGTCACCAGCGTCTTGGATCAAACCGAGAGACAAAACTGACCAAACAAAGGACTCCTCTAGTGGAACATTGCAAGCGCTGGCAGTCAATAGTCTTATTTGATGTAGATCCCTGAGAGGCTGAGCTAACCCACAGCCAGAGTGAAGGTTGGCCCTGGATACAAACCACTGTTCCCTCCTCTCGTTGGACAAAGACAATATATCTTGTGGCCTTGTGAAACAGGCGCTGGCAATTTAGCCCGACCAGCAAGACATAATGTTTGATTGGAGTGGAGCAGGATCAGATTGTTCCCTTCCAGTTGAGCCCCAACCAGCTGACATTTCACAGTATTTAATAAAAGCCACTCTTGATTAGTGAGGCCTTACCACAATCTTTTTATTCATTCTCGGTGGCAGAAAAGCATTAATTCACAGTAATTAATGAACAAGTGTGGAGGGCCCAGGAACAGCTGCCTCCTCTGGGAGGCTGGAGGAAGGGACTCTTTCCTTTGCCCTGATTAGATGCACTCCATTTCCAAGCTCCCCATGACACTTTTACTATCTAATGATAGCTGCTGCTGCTGCTGCAGTGGTGTACCTAGGTTTTATGTTGTACAACATACTGGAAAGAGACAGAGCTGTTTTGGCTTTTTGATTACTGCTGCTGTGCAACATATTCTTGTTTCTTTGGGAACAATCCAGTGCTGTGGTGTCCAGACTCACTGCTTTCTTTGCAGAGATAGCGAATCACACTAGTAATGTTGTTCCAAAGCAGTGCGCTATAGAATACTGACCAGTTTATTGATTTTTTAATACCTAAATACCACTTTGCATGTTCTGCCCTGCAGCGACAGTGTTCAAAATGAAATCCACAGCAACCGATGAACATCAAAACTGAGATGAAAGTGTTAAAAACTAAAACCCACCCAATTTAAATCTGATTTCATGCGGCAGCTACAGCAGACGTGTTATGAGTCCATTTGGAGTCGTTTATGTTGCCATCCGTCTTATAATGTGCCCATTCCAGCAGTGAGATTTTGTTATTTATTTCCGAGTCATTTTGTTGTCTTCCAGCCCTTCCCTTTCTCATATTCTCTGTCTTTTGCTGTCACTCGGTTTTAGTTGGACGGATAAGATGATCTCTTTTATCCACACTTGATCTTTTTCTCTTTTATCACCAGGTCTTGATTTTTTTATTTTTATTTTCACCCTGACATCCCTCTTCCTTCCAGTTGGCTGGCCATAGAGCTCTGCTTTATAAAAAAAAAAAAAACTGTTGAGACTTGAAAGGCAGGAGCGAGGTGGACTGGGGAGGGGGGGGATTGGCCAGCCCATAGGTCCGACTTTCTTTTGTATCTTGTCTGTCACTGTGAAAGCCAGACATCAGCGCTTGGCATCCCATTAGCTGTTAATTGTCTGCTTGCTTCTTATAGATACTGTCTAAAGACCTGGACTTAAATTTAGACTTGGTTACGTGCTAAAAAAGTAAGTTTTCCCTCCCACTGATGGTGAGTGAGCGTGAAGCCAGAAGGAAATTATAGTTATATTATAGTTTCTGTCGCTTTGTGACCGAGACAGGTGGAAGTCACTGTTTCATTGCTGACATGAACCCCAGTTATACTGTGGAGGATGCAACATGTCCATCTAAAGCTTGTTTTTCTTGTTTTTATTATAGATGATTATAATACATCATGTGTTTTTCTATACATCAGTTGTTTAGTCTATCAAAAGAAATCATTCGATTTTACTTCATTGTTTCTGTTTTCATTCTCTACTTCACACAAATATAAACTTCAATCTGTAACAAAGTCATACACATTCCATTAGTAAAATCCAAGAGGAAAAAACTAAAAAAAAATACATTTCATTCTTCATTTATTTCATTAATTTCCTTCTACCAATATTTTCACCTTTAACCTTTTAATAGATGTGCATATACAGTATAAAAGCACATACATAAACAATGCTATGACTAATCATAAATATTACTAATAAGTTCACTCGCTTTGGTGAGTTAAATACCACAGTTTGACTCTGTATACTGCTTTTGTAAAGCACATGTATGCCTGTGGTTTATTTTGTCTCAATCCCACATGCTGCTGCCCGAAATACTTACCAGAGCACCAAATGTTTTCTAATCAGCTGCCTAAAATAGTCCCCAACAAATGTACCATTTCCTCCTGTTTGAGACATGTTTGCAAAGAAAGCTACATTCCCAAGCTGCTAGGAAATTACTGAGCTCTTTTTTATTTTCACAGTGCATCTTCTGTAGGAATCAATGGGCTTGGGGCTGAGAGCTACATACAGTACATGGTATCAAGGTTAAAGTTTTGTGAGATGGACTAATGCATTGTTGGTTTTACTTTTTTTTATTGACAATAACAAAAAAGATATCCTAATAATCAAATATTCCAGCAACACTGTCTTTGACTACATACATAACTAACGCCTCATTTGACGTGTGCCAGTTGATGCTCCTATATGGCGCACTGTGGGCATACGATTTTAAATGCTAGCACCACAGAACCAGCAGTACTTAAGTAAAATGATGGTTTTTGGACATCATTGATGAGCTTCTCGTCGTCTATGTTTTGGCTGCCCCTCAAGTTGGCTAGCTAACATTACCGAGACGTCTTTAGGACCCTGGATGCTGTTGGCAGCTGACTGTCAAGAAATGTTTGGCCCGACACTACCCTAAAAACAAGCTCAATATGGATATATTGTGTCCTGTCTTTTTTTTTATCTATGTATATTAGTATACATTATTACTATTAATCCTTAATTTCTTTAATACATTATTTTCCTCTGGGGAAAGAATCCTTACCTTTTTATTACTTTGAGCTTTCTCCAAACACGTACTAGCTTTGGTCACTGGGTCCTCATGTAACGCTCCAAAAGTGAAACAAGGTCGGAGTAGGAGCGTCACAGCAGTTTAATGCACCTCATAACACTTTTGGTGTGTCTTCAGCCATTTGAAAAAATAGGTCAGACACTTTCAGTGCGTTTGGGCGTTTAGACATTTCCACACTTTTTCAACCAAGTCTTTTCTACTTGTTGACTAAACTAAAATGTTCGTCAGTTTTCCATTATTATTGACTTAGGGACTGTTCGTTATTTATTTAAGGGGCCACTGGAGGCGTCTTGGGACCTTTAGCCAATAAAGACATGACCCTCCCCTCGCCAGTAAAATAATTTCTATGACCTTCCAAAACAATTTGGAAAAAAGGTATGACCCTCCCCCAGCAATTTATTGATAACTTCTGTACTGGTTTGCGCTTGGCAAATATACAGATTCCCATTGTTTTTTAACAGCCATGACATACATGACTAAACCTCTGCATTCTCATCTGACACATCACACTCCTCTGTTATGGTGTGGTGGCCATTTCAGTAGATTTACTCACTAACATTGTTGTGGAAACACAATAAGCATGGAAACTAAATGCACACTTCATGCATTACTGCATTACTTCAAATACTAAGTTACTCCTCTAGTAAACTAGTATTCACATTAAATAAAACAATAAAATATTGAGACCATTCAGCAAGGCACTCTGGGTAACATTCAACACACAAACTGGTTGCTATGGACTCGTCACTAGGCTTCCTCCACTTCACCGTTTAAACAAAGTGGAATAAACGTATAAAAGTCAAAATCTACTCAAAATCCGCAATCAGTTAGTAAGCTGACATCAAATGTGGCATTTAGGAAACCTTTATTGCAACCTTGGCACGGTAAGATGTCCAGACATAGTACAACAGTCATTTTCGTTTTTTGCGTCCTGCTGCTGCCATCGTCAGCCAGGAAATACTTTTTTTTTTACTAAAGCAGTATATGGAATATGATGTATTACCTACCACCATTTAGTTGTTTTGTGTTATTTAAGATATTTATAAAATATCTGATCATGTCAGACGTAATTATTCCACTGATTTTTTTTAAACAATGCAATTATCCGTTTCAGCCACCAGGGGGCAGCTCCCCCTGCCCCCCCCAGCAGACTCATGGGTCAGACCCATCTGGTAGCGAAGGAGGGCCGAGACTAAGAGCTACATGAAAAAATATGCACCAAACAAGCCACTTTGAAATGTTGCTGTTTCATGAATACAAAAGTTGGGTGACCCCCCCTCTGAAAAATGTTGGATGACCCTCCCCTCAGCAAAGAATAAATATGACATATCATGTCAATAAACATGACCCTCCCCTATTTTCCTCCGGTGGTCCATTCCATAAATACCGAACGGTCCCTTAAAACAATTAACAGATTATTAAATGTGCTGTAGGTAGGATTGGGAAGATCCAGGACTTAGCCAAATAATTTGAACATCAACAATTCTCAGTCCCTCCCCCCTTTCTGCTAAAGCCCAAAACGGTCTCCTAAGCCCCTCCCCCCACAAGGGAGAATGAATGCGTGTGCATGAGCATTGATTGACACACAGTTAGACACCCATGATGTCATGATTGGTGCATCTGAACAGGGAGCTGTGGATTTTTGCAAATCACACTACATGCTGTAGGTGGTGCCAGAGGAGCTGGATTTGTTTTTAATTACCTGCTTGATGTAGTTCTACTGGAACATAGGGTCAGTTTCAGCAAATATGACAAAAAGTTAGTTTCATAAGACTTACCTACTGCACCTTTAATTGCTGTAAATTCATATTCTATTCTTTGGTTAACGATGCAAAAGCGATAATTTTATATTATATTTATATATATATATTTATATTTTAACTTAAAAATAAATACAAAACTGTAAAAATATGGAGTGTTTATTTCTTTTTGGCCTCTTAACTGTCCCTATGTGAGCCATCACTGGAAACCAAATAAAAAAAAGTTTTGTTTTTTTTTATTCCTGAAAATTGAGAAGTTACAATGATTTCTGAAAACTCAGTCAGACACCAGTAAACCTGTTGAAATACCAAAACTTTACTGAAATATATCACACCTGGTGATTGAGTACTTATACCATCATAACACTTCATTATAAGAATAACGGAAGAGCAGCTGCTCCAATTTTTACCTGAGACAGTCAATAGTCACTCAACACAATTTGGGTGACATTACAAATGATTAGTATTTGTAGATACACGTGTAGCTATGCCATGTGCAAGATTTAGATATTACATTTCAGAGTATGCCGCCGATTAGATTGTATGCATGATCAAGTTCTGATGGTGTCACATTGGAAATGGACAGCATATTTTATTCAACCTTCTGTTCTAATTTGTTTGAATGTATGAATAATGAGGAGAGCAGAGCGGCTG
The DNA here is from genome assembly GCF_031162955.1 of Sander vitreus. Lineage (NCBI taxonomy): Eukaryota > Metazoa > Chordata > Actinopteri > Perciformes > Percidae > Sander > Sander vitreus. The sequence continues at coordinate 8,810,089 of NC_135869.1, read as the reverse complement.
TCTATTGAACCTTGTATTTATGGGCCCAATGCATTAGAAAGTACAATTCCTGAATGATAGAGAAACCCATTAAAGTAGTAATAAAATTGCAAATGTCTCCCTACTCTGTTTTTCTGCCTTTCAGTATGGGCAGCGGAACACATTGCTCTCACCAACTGCATGCGGGCCTTTGGCGAGCACATACATAGCAAGATGATACAGAACACATTTCCCAATCCAATTCCTCCCCGCCGCGTCAGTGAAACACTTGGTGAGATCCATCTTTTTCAATTACGCCGAGAGAGGACACGCATTCCTTTAAGCCTAGAGGGAGAGGTAGGTTTTAAGGACAGGTCTCATCCCCAGATCTCAGCCTGCATTAAAATGTATTGGTGCCATTGGATATTAAAGGAGAATCTGCCGGATTAATCGGCATGAGGCTCGCTGAGGAATCGTCGTCCAGAGACACGCACTTACTTACAGGAAAGACTGCTGTAACAGATTTATAAAACACCAGCAACATGGCCGGGCGTGTTAAACCCGACAGTTTGTCTGATATGGTGTAGAAGAGAAACATTTATTAAAGGATAATTTCAGTTTATTACAATTTGTGTCTAATTTTTGTAGTATCAATGCCATACATTTCTATCCGTCAGTTATATTAAGGGTACACCTAAGAGCCAACGATTTCTCCAAACTAAATGACAAAATATGTCACTTTTTCATTGCCTTCCAAAATGATCCACGTGACTGTTTCTGATTTGCACCGCTATGGTTAAGATTTGGTTTGGTTTTTGCACAAGGGAAAAGACTGCAGCAAGAGAAACCGATGTTATAAAGAAATCAATGCGTTAGATTATCTAAACCACTTTATTTGGAGGTCAAGCTTAAAGTGAGCGCGACCGAATAGTTGGTAATTTTCAGAAGGGCAAAGCTTAAACAGGAAGTCTGATTTTATACTGTAATGGATGTTTACAGCGGACAGTTTGGGTAAAGATTTTATTCTCCAAGTGAGTTTGCCTTACCTGGGAGTTTGTTTTATAACCTGATAATCTGACTGCTCATGTTTCTTGACCGCTGGAACTGTCTGTTAGTGAAGTTCTTAGATTTGTCCCAATAACTTGAGAATTGTTCATTTTCCACCACTTATCTGGATTGTTTATCTGGGATATGTAGTTCCTCAGGTGTTTTATGGGTCTTAGCTGGGGTCTCCTCCCGGTTGGATGTGCCCAGAATACCTAAAGGAAGGCATCCAGGGGGTATCTGACCACCTCAATTGGCTCCTTTCAATGTGAAGGAGCACTTGTGCTACTCCAAGCTCCTTCTGGATATCTGAGCTCCAAATCCTATCTAAGTGTGACTCTAGCCACCATGTGAAAGAAACTTTATTCTGCCATCTTGTTCTTTTAGTCATTATCCAAAACTCATGGAATAGGTAAGGGGATGGAACAATGTACAATACACAGTGTTATTATTAATGGAATGATTGCCAAAATTATGACAATAACACCCAACAGTCTCACTGTAATTATCTTTAAAATAAGAAGAGATCAGGGATCAAAATAAGGGGACTGTGAAAAAGGCAAAGATTCACAAGTCAACCACTAATGGTGTTGTCTAGCTCAGGCCAGTACTCACCAGTACAGAGTACTGGCACTTCTGATTTTAGTCCACATGAGTACCCTTACTTCTAACTGGTTAACACAGTATTAACAGTATTATTACTAGGCTTATATTTATTCCAAAATAGGCTATATATTATGATTTATTATAAAGATTTAGATATTCAGAACCCTCATATAGCCTGAATGGAATTATCCTTTGTTTCATAACCACATTTTCTGACACTGTTACGATTCGACTGTGAGATTGGCAGTTGAATCGCGCTCTGTGTATATCATACTATATACTAATAATCAACTATTCCGGGTCACCCCTACAACATATGCATATGCATATGAATATATCCAAGACACATGCCATGATCATGTCATGCAATTGCTGAATTAGGGTATTGACACCTTTTTTTTGGTCCAATTCAGGCACTGGTCCAGCTGTAGTGTGCAGGACCAAGAGCTGTGCAGCTAAAGGTTACAGGAGTGTAGTGCGCCCCCAGCCAGGCCCCCCTCGCAGCGCACTATAATCAGCTCAGTGTGTTCATTGTGTTTGGTGTGTGATCACTCAAAAACCCTATTGTGAATGGGGATTGGAAACACCGGGACGCTTATGAGTAATGGACAGAGAGGGGTCCCTGTACCCTAACTTACCTTCTCCATCATACGCAGCAACTGCCCTGCAGGCAGGCGCAGGGGAGGGTGTGTGAGCCACGCCAGCGGGTGGGAAGGCAGTGGCAGGCCTGCAAGCGTTTGATGCTCGCCCCACCTTACCGGTGATTCACAGCTGGTCATTTGTTTTGCTGTATGTAGCGCGGCATGAGTGCTGCGGCAGCCTTTCTGATCACCTTAAACATGCACAGGGGTGTGCGAAACTACGCCGGCAACAAGCCAGTCACATCCTCAGCTCCTAATCAGGGAGCCAGGCAGCATCCCTCCTCCTCCTCCTAGTCCTCACTCCCCTGACCGACCAGAGGAAGGGAATTACATTTCCCATGGGTGGCCTAGTGCTGGGAAACAAGCCCCCACTGGCCTCGTGTTGGGGGGGAAGATGAAGATAGCCTGTGGGGTAGATTGAAAAAGTGACAAAATCTTCCCCAAATCAGAGAGGTGACCTAACCCAAATTGTTTGGCAGATTAAAAGTCTAAGTTTGTGATACTTTTCATTTGTCAGACTACAGTGATTGATTTGTGCTCTAAACCCTTTTTAAGTGCAGTGGCATCACAGCATTCACAGGGGGTTGTGTCTCTCCCAATGACGTTAAGAACACTGAGGTAGAGATATAGAGGATCATACCTCTATCTACGCACAATTTCTGTGTTCCATCCCAATATCTAGCGATGAAAGGTTTAGTCGATTAATCGATGTATTGACAGTTTTGATAAAGATCTTTTATCAAACATTCACAGTTCTAGCTTCTCAAATGTGAAGATTTTGGACGGTGGTTTAACAAAACAAGGAATTTGACGACGTCACTTAAGGCTCTGCTTAATCCCAATGGTCATTTTACTTTTTTATGTCATTTTATAGACTAAACAGATAGTTGTTGGTTAAAGGAAGCTCTTCAGATATCTACAAATATATATATTTAAATAATGTGCTTGCCGAAGAAAACTTGTCTTACAAACACGTTTTTAACATGTAAATCAGTCATTTGTTTCTGTGCTCATATGGGTACATTTAGTGTCCTGCCGTAAATGTGACAGTGCAAGACACCTTCAAGATTTTAAGCATCACATTGAGTTTGTGCAGTAACATTGACATAGCTTCTCTCTATCAACAGTATTATCTAAATTATGTTATTCCACTAAATCTTTTATGAAGGCTCCATAAAGAGTGGGTCATTGAAATAGGCACTGGATGCCTCTTGCTCAATTCTCTGACCCCGTGAAGGTCACTGTCAGTCTTTGTTGTAAAACTTTATGGGATGAAAGAATCCCCAACTGAGTGAAGACCTTGGTCTGTAATTGCTTGATACCCTTCTGCTTAATACCAGAGAAAGAGAGAGACGCTGAGGCTCAGACACCGAGAGAGCACAGATGAGATTGAGTGACATGGAATTGAATATTCAGGATGATTCAGTTGGACGCAGTGATCGGGCTCATCCTCTATTGTTTGTTTTTTTGTATTGCCACAGATGGGATAAGAGTGTGAGGGGCTTTTGTTGTCTCCGTGCTCATCTCTGGTCCGTTCTTTATGATCCCGATGTCCCTGGTCTATTCTACACAGAACCAGCGATTGTCTGTGCAAACAAAACCTCCCTCCCAAGTGATCACTTTCATTGAACCATAGACACTGTATGAAAATATGTACTCCGGTATTCAGGCAAGGGAAAGGCCAGTCGTCAACAATACCTTTTGCCTTTTTTCAATTCACAGCGCACATCAAAAGACAAGGTGGTGAAAAATATGACACAGTTGCCAAGGACCACTTTTTTTTCTTTTATTGTGGCTTTTTGTGTCCTCTTCATAAAGAATAACAATAGCTTATTGTCTCTGTCTCTCGCTGGGAGCCAAGCAGGGATTATCAGAGGAAGAGTAATAGGACATACAGGTTGGGGCATATGCTGGCGCAGACATGGCCCCTAAACTTCCTCTCCATCATTCTCTCCATTTACCCACCGCTGAGGCACATCTGGGTCCAGGTGGCATCTGAACATGTTGTCAGCATGTTGTGGTAACTGCCTTAATGGCTTTAGTCATTCTAACTGACAAGATGGGAAAACAGACATGGCAGAGTCTCACTCAGCCGCTTTATCTTGTGTTTACCCACCACTGTTCCATTGATAACAAAGAGCCTTGCACCTCCATGGCCTGCAGAAGCCCCGACCAGGCTGGCCGGGTTAGAATCCTCTGGGTTTTCATGAAAACAGATCAAATAGAGCCGCTTCCTGTTAGCAGTGGTCGACTCGTGTAAACACACACGGCTGGAAATGAATAGCAAGTCAGATTGAATGAGAATTTTGTCTGAATGTGCTGTTTGGTTCATAACTATGAAGGCAAAGCTTAAAATGCTAGAACTAACCCAAGTGACTGACATATCCGTTTAACATTACTGTACTGCCCGACTGTTCTATATGATGTGATGTGATGTGATGTGAAATTTTCAAATTATTAAGGTGGAGGCTTCAAATAAGCCCACTGGGTTTTTTGCCTCTCCCTGCACACATTTTTAAATTGTGCAAATAAACCTAAACCTACTGGCCCAACTATAAGACAACCCTGATTATTAGACAAATCTTGTTTTTATAAATAAAATAATTGTATTTAATTCTAATAATTAAATGAAAATGTTTTAATTAAATTAAAAGAAACATTGAATCAACCATGGTGGGCTGTTTTTAACATTGTTTCAATAAAATCATGTTTTTATATATAGATATTTTAGATAAAAAAATCGTCACATTTGTAAATGAACAACTTATGGTATTTACCTTAAATATAATAAACATGAAAATATACTTTATACAGAAATATGCGGCCCGAGCCGCAATTCACTTTCACTATCGTCACTCCCATGCTCTGGTTCCACTGGCTCCTCCCATAGAACGTTATCTGCGCTTCCAGGTGGCTCACTATCTGGGGCCATCTGCTGTTGTGAATGTATATTGACATTTAAAAATATAGACCCCGAATAGAAGACGACCCTAGTTTTTTACACTTATTTCCAGGAGAAAAGAACTTGGGCCAAAACAGTAATTTGCTTGCTTAGAGCCGATAGCTTAATGTTTTTTCACAACAAACAAATGGTCTGAGAGCTGGTATTTGTGTGACTTACAACACATGTATAACACATGACACATGACTTATAACACACACACACACACACACACACACATATATATATATATATATATATCTATATATATATATCCCTCTCTCGTGGCTTGCATAAATTTACACACCCATGCTGAAGTTGATTAAAAAGAGGAATAAAAATCATCTTTTGGAAATTGATCTTAATGCCTTAATTAAAAAAATTAGGAAAAATCCAACCTTTAAGAACACCAACGTTCAGTGAATGAATAATATATCATAAATAAATAAATGTTCTTCCTTAAAATACAGGGGGCATAAGTCAGTACACCCCTATGTTAAATTCCCATAGAGGCAGGCAGATTTTGTTTTTTTGTGATAAATTTTTTATTAGCACCATTTATATCGTTCAGACATACAAAACAAATTCCACAAAGTCTTACCGGTAATGTCAGATGGTGCACAGAACAAAGAAACACAAATTGCACAAAAACAAAAACCCTCACCCAACCCCTGCAGTCTCAAGGAAAAGCAGATGTTTATTTTTAAAGGCCAGTTATTTCATGGATCCAGGCTACTATGCATCCTGATAAAGTTCCCTTGGCCTTTTGGAATTAAAATAGCCCCACATCATCACATCCCCTTCACCATACCTAGAGATTGAGAACTTTATCAGGATGCACAGTATCCTGGATGCATGAAATAATTGGCCTTTAAAAATAAACATCTGCCTGCCTCTATGGGAATTTAACATAGGGGTGTACTGACTTATGCCCCCTGTATTTTAAGGAAGAACATTTATTTATTTACGATACATTATTCATTCACAAAGAAAATTGGTGTTCTTAAAGATTTTTCCTATTTTTTTTTTAAGTCATTAAGATCAATTTCCAAAAGATGTTTTTTTTTTATTCCTCTTTTTAGTCAACTTTAGCATGGGTGTGTAAACTTATGCAAGCCACTGTATATATATATATATATATATATATATATATATATATATATATATATATATATATATATATATATATGTCATATTGTGGATCTCATCTACGCTGCATCACTGTTTTTTGCGGCCATTTTTCTATTGCTATTTTTCTGGCTCTGGCACAACGAGATGACATCCAATTCTTAATCCCACCCACAAAGTTCCGATTGGCTCGGCTTTTCGTCCAACTGAGGAAACAAACGCATCAACGCCTTGCTGATATAATTGCTGAAACAAATGAAGATGTGGGCGACAGTTCAAAGGTCTGCAACCAGACAACAGTTCATCTCGTGACAAGATTTGCCGTAGAGTCGTTTGATCTATTTGTTTTTGAGATTAATGGAAATAATAGCCACAATGCTTTTCAGGGCCAGTGCACTCAGTGCTTTGGTTACCTGCTCAATGGTGTTAGTAGCTGTATTAGTTTAGAGTGCGACAGCTGTTCGCCAAAACGTTGAGTTTAGTCACTGCATGCTGCAGGATATATCAACAACTGACGCACACATTGAGTCAATATAATTCGCATACACAAGCCGGTATGCATCTATGTTTTGTCTACACACACAATTTAATACCTAAAAAATTTAAAATAAAGGATAAAAGTTTGCTTTGGATGAATCCTAATGAGCTGAACTCCCAAGATGAGCTCAAAGACTTTTAATTGACAGCACAGTCAGCTTATTGCGCACACACACACACATCAAATAAATTGGCCCTCGCCTCCGCTGAGAGCTGTGAGTGTTGCGTAAGAGCTTCCAGGTACATCCTTAAAACAGTTTATTGTTTCAAATAAAAAAAGTTAGATTAGTCCTTGTTTATGATGATGTGCAGAGACGTGATGACCCAGAGGAGTTAAGGATATTATCTGGATAGAGGAGGGAGTGTGAACCACCATAAGTTAGAGTGAGACGTGCACTTATGTTTAATTAACGCAGAGTTCAAGAACTGCTGGCTTCATCCGTTACAGAGACGGGCAGACGGAAGCTCCTTTAATTGGGGATGAGGGAAAAAAGAAGGAGAAAAAAAAACAATTGAGCTGAGTAGATGGGTCATGCGTTAAGGTCAACATTTTTCATAAAAATCTCCAATCCTCTCTCCCGTACAGCATGATTAACTTTGTCACAGCTTTATTCTGTATTGGTGAGCTCCGAGATAATGAGTTTAGAGTTGAAGCAATAATTCATATATCTTTAATTCATGCCTCAGTCGAAAAGAAGGTGATTTTGCAATTTGTTAATGCTGGAAATGAATCAGGCCAGTGATATGGACGCTGATGTGACCTGAGGATGGACGAGGTGACTCTCACATAATCAGAGAGCTAAACTGTGAATTTCTAATGTCAATTTACATAAACACACATTTATGCGTCTTGTTCACATATTTCCTTCTTGAGTTCCTTTTGCTTGTGCTCTTCTTTACTAATTATTACACAATTAGTGTCCATTTTGTCAGTGAAAAAAACGACAAAATATATTAATTCCTTCATCTTCTTTAGAAGCTAAAAAGCCGCTTGACCTGTGGCACTAATAAGAAACATTTTGCGTTTTAGTAAAGTTATGTCTCTGCAAGTACAGTAGAGTGCGGATCGGGTCGCATTTTTCTGTCCGAGCCCGGCCTGCGTCAGACAGAGCAGTAACCGAACCCGACCCAAGCCCGACAGGCATTAAGATATTTATGTCAGAGCCTGACCCGAGCCTGACACAGTTAAAATCTCATTTTTTCTCATACTAATGACACATGTACTATGTTTGTTTGTGTGGAAAGCCCGCTTTTATTAAGCAACTGTAGGAATGCATTCGGACAGATGTCAACAGATGAGCGCATCAGCGCACACGGGGCAACAAGCGCACGTTAACACAGGCGCGCCCAATCATATCGTGCTGATGTGACCGAGCCCAACCCGAACCCAAACATCATTTATAAATATCTGTCCGAACCCGGCCCGTCGGGTCCCGTCGGGCTTGGGTCTGGTATCAACTCTCTAAAGTACAGCAGTGCTAGCTACTGTTAGCAGCTCTTGAAAGGAGAAACTACCATTTATGGGAGAAATAAATAAACATTAGACAAGAAACAGCAACAAATGTAGCCAAACCACGGAAACATGCAAGCCATCACGCCAACATTTCTAAAAGGTAAACTAATGGTAATATAACATTATACGGGGCTGTAGAAATGGAGGTTAAGTTAACATTAGTGTCAGTCAGCTATCTTGTTCTTAAGTTATTGGTAGGAATGAGTGCATGATTAATGTCTAAATTTTGCTCTAGACGCGCCCAAACCATGATCAGTATTTTAGTGAGCAAGTGTGTGAATGCATTTTCTTCTCTGCAGTAAAATTCACAGGTAGCCGCAGCAGGAACAACACAGTGACTGGCATAAAAAGATCTGTGACCCGTATAATTCTGCGATGCTAGAGGATCAACTATAGGAAAATGAACAATCAAAACCGCAAAAGTGTGGGCGTGACAGCTGTATTTTCTAAGGAGAATGAGTATTTCTGTCACTGGGTGTAAGCCATTGCAGTCTGGTATGAAGATAAACATTGCCTTTTCCACTAGTCTCGCAATAGACGAGCGCACCACAAGTAACCATAGAATGGTTAGAGAGTTCTCATGAAAATTCAACACGCGTTTTTGTTGACTAGCAATAATCTACAACAATAGTCAAAAGACTAATAGTAAAACTAAATCTTAATCAAGTGTACTGTGAATTGTCACAACATCAAAAGAAATGCTCGTAGACTATTTTGAAGCATGCTTTAAAGAAAACAATCTTCTTCTGCAGAAATAGTAGAAACATATCAGTATTCAGCTGTTATCTGGGGTCAATTGGTGGAGAAATGTAAAATCCTCGCCTCAAATGAAAAGAGGTCAGCCCTTTTTATAAGAATTTAGGTAAAAAATGCATGTTACCCTAAAGAATTAGAGATTAAGTAAAAACGTGCGGCCCCTGCACAGACCTTGTTTTAACTCGTCATCTCTGATTTACTCTTGCAGATGGAATATTAAATATGTTCTTTTAAACATGGGGGGGGGGCAGTAGAGAAAGGGAATTAATCCGCTTGGCTTTATTTTGATAATGTTTTAGAGCTTCGCCTGCCCAAATCCATCGGCAGAGCTGTTCTACTTTCTCTTCCACAGACAGACAGAGCCAATTCTTAATCCCAATTCATCTAATTGTACCTCAGAGTGCTAATAAATATTGTTATGAATTATTCAGGCTGTGAGTGGGCTGATGACACAGAAACGGGTGCAGTGAGCAGAATTCAAAGCACTTGAAATTGGAAATAGGAAAGTGCAATAAATTCTCCCCGAATTTGAATTAATGAAAGTTACATGGAAAATGAATAGTGTAGGGACCTTCTCCACATGATTATTGTACTAATGGGGATGTTAGTGCAACTGTCCAAGGCAAAATACTGCTAGTTCATAGAATACTTGCTGATATAAAAGGTAAGTGCCATTAAAACATCATGTTGTCAACGATAATAAACAGCCCTGCATTAATATACCTATTATGCATGAACGTTTGTGCACTCTCCTACACTACACTACAACTAACTGACGTCGCCTGAACCCAGCATTTTGCCTGTGTGCTTATGTCACAGAGAAATGGTTCAATAATGTATTCACGCTGCACCTGGCAGTCATTTTTATCTTGTTTGAGTGCTGCTTTTAATGCATTTATCTCTTAATTTGCCGCCCAGATACTGTGTGTTTTCAAATGTCATCCGTGTTCTGCACAGCTGGGGGTTTTACAACTTGCTTGATGGCTGCGGGTCCACAGGGAGCAACCGGGGATTAGGCTCTTTTGCAGCATTGTGCCGAGCCTGTCTCGTCGCTGTACTGTTCCACTACTGAGCTCCACTAATGGCCACTGCTCAGACCAGGCCTCATTAAGGCAAACTGACACCAGGAAACGGGGGCCTCGCAGTAGGCGTGATTAGATTAAAAGTTCAGACAAGCCTTTGGTCTGTGTAATTTGTGGCGCTCCGGTGATACACAAATAAACAAAATGCGAGATCACTTTAGAAACAGCCCCCTTAATTAGCTCATTGAGACTTGGGTAAGCAATATCAACACCGTGGCCCTGGGCTCTGGAAGTAGCTGCTGGAATACGGCAGGAGCACAGAGGTGGGTTTGAGGGGAAATTAGGGACAGAAGAATTATTCACTGTATAGTCATGTTTGTATGAGTGTTATTTTTCGGCAGCGGAAGCCGGCGGGAGGTCATTGGAAGCAGCAGCTCAAGTCCAAGCTGCTGATTTGGGGCTGGAATTAAAATGTTCCACAGCTGTTTGGCTGGTCTCTCTACCTTGACTAATGAGTTGTGGAACAGGATGATATCTCGCCAGTCGATGACATCCCCACTCCGTCCAGTCAACTGTTTCAAAGTGTTTTCTGACTAAAGTACCACCTGCCCCGCTCAGCTGTTGCTACAAACAGCTGCCTTCCCAACATGTGGACTGCAGTGCACCGTATGCAAACTTACCTTTTCATCAGACCACCGGCACAGTTGCATGGCATTTCATACTAGATATCGGACACATGCGTCCTGAAATAATTGAGTTTGCTACAATGTAACATCTCCGGCCTATCTTTATTTTTTTCTTGAATGTACTGTAACAGAGAGCGAGCTGTACCCAGTTGTGATGCTGTTTATTTATCTTTTGTTTTTTTCACATTGGTGGGGAAGGTTAACTTTATCATTGATAAGCAGTGACAGAAAGTCTTATGCTGTATTTGCATTGACACAAATTCTGAAGCTGTCTGTTAAATCTCGATTCCATCTGAATACCAACCGAAAAAACAGAAACTGCAGCTCCAAGTGGAGCAGATGAGAAAACAGAGTTTGCTGTCAGCAGTGTTCCAGATTGTTGATGAAGATTAGTGGGTGCTCATCCAAGATACAGTAGAGAAAACACCGAAGAATCACAAAATATCTTGTCCTTGATGAAAACCCTGCTCCGAACAATTACATTTACATACCACTCAGTAGTTTGGTCTTAATATGTTTTTGCAGAAACCTCATTTTGACTTGACTAATGTTCTGTTTGTTTTTTTTTTTTTTTTTTTTTTCCAGTGCAGGAAATGTTACCTTTTTGTACAGCAGAGAAATCATAAGGTTGACAGCGTGGACGGTTGGTGTGTGAGGAGACCGGGGTTAGCATCCTGCGTCTCCTGTGCTGGTTTGGTTCCGTCTATAACAACACTTTGGTTAAAGTTAGGCAAAGTGTGAGGTTTTGGTCAAATATTGAAAAAATAAACACATCTTGTCTTATGTCTTTTTTTTCAATATTTAACCAAGACCACAACAATCTTATCCTAACCTTACCCAAGTGCTTTAGTTGCCTAAACAAAACCATAACAAACATTAATCATGCTTTTGTTGCCTCTAGTGGGTATTGTAGGAAAAACAAAGCAGTCACAGTTTTGTAGTCTATATCCACGACTTTCCACAGGCCGCCATTGTAAATATGAACCTGTTCTTAATGACTTGCCTGTAAAATTAAAGGTGAAATAAAACTTCCGAGATTGGTCCGTTGACACCGGAAATTACGCCGGATGTCCCTCTTTACGGCCAGATGTCCGTTACCTTGCGCTTTCTTTGTGTTTCTGAGGACTATGGTTAACTGCTCCTAAGATCTCTGCAGGGTAAATCCAGACAGCTAGCTAGACTATCTGTCCAATCGGAGTTTTCTGTTGCACGACTAAAACTATTTTTGAACGTACACACGTTCCATCAAAACAAGTTCCTTCCAGAGACTATTTTGCAGCGGCACCGGGGCTCTGTGCGCTAAGCGCCCATGATGATTGTGATTGGTTTAAAGAAATGCCAACAAACCAGAGCATGTTCCTCTCCCATCCCGGAATGCTGTGTGAACTAGCCAGACCCTCTTACGCACCGCTGTGGAAGAAGGTCTGGCAATGCGAGACTACAGTTTCGTGAATACATTCAGTGCAAGTGTTTCGCGATTTAGGAGTTTTAGTCATTAAACACTATTACGTAAACAAAAGACATAATTAGGATGACATGAAGTTTAAATTAGTTGTATGTTAACAGGATATTTAGGAGATAAAGTTGTATTATTGCAAGGTAGAGCTCCTGAAAATAGGCATTTCAGCCTTTTTTTTTATGGAAAGGACAGCTAAATATGAAAGAAGAGAGGGGGAAGACGTGCAGGAAATTGTCACAGGTCGGACTTGAACCCTGGACCTTCTGCGTCGAAGCATACACCTCTTTATACAGTATGTGCATCTGCTCTACCTGACTAACTGAGCTAACCCTGCCACCAGTTTTGGTTTCAACATATATATATTTTTTTATTATTATTATTTGAAGAAACTGAGGTGCACAATCGGAATTTGGAATCAAAATTCAGATATCATAACCCAACAAAGTCCAAGTAAGCACTGTGGAAGTCCTTTGGTTGGTGATGCAGAAGGTACCTTAAATTCCTCCGTGGTCGTAATATCATTTTGACAATGCGATAAGATAAGAAGCCTTTATTGTCATTATATTACAATGAATACAACGGAATTAGGAGTGCCCTTCCCAGCGGTGCTTAAAAGAAAACTATATTGCACACATCCACGTAAAACATTAAACCAACAACATTCATTCAACATTCATCATAAAACAAATATAATACAATAATAATAATAATATTAATAATAATAATAATAATGCACATATCAATAAAATGGATTGTAAAAAAACATAATGTGAATATGGGTGCAGGGCTGTAGTATTTGAGTCCGGACTCGGACTCAAGGCGTTTTTCTTTACGTCTCGGACCTGTCTTGGACTTGTTGGTATTTGGACTCAGACTAGTCTCGGACTCGGCCATTGGACTCGTCAAATATTCTCGTTGGTCTTGACTGAGTCCAGCACTATATGCTTTTTTTAAGTAACTTCCTCCTTCAAAACAAAACCACTGATAAAGTGCGCTTGTTGAGAAAACAGGTATTGGTTTAATTTAAAATCCACCTAGAACAGTCATCAACATTGGTCGCCTGGTATACACCTAGCTGCGTCGTATACCTCAATCATCAGGCAGCAATCAGTTTCATTTTGTCCACAGACACAATGTCAGCGAGCACTTTGTACTATGGATTCTTCAGGACAAGTCATAAGTTCAAGAATGGGAACATGTCCGTTTTTTAGTGACACCTGTGTTGCTTGTTATTTGTTACATTTCCACTGGCAGTCCGGAATGTTCTTGTTACATCAGAATAAAAAGACTCAACATGTAAAATGTGAAGTTGCACTTCAGATTAATGTGATTTAAGTGAAATTGTTATACTTAAAGTAAGTCATACGGCCTAATTTAATCCTGCAGTGTTGCACTTGCTTTTGTATCATTACAAATAATAATAAAGCAAAATGACCTTGGACTTGGACTTGAACCTCTTCTGGACTTTGTCTCAACTAGTCCTGGTCTTGGACTTGTCTTGGACTCGACAAAGGTAGACTTTACTACAGCCCTGGTGCAGAGTAATTGCATGTATAGATTTAGAGTCTGGATGGCTTTTGGAAAGAAAGTGTTAATTATTCTAGTAGTTGGTGTTCTGATGAACCTGTAGCATCTCCCTGAGACATGGTGGCCATGGTGAGAATTGTCTGTAATAATGTTTTTTTTTCTCTGGAAAGGTAGCAAGTGCAATGTCCTGAACTGAAAATTTGTTAAATGAAAATAGCCACATCATTTAATTTATAGTCTTTAAATAAAGGTCTAAAAGGCAAAGAGCTGTCCTGCAGCTTGTGGCTACTGACAAAGGACAAAATGATAAAAACAAAACAAACCAAAAAGAAAACAACCTTGACTGTCGGGGCAGCCTGTAGAAGTCAAACGCCCGTCCAATTAATTGCGTCTGGTGCCAGCACTGATTGGACCCGTCTGACAGTCTGCCGTGTTTTTTTGAGTGCCGCTGTCGGCCTTTAGATGTTTTGATGCCAGTTTGTTGGTAATTGATGACAATGAGCTAAAACTAAGTTGGTCATCACCATCCAAGCGCATCTTTTTTTTTTCTGCAGCGTCTGTACTTCTTGATAAAGTAAAGTCAAAGTCATATATATTTCTTCTGTTGGGAGCGCCATCAGTAAACATTATTATAGACGATGCATGATAGCTAACCTGATTGATGGATCATGCATGAGTAATGGTGACACATAAGTGATGGATAGTGTTAATATCTTTGAAAACATTATTTTCCTTCTAAAAAAAGAGAGCAGCAGGCAGCGGCACTCCTACACTTATGTTCCATCCACCAGTTAACTTCCATTTATCATCACATTTGTCAAAATATGTTCACTAGATGTATTTTTACTTCTTTTCTCACTCTCCTCGTTCGATAAAGTTTCCCGTGTGCTGATTTTGCAGCTGTGATTTTCCAAAACTTTAAAATTCAGCTTTCAAAATCGTCATTTCAGGCCAGCTGTCCGGGTGAAGTGAAGGGAGGCAGTTCAAGCAGTTCTGCCAGGCTGTTTGTGTGTGTTGTTATGGCTGCACCACTGCAATATATTTAATAGGCCCAGGTGATAGAAGTTGGTGCATTCTTAATAGAAGATGTTTCTGTTTTCTGTATTGTTCAGGTTGCAACATCTTTATGGTAAAATGTCTTTTTGTAATTTACTTACATTTTTCTCAAACTTAAAGGGTAGAGATCAAATCTTGTATGTAGAAAAGCTTGATTCCTATTTCACGTATATAGACTCAAACACTGGAGGTCCGACAGGCTGCCATTCATTGTGAATGGAACCTCCGCTCCCCTGACGCGGCGCGACTTGAGAAAGATTCAACTTAATGCAAATTTCCTCTGACATGCGACAGTGTCAACCCATCACGCCTGTTTTGACTCCCTTGATAAACCGTAAGCTGTTAGCAGCTGAACTGTTCGCTCCAAAGTTACCTATGGAAAAAGCCGATCGTCATGGGAAACGGCTTCCCCATTCACTATGATTGAAAATGATGCATGGAAACACCTCGCTCGAGAAATGAACTACTTCCTTGTGCACCACTGTAACGACAATGGGAGAAGATAACTGTCCAACCAGAGCTGAGTATGTAAATTGCCTGCTGAACACTAAACACACCAGAAAGCTTCAGGCTTGTGAGAGGCAAGAATGAGCCGGCTACTTTGAGCCCTTTGTTGTGATATAGTATTGTGCAACAGTGCAATGTGATATGCTGTACTACTTGGATGGAGAGTTCAAGTATGCTTACACCACATTTAGTTTCAGAGGCTTTTCCATTCCGACAAGCACCAGAAAGGGAAGAATAGAAATCATGAATCTGTAATGATACCCACAAGGAAATTGCATTATTACATTAGGAAATGGTGAAACATGACTACAAATCAAGAATATAAAAGTGTGGTTATGAAAAAGCATGCAACAGATGGTACAATTTATGAATGAAATGGATGGAAAGCAGAAGCAAAAACTGAGTCAAAAAGCCGATGCAGAAAATCGTTGATATGATAATGATAGTAACACTTTGACTATTTGCACAGAATACTAGCTACACAACCTTGTCAGGCCTCAAAGCCAAGTTGATCCCTCGTGGAAACCGAGCAGTTTCTGCTGCCAGGAAATTCTGACCTTACATGTAAATAACAGCATTATATAATTCATGAGTCATTTTTGAAAATGCATTCTAGTCAGAATACATCAGCTCAGGCTCCAGAATCTTTGCAATTTCTATCGTTCTATCGTGTTAAGTCTATAAACCAAACGGAATACAGCCAGCAAAGCAGTTAACGGATCTCAGAGATTTACATGGCTTTTATTGCTTGCCAGACAAAACATTATGAAGACAGCAGTGCATCAATGTAATCTTTACATTTCTGCTTCTTTCAAAATGACTTTGTAGTAAAGTGTCACGACATAGACTCAGTAAACAATGCTTTTGCTTTTTTATTTATTTTAATTTGCACTGAAAGCTTCAAAACACAAGTATTTACCAAAAATCAAACGCTTCTTACCAGAAAGGAATTTTTTTTTTTTGGTGTTCTGTCAAAACTCAATCATTGAACATTAACTAAAATGAGCCTGTTGCATCACATATTGAAATACTCCCATTCGGTGATCAGATATTTGTATATATTGTACTGAAACTCGAGTATCGCATTGGTACTGGCATTCTGAAATATATCCAGTTTACAAGGAGTCGAACCATGCAAATGTTCTATACCCAGAGTAAAAAAAATACTGGCAGAAAACGACAGACAAGTCAGGCCTTTTTCTATTCCTTTCAGATTTCTGTCTTCTGCCACCCACAGTGCTAAATCAAGGGGCCAATTCGAGCTCACTTCTACTATGTGTGTTTGGGGGGGGGGGGTCACAGGGAGCTGTGAAATGCTTCAGTCCCATGCCTGTCAGCAGCCCTACACCATACGCCCGGTCCAAAGGCCAGCCCTGAGCCGTGGAGAACGCTGTGGTCGCCTCCACACCGCTCTGCTCCCAAAACATCCACACTGCCTACCAAACAAAACCCAGAGAGCGAGCAAACAAACCTCAAAGTAATATTATACAACATATACACATAGTGTGTTTGCACAGAGGCGCTCTGTTTACAGTAGACATATACAGTATACATATATTTATACCACCTCATAGAATCTGTAAGCACACACCACCACCAGCACCACACTCATCTCAGGAAGTACAGAGTAGGAGGACAGCCGCGGTATCTCATCTCTTCCCCTCTTCCTGTCATTGTGTGGTGGATTTAGGCCTTGTGTTTGGCACAAAGGCCTCCTACATGCCTGGAGGCCAACTCCTACAGGCCGGCTATACCCAGCTGGTTCCCTCCCACCAGGATCCCGGTCTGAATCATTACCTCTTACTGAGGTTTTTCCACAGTGTCAGTCAGTGACAGAGCTAAACCAAGCTAATGGATAACGCAGAGGTCACTGTCATTATTTTGATCCTTTTTTTTTCAGAATTTTGCCTTACTCCTACATTACTGAGTTTGGTATTCTTCTGACAGAAAATAGCCTCACTTTTTCTTTTTTAATATGCCCCCTTCTGCTGTACTTTCTCAAAAGCAATATCTGATGGATTCCCTTTTCTCCCTGCAAAATAATCCACTTGCAAAAAAAGAAAGAAATTAAACAATTCTTGCTGACAGAAATGCTCTATACAGGAAGGAAAGAAATCACTAGTTTTTTGTAGTTTTACTGAAAGCATTTTACTAAAGTGCTAAAGATATAAAACTGCATCACTATATCTTCTCTCTTTCTACATTTTAATCTGGGCATTAGAGGTTTTTTCTCTTCTGCCCTGATAGTTTATTTATTTTAGTTTAACTAATGAGATTATGTCTTACCCTGGTATCAACCTCTCAACTATTTTCCATGTCTGTTTTTTTTCCACAACTGATATGTTGTTTGGTGCTCATAGGTACTTTTGCAGGAGACATTTTGACTTATATTAGTAGGAAAAGCACAGGCATTATTAACAAGAGCAGTAGGCCATTTAACGTGGGGGGTGATGTCAACCCCCTAGTTAGCTAAATTAGCAATTAGAAGTTTACAAAAAACAAACGAAATGTATGCCGCATGTTTACTTGCCATCCTCCTCTCCATGACTTGGTGGCAGAGGGGTTGTTTAGTTGAATATGTTAGTCTGGTCTGCCTGACACATTTAATCCACATGAACAGGATGCAGGGGTTTTCTACCCAGAGGTTATTGAATACAAACGCTGTGATTGGGTCTCAAGTTCCCATACAGAACCAAACGAGTCGTTCATGGGGTGGTTTGCTAGGCTTAGTTTGGGCACAATAACAAGCCCTTTCAAGCTGATGCAAGATATAGTTAGAGGTGTGTGTGTGTGTGTGTGTGTGTGTGTGTGTGTGTGTACACTCTAGAGATGTTTCAACGATGATCGCTTTTTGCTCGCAGGTTTCTCTATAGAGCTCCCCCTACAGCTTCAGAATAGATATTTGGCAGCTCCAATGTTTACTCGTGTCTGACTCCTCGCTCGGTCAGTCTGCCGTTTCCTCTTTCTCTGTTCCTCCGACATGCATAGTTCCCCTTTAACACTAATCACTGATCAAATAAACACGAAATTGCTTATCTGCATTTTCAATGTTTTAAGTTATGGTGTATAGTGATGCAGTAGAAAGTGCAGATTGATTTTAGAAAAAGTAAAACTGGTGACATGATATTCATGCACTTTTCAGAAAATGTTTAGAAAGTGTTGTACAGGAGGTAAAATAAACTGAAACACTTGAAATCAAATTCACCTTGCATGGCAGCTGGATTCTCGCGTTATTAGGCGAGAATTGTGGGATAACATGTCATCTGGTAAGGCTTCAAAACAGCAGCGGACTGAATCAATCAGCACCCAGTGAGGAGCTACTGGCAGCTAAGGGTGTGCTTTACTGTAGGTGTGTGGGAAGGCCACAAAAAAAAGAATGGCGGACATGATGGACAGATTGTTTATTCAATCCCCTGCCAGGTATTTAGCTCATTTCCAAACAGAAGCTACAGCAGAAGACAAAAATTACCCCCCACAAAATGGACATTGTTATACACAAAGCAAGACTGTGCAACAGGTGAAAACAGCAGGGGAAAACATATTAGTGAGATTTCAGCAAAGATATTCAAACCTGGAAACAAGCAAATGTGGCTGAAGAATGCTCCACAGTCTTTCAGCTCTATGGCTTTGTAATAATAAAAAATACATCCGGTAATTAATACAGTAGCACATTATCAGCAATGTATTTGCATTAATTGGTGGGTGTTGGATTTAAGCTATGCACCAGCCACTGTGGCTCTTTGACCAAAAACCTCCAACCGCATGTTTATCTGAACATCATACATCTCCGGATCCCCAACAACACCGATGTAAGGACACGTGTTGGTGGCAGGGCGACTCTAGGATGTCACAATGAGTCTGGACAGAATCAATAGTCATCAACAGTATGATTGATTACGACCCAGAGCGCCATGCACTACCTCAGTTGTGATCCACTTATAGTAAGATACACATTAGCATGTCTTATTTAACGAAGGAACAAAAACAAGGAACGGTTCTCAGGGGACTGTTGTCTATTTATTTATTTTTTTAACGTCGCGCTTGATTGGGCTCTGTGGCGTCCTAGTAGCCCATTCCAGTCACCATCAACTAACTGCTGTACTCTGGAGCCTCCAGACCTGACTTAATCAGACCAGATATACATAAATAGCAGGCCAGCCATATGGTGACGGTGAGTTCCTCATTTTATTGCTTCTTTAAAACAACTAGCGAGTCCAGCAGGGTTTAAAATAAACAATAAACAGCTGCATCACGAGTATAGGTATGGCCTACTGTGTAGTATGTTCATACGTGCTGTATACATGGCACAGTAGCCTCAGGGAATGCAGCATTTCCCATATGCACCGGCCTCTAGGTTAGTGCAGAGCTGAATTCACAACATGTAATTTAGTCCTACGAACACACGTTTGTCAAACATGTCGGTTGGGGGAAAAAAATGCATCTGCGCTGCTGGCTGTGGAGTCGGTGGGAGGGAAATCTATAAATATTTGCCGTATATTGTGTCAGAAGCAGTGTAATTGTAGCCCATGAAATCAGCAGGGTGTCCTGTGGGCTAGCTCTGATAAAACACTGCTCTGCCGCTGCCTCCACCATCCACAGCGGGGTCAGCAGGCTCAGCAGGCTCGGGATCACCGAGATGATTTAAGGCCCGAGTTGCTGGTTAATAGTTAATGAGAGTGAGTCATTCAGAGGCTCTGGATGGTTTCCAAGGTCCGGCCGGCTCAGGGGCTGCAGTCTCAAAGCCACTCAGGGCTGGAATTAAGAGGCAATGGAGAGGTCTAATCACTTTGTAAATAAAGATGGCCTTCTCTTCATCTTCTGCAGATACCCATGCACACAGTAAAACAAACGCAATAGATACGCCTACGCGCTCCTGTGATGGTGTTCCTGCCTCATCTCCTGCCCTGTCCCAGAGCCAGATTTACAGCTGTCCCCGTCGCCTCGGCAACATGTTCCCCCTAAACATTTTTTTGTCCCGTTGTTCATCATTTTTCCATTTTTCAGGCCCGCGCGCGTCAAGCCATAACTCAGGATCGCCGGATAACTTGTCATTCAGCCATTTCACAGGGGAAAATAAAGGAGCTTTGTTTAGGTGGGTGCAGAGGATAAAACCCGGGGCTTTTACACACCGATGCTTAAAAGGGTGCCTCTGTCGTGCCCCTCCATCCATAACTACAGCTGGGAGGAGTGATAAGTGAGAGGAAATCAAGGGCACATTAGTCTGCCGGGAGAACAGGGCTACAGTAGGAAGCCATTATTACTACAGGTGTTTTCCTAATGCATAAAGTGGCCATTATCTGAGCACTGCTGTTACACTTCTCCCTTTGGTTCAGAGGTGTTTATTAGGATCCACACTGACTTCACTGTACCAATTGGATGCAAATGAATTGTAATGGAGCAAGATATTAGTGTTGTCTGCAGGAGCAGAGAGAACATGTAGCCCAATAATGTTTCCTTAAGAGAGGATTTAGACGGCTGCGTGTCCCGCGGAGGAGGCGCTGAATTATAACTGGACAAATTCAGACATGAATGTGCATGTTTGAGTCTGCATCTTTCTTCGTGTTCCGTATGAATCTGTGCATACAGCATCATGCAAGCAGCTTTGTGTGTCTGTACCTCGTTGGCTGTGAGAAAAGACAGAGATTGGGTGAGAGCTGCAGAGAGATTCTCCAGGGTTTAGAGAGAATGCTCATTAAGGCCTCCTATAGCACAGCCAGCTCGTTCCTCACAGTCCCAGCGGCCGGCTCTACTACGCTCTGCTTCCTCACCACATCCTCTCCCCTCTCTTTATCTGCTGTCCTCTATTTCTGTCTCCCTCTCTTTCTGTCTCCTTCCCCGTCTGTGTCTCGCCCGCTTCCTCTAGCTCGGTCTTTTTCCACCTGCCATTTGGAAGCTCAAACAGCAGATGTGTTGACGTTCGGTAGACGGCGATGTGACGGCTCTGCAAGAACATTGACTAGCAAATTAGAAATACTATAGCAAAGACAGTCTGGATGGAATTAAACTTGAAACAAAGTGTGTAGTTGTCTCCCTGCTATTTGCATAATTTTCTGTAATTGCTATACAGTATACATGCATTTCAGCAATCTTCAGTTCTGTATGTTGACAACAGCAAATGACAGCTGGATGTAATTGATTTAGTTTTGTTATATAATGCCAAACCTCCACATTCCATACCCCACAGTACTGTATATGCACACTTTTAGGTCTTCAATGTCTTTTTGAGTGGTGAGGGCGGATGTGTTGAACAGGTGGAGCCATCCCCGGTGAGCCCAGCTCTGAATCTCTAAAAGCTCACTGCTGTTTAAGAGACAGTTTTATATTTAACTCGCTCGTTTGGAATTTTCACTCTTCAGCTAGTCTCACAATTAGGGGTAGAACACTCTTCTTTGTTTCTGCCTCATTTCCTGGTTTGAAGTTAATGAGATTACTGTATTATTGCAGAAATATCTCACACAGCGGCTTTATGATGACGCTGGTGCTCTTTTATTTTATTTTATAAACAAATCCCCTGAAGAGAGTAAAATCAACAATGAGTTTATACTGCCATCTGATACAGCTGCCTCCATACTGCAGAGATCTGTTGGTCCAGAAACTATTAAAAACACACAGAAACAGCCAATCTGTTTCACTTGAATAACATATTACTTAATTATGAATATAGGAAGTGCATTTTATGCAATGCAATAGTATTTGTAATCTCTTGGACGTAACTGTGTTGGGGAGATGTCACTAAGCATGCTCTGGGTGGCTGTCAAGTATATACTGCAGCGTGACGGGCTAAAAAAAAACAACCAACTTAACACTGGTCGTCTTCATCGTAATGAAGGAACGTGTTACCAAAATGCAACTTGTGTTGTGTTCTTAATAATTCTTGATGACATACATGTGGAAAGGCAGACTAGTCTCTAGCAGAGACCAAAACCAACTAATTCTAGTTGGTTTTGGTCTCTGCTGCTTGTTACCTTTAAAGCTATAGTGCGTAGTTTCTGTCGCCCCCATGAGGAATTCTGAGTAATGACAACAAAACTGTCGGCGCGTCCACATGATACAAGCCTTTCGTCATTGCGTACCCCTCCTCCACGCAGCTGCTAGTAGCCGAGGAGGACACAGATCATTAAAAAAAACATGATGGACTCTTATCTTGGACTTATCTTCACTAGATTTTCTGTGCGTGAAAGTCGCCGTACGACACATTCTTCTGAACACAGCCATACTGAGAAATCCAGAGAGAGTTTTGTGGAGCTGATAGTCTTAATTAGCTTTGTATCAACTCATTTGGCAATGGCGTGAATGTAACGGATGTTCATTAATATAAAAACGTTATGCACTAAAGCTTTAATATTAATTTCTGTGATGCCATAATTTAATGTGAAATTGTCTTGGTTAGTCCTACAACCCTGCATATGCTTCGTTTTGCATCACAGAAGCAAACCAGCAGACGGTTGTGTGTGTGTGTGTGTGTGGGTGTGTGGGTTGGTAGCTCGGGTGTATTTGCGTGCCCGTGTGTACAGATGAGTGTTAGTGACGTTATCTGTCACGCAGACAGGCAGCCCGCTGTCTGCTTGATTACTGCTGGCCAGCCAAACGCTTGACCCGCAAGCGGTCGAGGCCCTGGCGGTGGCAGCGGTGGGAGCATTATCCACCTCCACCCCTGCCTGTGTATAATGGCCGCACCGTGTGATCGATGGCCTGTGTACCTCTGGAGTCCAGCAGCTACAAAGCCAGACACACACTGCACGTATACAACCAGCCGGCTCTCATAAAGGCCAGGAGACACACAGTGCTCCTCAGGAAACACCTCCAAGTCACACTCTGACACATGGATCCATTATACAGGCTTGACTAGATGTATGGTATATTCATCATCTTGTCCAAATGCGCTGCACTCTCAATGCTGAATTGCCTGAATGCTGAATCCTGTGTAACAGCTGCTCTATGCAGTTTTTGCGCTTTAGTTTTTTCATTAAGGCTGTCACATAACTGCGTGTATGGATTTAAAAAAAACTGTTTAATCAAACTTTTCTGTCGAATTCGAAGTATGGTAAAAAAAAAATTCTATATTGTCCAAATACTCCGAACCATCAACTGCAATTAACTGACCGCTGAATTCAATCGTCAAAATGTTGGCTTGTAATAGCAGGTACTTTTAGAAATATTGCGAGGGGCTTTAACATGGATTGTAAAGAGCAATCCTATACTATTAAACGTTTCTGATCCATTAGCTTTGACTGGATGTACACCGAATTGCCTGAACACTCAATAGCTTGAACGTCAAATTGATCAAATCGTTGCGTTCCTGTTTGCTTTTGAAATATATTGTGGGAGGATTCCATATAAATAACATATTCATCACTTTGCACACTTAGACTGCACCCTAAATGCTGAACTGCCTGAATGAGTTTTTCACCTGTTAACAGATACTTAATGCATTTTATTTTGTACCTGTGCATCAGAAAAATATCGACCGAGGCTTTCGCATAAACATCATGTACACATTCTAAAAAGCATTCCTGTAATATCAGCATCCTTGTTTGATTGTACAGGAACATGTTATGCCTGAGTCTGTGAATGCAGCAGAGAGATAAAATCTTGCATCTTTCACACACTTTGAGGAAATGTATTTTCCTTTAACTGTTAGGCTCTCATTCGAATTCATCTTTATATGAAAGGGATTCTTGGGATGGCGCTCTAGCTTGATCACACATCCATAAGTAGAATGGGAATCCTAGAAAGCTCTGCGTATTGTACTATATATATTCCTTATGCACACCTGTGTTCCCTGTAAAGTCCTGTTCCTATCTATCTCCTCCATAAACAAAATCCCTCCCACTTGATCTTTTCAAAACTCTCCGTTTGTCCTTTGGAGAGCCAAGGTTACCGTGTCTATCGCTCCCTCCCGCCACAGCAGAGATCTGTCAACAAACTTCTGAAGACTTTCTCACTTGGCAAACTTAAAGAGGAGCGGGGTTGTCCCAGGTGGTAATCAAGCTCCTTCGCCCGCAACCGGTATCTTTAAACAGAATAGATAAAGGGAGGAGCGGGTCATGCAGGAGAGCTCAGGTACTCAGCAGGAAAAGTTCAGTGTATTGATGTGCTGCAAAGGGCTGCTGCTTCACAGAGAGAAGCCCGTCAGACCCCAGGCTTGATACCTGCACAGGTAGCCCAAAGGGAGCCTGGTTAGTGCCCAGAGAAATTGACTTGCTGGGAAAAAAAAAAAAAAAAGATGACTTCCTCTTTCTATCTTTTATTCTCTTACCCACACAAACCCTCATTCACTTAACTTTTGTAGAAAAGAGTAAAAAAAAAAAAACGCATGGATAGATGATCCACTGGTGTCTTTCAGTCTTGGCACTGGAAGTGGAGAAGAGCTTTGATGATGGAGGATTGCGGCTGACAGATTCAAGCTAAAGGCAGAGGTACCCAGTACGAAATCGAGGTTGCCTCTCGCTCTGTATCTGTTACCCTGCCTACCTCGTCTGTCTCGTCTTTGTCTCCATTCCGCTCCTTTTTTCTGTCTGTATCGATTCATCATATTTGCAATGCCGTGTCATTGAAGGACATATTTTCTGTTGGCACCTATGTGTTTCTACAGCATTAGTTTTAGGTTCCTTTTGTTAGTCTTCCTTTGAATAAACACCTTTCTTACATCAGACATCAAGTGGTACCAATATACATTGAAAGGTCACTGTATTGAGTGCTACAATGTCTAAAACTCGGCAAAGCTCTCACTGATCTTTGTATTCTCTGCACTGTCTTCCTTACCTCCCTCACCACTTGACTTTGTCTTCAACAAAACTGTTGCTGCTTTAAAGTTACCTTTGTGCAAATTCATCTGAATTATTTACTAAATTGCTGTTCTGAGCTATTAGAGGGTAGAGAAGAACTTGAAAATGTGTCTGTTTTTCGAGCCCTTTCCCTTACCCTCTCCTTCCCCCACTCCCCATTTTTTCACCCAAGCACAATTTGATTTGACTTGATTTGATTTGAGCCCTGCCACTTTCAGTTTGAATAAGGTAACCAAGAGTTATTTGCTAGGATAGACAAGGGCCTGACCGGTCGAGGAGGTTTGATGAATTTTCACACTGCTTAAAAAAATTTGAACTTTGCTTTATTCAAATGTAACGCATGACTACAAAGACCCGGTGTTTGATGAGGTGTATGAGATGTAAATGTCGAATGGAGCCTCTCCCACATATCTGCCCCCGCCGAGGATGGTGCCCAGCATCGTAATCATCTGATCTGAATGGATTCAAAGTGTGCTCCTTTATGTGAATGAGTGCTGCTCCATTGCTTTGACGGGGGAGCCGTACAGTGACATCCCCTGGGGGCTCGGGTGGATCAGATGGAGCAGGCTGGGAGATGCGCTGCAGCTTCTCAGGGATCTGAGATGTATACTTATTTTCCCAGGCATCTGTTTTTCCTAAAGGAGTAACACTTCAAATCCCAGTTTCTCACTACATTCATGCTACGTTAGTGGCCGATTTCACTCCCCAAAAATCAAGTAGCTCATGTTCCGTTTAGTATTAGATCTTCTTTCTTTTTTTTTCAGTCACTGACATTTTTTTTTCCTTTTTTCTATCATCTAGCCACTCTTATTTTTTGGCACCTCTTATTATCAGCTGCTTGAAGTGGATGGATTTGCTGCACTCTTGTATGTATAGAAAACCACTCTGGATAAGTGTGACAGCTAAATGTCTAAGTGTGAGACCTCCTGTGTACAGCTACATGTCTGACTGTGCATAACCATCAGCATCTCTAGTAGGGAACCACATCAACTCCTTTCATTGAGTCAAAGTGTGTCCCACTGTTCTGTATCTCTCTCTGCAACCGGTCATGGCTGAGGAAGGCAGGAATTTACCCAATTCTCTATTGGCTTAATGGAGAGAAAAAAAAGCTAATAAAATATCAGAGCTGAGATCTGAGCAATTGAACAGCAGATGTTTAGCAACACAGCAGATGTTCTCATATTGTCAGCAGAGAGAGGCAGCATACAGTAGCTCTTTGCTTGTACAGCAGCTTATGTGTGAGCTCATGGATAGGTGCATGTGTACCAATGCACGTGGCCGAGCCTCTGGACGGCCGCGCATCTGTCTGGGGGCAAGCTAAGCTCAACCTTAAACACTTTGTGTGAGAATGTGTGTGCATGAGCATGCCTAGGCTTGTATTTGTTAGTGTGTGTTTGTGTTAGCGCACCGAATCAAGCTGCTCGCTGCCTTCCTGTCTCTTGTCCCCTCCAGAGGGTCATTCAGCGCCTCTCCCAGCTTCTAATCCCGTCTGTACGGGGGAGATAGAGGGGAGCGGACGGCCGCCATGCACCCGGGGCGCCGCAAACACAATCACCAGCCTTTCACGGACACTTAACGGGGCTCTGCGCTTGTTCAACAAGGCAAAACGTGGCAGGAGGGATCAATTTAATACAAGGCCTGACTCAAATGGAAAAAGGGTAAATAAATAAGCAATGACAGCGAGGACTGTTGCACAATTTGTGTAGTGGCTGTCCACTTTCTCTCAGTCTCTCCTCTGTGGATTTTTCCGCCGCAGCACCTATATGATTCCATTTCCTGCCTCAGCAGCATATGGGGACGAGCTGACAAAGAGCAACCCTGGCTCCTCTCTCTCATCGGGGTGTGTTATTTTAATAAATCACTTCTGCCATCGCTTGGTACATTAATTCCCCGGGCCCAGAGGGCTGTGTTGCCACTAGCAGCGATCTGCATGAGGCGCTAAATGATGTGGGGGATCCCCCGGTGAGAGAACAGAGGCTCTCTGAATCTTCCCACCATCTCAGCCTTGTCGGTTTGGCTCTCACCCTGGGCTGGCCCAGCTCTCAGCAGACATCATATAATCAGAGGTCGCGTCGCCCATATCAATGAGACGCACATATAGCCAGGAGGGAAGTCACCTGACACCTCACTCTGCGGACACTAGTCCCCTCGCGTGGCTTCATTAGCTTTCTCACTCCGGGGCTTTACGCATGTGTATGGCAATATGTGCACGTGAGGCGTGCGCTCTATCTAAACAGATTTTTAGAGCTGTGTCTTTTCTCTTGGGGAGTTGTTCCTTTTCCATCTAATCCAGAAAAAAATGTCTCTGAGAGTTTAACCTACATCTCTCAGTTTGCAGAAGTGTTCTACTTGTCAAAGAAATTCCGTCACGTCTTTGTGTACCGAGATGATCATAGACCTAAGAATGAGCCATGTGTCTGCAGGTGGCGGCATGCATAAACACTACGTAGTTGTGGCTGTTTTACATGGCTGCTTGATTGAATCCAGCGCAGTGTGACTGCACAGAGGCAGGTGGTAGGAGTAGCAGCCGCCAAAGTGTCAACACTGGCACTAGTAGTGTTGATGGGGGTGATCTGAATATCCACTGGGGGTTTCTAGACACCTCCATTCCCCCTCCCAGCATCTTGACGCATCATGGACTGGCTTGCAGTTACTTTCCTTTCTTTATACATCATAACTCCTAAGACAGAGGTGAGGTTGCCATTGGTATGCACAGACAACACCAGCAGATTCACCACCCAGAATACCACTGGGAGATTATACCCTTCCTGCTCCACGCAGCAGGGATTCGGCCACCGTAAATAGAGCGCTTGGGAGTGTGCTGTGTGCCCGGAATGACAGAGTACCACAGCAGCCGAACACGCCAGCCATAAGCCGAGCAGAAACTCAAGGACTGCCGCAAATACAGTTAATCTCTCATGCTTTCGGGTTGTGGTTTTTACCTTTTCCTACGGGGACTCAGAAATCGTCGCACTGGAGATCCGTCTGGCTGATTGTCTGTGTGCGGTGTGGAGCTGTTGGGGCATGCAGGACATAAACTACAAACAGAATCTGTTGGACTTCAGAAAAGATATATCACATGAGAAGGCAAAGAGAAAATGACTTTGGTACAGATTTCGCACATTTCACCCTGTTGTCTACATGTCATCCTTTTATGTTAAAAGCTGTTCAGTCAAGGCAGGAATTCAGCCTTAATCATGGTTTGCAGAAGAGAAAATTGGCCCCTGTTATTTGCTTTTTGCTCAAACAGTAAACTAGATTATCAATACATTATTCATTGTCTGTTTATATCAAATCGTCTAAGGGACGGAGCACAAGTTTTAGCAGTGGTTCAGCATGCAGATAAAATCTTAAATGAAAAGCAGTTCTTCTGAAGGGCTGATGTAGTATTGGAGACAAACACTGAATGACAGCAAGAGAGGTAATTTGAACGAGTATAATGACTTGCTGTTGCTAGAACTATGGTACATTTTAACAAAAAGCCCAGCAACCTATTACATTATGAATGGGTATATGATGCAAGTGTATACCCAATGTTTTTTTTTTTTTTTTTTAGAAAGTTATTTCAAGTTTAATTATAACATTTCATGGTCATGTTTAGTTTTCATCATCGAGCTTTACCAGCTTCTGTTTTTTCTTTTTTTTTTAGCACATACCGGTTTCCATTAGTCTTACTTGTGCATACTCTGACCCATTAAAACTGCATCTGTGCATTTGACTTAATATGGACACGGAGGGCTGTCTTAATTAATAAGCAGGCATCCACCAAACTAATCTGCCTGTGTTGTGAAGTCTGTCCTTTCCATTAAGTGGGACTCACATTATCTCCTAATCAAATTAGTCACTTAATTGTGGCCCTCCCTTGATGGATCCTATGAAAAAAGGAGCACCGTGTTTGCTGGAGGGGGATGTGTGAAGATGGAACACGGCTGTTTCATTACGATATGAATTTTTTAATAACCAAAGCGTTCGCTGTCATCTCCTTGCTTTGAACGTTTGCAAAGGGTGAAGTTGAATTTGACATTTTATCCACTCTCACAGTTGAGTGTCTAGCTGGTGTGTTGGGGCTAAGTACCTAGCCCAAGGCCACTACCCAATTGCCCAACAGGGGATTGACCCCTGTCATCCACTGATCACTAGTCTGCTTTCTTAATCACTTCCCCACACCGCCTGCCGCACTACCTGATCTTAGTCAATACATTAGCTTCTTCAGCCCTGAGTCTATTCCCAGAGTCATGATTAAGGAGGGAAAGCTTATGTGCCCAAAGACGCCACTCTGTCCGTCCTCGGCTGTGCAGATTGCCCCCCGGGAGCTCACGTTTTTAAGGGGGAGTGAAGGCTACCCCTGCAGTATTAGGTAGGTTGTGGTGGCCAGCGTCCATGGGGGGAACCCCCGAGCGTCTGATGAATGGCGGCATGTGTGGTCGTTTGTCCCGCTGATGGAGTTTTATCCCCTGCCCTTCCAGAGCGGCCAGACAATAAAGAGAGCCACAGCCAAGCGTGACAGGTTAACCCAACAGTAATAGAATAACCTTAATAGTCTGGCTTGAGCCAAAGGCGGCGGCAGGGCCAGCCAAATAGCCGGGCTACCCCGGCGGTGGGAGTGCAGTGGGGACCCGACACCGGCTCTCGCTGTTGTTGTCAGACAGAGGAGCAAGGACAAAGAGGGCAGGGTGATGGCTTAATGGGTGGTTTGATGGCTTCATAGGGTGAAATTGAAGTTGGTGAGGGCAACCAAACAGATGAAACGGGGCACAGGGGGCATTATACAGAAATTAGCCATACATAAGCGTGACGTCAACCAACCGTATCGCTTATATATTTTAGAGGAATCCTTGAGCTTCAGCACTCTCCCTGCGTCTCCTTCATATGGAGAGTGATTAATGGAGGATGCTATGACGCTGTGGCGATGCTCATACAGAAGATTGGAAATAAACACGATCAAAACCGAGCAAACAGTCAAAAGAGATTTAGATGATGCTGTCATGACGTTGACATGAACATGCCTGTTTTCTGGCAGATAATCCTCACAAAGAAACTCCTTCAGGCTACACG
This sequence comes from Sander vitreus, assembly GCF_031162955.1. Taxonomy (NCBI): domain Eukaryota; kingdom Metazoa; phylum Chordata; class Actinopteri; order Perciformes; family Percidae; genus Sander; species Sander vitreus. The sequence goes on along the minus strand of NC_135869.1, from coordinate 8,779,865 downwards.
CACCCGCGCAGGCAACGCTTCTGTCTCTGTTTGTTTCTGTAGCACCTCCGCTTGCAGTTTGTCATGTCTGACTTGGGCTTTAATTAGGCCTGTGAATTAAAGCGACGGCAGCAGGGCTGGGAGCCCTCTGTCCACAGCTCAGCCGCCCTCCACGGCATCTCCTCGGAGGACCTCTCTGCTCTGTGTGGTTAAGATAATAGAGGCTCGCTCAGAAGATGTTAATTGAGGGGAGATAAAGTGCAGTAGTGGCTGGAGGGATGCAAGGTGCGGGGGTGGAGCGGAAGGAGGGAGGGCTACCTGATTAGAGGCTGAGGTGTTTGACTTACAGCTCTTTTTTGGTGATATACTGTATGTACTGCTAGATTTTCAAAAAGGAAGGAAGAAAATACAGGAGCAGCATGCATCAAAAAACGCAGACCGAAAAGCCAGTTATTAAAGTTTCTCCTGAATCATTTGTTGTTCGGCGCCGTGCCATTCCGCGCTCGCCTTTCAAGACCTGATAAGGCCAGGAGGATTAATATATTCTACCTCTCAGTAGCTCCTGCAACTGAATGGTACTGTTAGGTTGTGTAAGGTGGAGTTGAGAGTTTAGTGGAGCTTTTTTTTTTTTGGAGGGGGGGGGGGGCTGAGAAAGGTAATACAACCACGCCAGCAGGTAGGGAAGGGAGGCGGAAGCAGGGACAGAAGTGATCTGACCAAAAACAGCTTAAGTGACAGAAGCTACATTAATAGTGGCATATGTCTGGAGCACGGAGAAACTGAAAGAGAGAGAAAACGGATCCTCCTCCAGCCCGAGAGAGGACAGAGGGAACGAGAAAGAGGAAGGCAGGACAAAAAAAAAAGAAGGCAGAATACAGTGCCAGCAGCCTCTATAATTGCCTCAATGCCACCGGGATTGTTGTCATTCAATTGAAGCATTCTCTTTCTCTGTACATTCGATGTGTAAGGGGGGTGGTGGTGGGGGGTTTGGGGGGGGTGTGAGGGGGTGCGGATGGTGTGGACGGGTGGGAGATCCGACGGTGCCCTCCCTCCTTCAGTAACATACAGCGATGAGGGCGATAGCTCCCCTGTAGCGGTTGAATCTCTGGCATCAGTGTGAGCAGCAGAGAGAGCAAGAGAAAGAGAGAGCAAGCAAGTGAGAGATTGCGTGAGAGAGAGAGAGAGAGTGCTGTGGAAGAGTGAGGTAGCGATAAGGAGGTAGGTGGACCGCAGATCAGACCTGTCAGATGTGATTGCGCATCCAAGTGCAACCCTGCATGTGAGTGTGAATGTGTGTGTGTGTGTCTGTGTGTGTTATATTTCCTAAAGAAAACCTACCTCCTCATCTCCCTCCCCCTTTCAAAACAACATACACACAAACACACCATCACTGCCCAAACACACACACACATATACACACACACACACACACACACACACACACAAAACCCATTCCTCAGGGAATCCTTTATTTCTTTATTTGGGCTCCTGTTGGTGCGTGCATTGGATGCTCTGCTCCCTCCTTCTTCTTCTTCTTCTTCTTCTTCTTCTCCTTCTCCTCCTCCTCCTTGTCCTGCTCTTCTCTCCTCCTCCTCTTCCTCCTCCTCTCCCCTCTTTGCCGCTCTCACAGCCTAGTTTTCTTTTTTTTCCCTCTTCAATCTTGTGTGTGCAGGTTGTATCTGACGGAGGGACCGGTGCCGCGCTCCCATCCCCGCGCTCCTTCAACAACAGCATTGTGAGTATTCTCATGCTAATTTGGCTTTCTCCAGCCTTCCTAACGTCGGTTTGTCTCGTTCTTTCTTTTCTTCTTTTTTTTTTTTCTTCATTCTTTGCCTCTTTTATGTTTTCATCCGTCGCGCCAAATGCAGCGGCAGCGCGGGAAGGGAGAAAAAGAAGTGGAGACAAAAAGGAATGAGAGAGGATGTACAGAAATAGCGAGAGGAGAGGAAAAGGGAACAGGGGAGGGGGGAAAGATACAAGGGGTGGGGGGAGAGATTGCTGCTGCCGCCACTGCTGCGAGCTACGCGTTGTGCTTTCGGAGGTGTTTCTCTTGGAGGATGGTGGAATTGCTGAAGGGATGAAGGGGGCGGGTCTTGGGTTTTGTGAGTAGATAGTTGTGCGAGAATGATAGGGGATGTTGTCGACAAGCATAGAGTGGCTCATCAGACAGCCGGGCAGCTGGAACCAAGGCTTTCTCTCTTGACTAAACTTCTGATTCATCCGTCACTTGCTAGATTTACACAGACACAGAGGCACCTCTCCAATGTCTTCCCTCCTGTTTTTACTGACATCTTCTTCTTTTATTATTTTGGACTTTTATGTCATGTTGTCATTTCTCATGACGATGTGAGATGTATCGTCTGTGCTGTGTCTAGATGTACTCAGCACGTGTGTGCTATACATAATATGCACGAATACAAGTTTGAATGACAACAGATGCAGCTGCACAAATAAGCTTTTTACATTTGTGCCCGTGTGTGTGTGTGTGTGTGTGTGTGTGTGCGCTTGTGTGGAGGTCAGTAAGTCAGTGTCCATTCCCACACGCTGCCCTTTGATCAAAGGGCCACATTGAGTCTGCCCACGGCATGTGTCTGAGCCATATGAAGAGTGGGTGTACTCTGTGTGTGTGTGTGGGCTGAGATGGATAGACCCTGTGCCCTCACTGCAACACCATGGCTAATGGGCTACGTTGCATCGGCACGGATGGACATGCATCCGGCTGTGCAGCTATGTCACCAAGACCAAAACCTCTCTCAGGCTTTCGCCGGGAGTCACGAAAACACCGATCTTTGTAAAAGGAAAAAAACATATTGGGCCAACAAAACGCTCGCAACACACTTTGGCAGATTCCTTTGGCAGAGTAAAAGGGATTGATCTGAGCGTGGCAATTAGGCAAATTTCAGAACTAAGCATCTGGCGAGGCGAGAACGCTTCGCCTGGCACAGGGTTACCATTTTAGTTCCATTTTGAGACGATGCAGCCCAGAATGTGTTATTTCACAGCACTCCAACAGCACGGCGGCTCAGGCAAAAACCGGCACATGAGGGATCTCTGTGCAGCGCTCATGTTGTGTATGTTGATTTCCACGACCTGCAAAGTAAGAGTAGTGCTTTTTATTAATGATGATCAGGTTAAATATGTGTGTCCATAGCCATGGCGACCGACCTCCCTTTTTTATGACAATGAATCTTCAGCGTAAAATGGCTGGGTTGATAGCAGCCTGCCGATGAGCTTGCTTTCTAAAGTAGGCTGATATAAATGAGAACCATTCCCCCAATTACGGAAGATTAGGTTACCCTCCACCAATCTGAATCCTTAAATCCCTTCTGTTTTTACAGCTCTGTCTACTGAATGTAATTCAGCCTTGAGACCTGGGCAGAATAGCAATAAAAGAAGGTAGAAACTTTAGCAGGGAAACCAAGGCAGTAAAAATATCCATTGGGAGAGAGCTAAAGCACATGATAATTGACACAGCACTGTGTTGCATTTGGCTGTAATTAACTGTAACAAAGGTTGTCAGTTGGAAAGGGAGAAAGCCCAGACTATCTTAGTGCATTTAACACACTTAAAAGTGCAACATTTATCGTGTCTCTCCAGCCTTCACAGAGGGTGCGTTTCAGGTTAGCGTGGGCCATTCAGCTGTATTTATCTGCATCTTTTGCTACAGGCCCAGTCAGACATTATACAACGCTTCCTCTATGTTTTCCACCACAGTTTGAACACATGAAAAATCAAAAGAAGCCATTGTTTTTGGGGCGACCGTAAAAAAAAAAAAAAAGCTTATCTATTTTTAGTGTACTTTTTCTCATTGTTGCTTGGGCCACGATTCATGCTTACGTCTAGCGGTTGTGTGCCATAAACTATGTTGTGCTTCGCAGCAAGGCGCTGGCTGGTGACAACTCTCACCCACACATTAGTGATCTATGAGCCATATACCACAGGCCCCCTGCTGCCTCGCCAGCCGCTTTGAAACGCACAGGACCACAACAATGTCATTCTCCCTGTGTGATAGCGCCCATATGTGTCGAGAGCACCTGTATTAGCGTAATGCGCCAACCCTTTATTTATCATCCCTTATCACAACCCGGTACACGCTGTACCGAAAGGGGGTGCGGGGGGGGAGGCTCATAAAGATAAAAATCACATTTCACTAGAGGGTGCTTGTGTGACAGTGATATATGCTGTGAGCATCCTGCCACCTCATTGAGATTGGAGTGAGTTCTGGGTGGCTAAATCAATTTGTGCAAAGGCTGTTGGCGCTGGTATTGCTGTCGTGATATGATCTTTGTTGTCCATTTTTAGAGGGCAGTGTGAGCGCAACGACAAGGGCAAAAGAATCTGACCGCTTTCTCTCTCTTGTTCCTAAGGCTGGTAAGGGATCTCGCCCAAGAGGATTGTGGGTAAAGTCAGTCTTGTTTGTTGTTATTTTGTTTTCTTTCTCCTAGGTTTAGACACTATGGATTCTCTATTAGGAATGTACCTTCATCCATTACCGCACGCGTCCTGATAGTGTCCAGAGCTAGAGGCGAGCTCCGTCCATGCATTAATCGCTACAATTACTCAGTGAGGGACGGAGGGTGACAGTGATTCTGGAGGTGCGTCTGAGTACATAAACCAGTAGAGGACTATGGGCGGGTTGTGGTAGACCAGTCGATAGGTGAACCCGACACCCTCCAGTGAAGAAATGAGAACATGGCTTCAAAATGTGTCAGCAATTTCCTCATATCTATCTCATGAGGTATGGCATTGTGTTTTAAACCATAAAAGCCATAATCTGGGGAATTTCTCTTTAGATATTTTGTCTCTATTTAGCTGAAAACTACACAGCTTTACCGAATGCTGTTAAAGGTCCCATATCATGCTCATTTTCTGGTTCATACCTGTATTTTAGTGTTCTACTAGAACATGTTTACATGCTTTAATGTTCAAAAAACACATTCTTTTTCTCATACTGTCTGTCTGAAAATACCTGTATTCACCATCTGTCTGAAACACTCCGTTTTAGCGCCTGTCTCTCTAAGCCCCTTTCACCGAAAAAGCTCATTCTGCTCTGATTGGTCAGCGTTTCCGGGTTTTTCTGCATCTGCGCTCTTTGTGTCTCTGCACTGCGATTGCATAACGTCACTGTGGCGGCACTTTCTACCTATATTATAGTATATTTGTGACTTCACAACCGTACAAAAGTCCTGGCGAGTAAGTCCTTACAATATAGGACCTTTAAGTCATTTGATGCACATGATGTGTTTCATGGTTCCACTTCATGTGAATAACCCAAAAAATAACTCTGTGTAAAGCACTCAAGTTACATAAAAAACATAGAGGAGTCAAAGTTCCCTCATTCATCAAAATTCACCAAGGGAGACGTCGCACTCTTTGACTGACTTGTGATCTCTGGGAAGTGGAGTGCAACATCACCACAGCAACGACTGCTTAGCAACAACGATGTTGCCAACTTCTAAAAAAACGAAACAAAGCAAACTAAGAAAAAAAACAACAACAAAGGTGATCTCAGAAATCACTTGATTTAGTGTGTTGGGATGTAACTGCCACGTTTGTTTGATGGCACGGACTACTGCGGCGCTGGCTGTACAGATGTTCAGCATGAGAGATGCTCGTAAAGAAAAGGAGGCCAGTGGTCAAATCAAGGCTGTCAAGTCAGGGAAATAAACCGTAGGAGGGAGAGCTGAACACGCCGCAGCTCTGAGGTCTCCTTATTGTCTGTACAAGGGCAGCAGAGTTACTCTTTGTGTTACGCTTTTGAAATGTGACTTATAACGATGTGAATGTGCCAGTTAATCAGAGCGGCATTGTTGGTCGTAATAAGTGAATGGAGTTTAATAGGTGACTGTCTTCCACTTCCCTTCTTATCTCACAGTGACTTTCACGTTCTTGTAGCGCCTGCAGCAAGTAATCATGGGAAATAAACGACTCAGAGACGTCCGGTATATTTTAATTAAGGACAGTTTTTAGCATCATGGGAGGGAATAAAAGGGACATTTGGTCTTGTGCACACACATATGCATGTAGAGCCATTTTCTTTGGGTTTGGTTTTCTCATTAATCGCAGCCGAACCATGTCTGATACTAGCGTACAGGAGATGAAACCAGGCTGGAGCGACGGAGTCGAATATTTGAACATCTCAGTGCTGATGTGTGCAAAGCAGAGTGTGTGTCTGCAGGGGAGGCTTTGAAATTTCATCCACTCCATCCCTTTTAACTCTGCGGAGGGGATGTGTGTGTCTCACTCCAGTTGGCCAATAGCTGTTAGGAAGCTCCTGAACACCACCACCAACACCCCTCCAATCATTCACACACACACACACACACACACACACATTCTTCGCTATCTGCCTGTCCTCCTCTTCCCCCACCCCCTCTTCTACTCCACAGACCTGCATTGTGTCAGATAGTTTAATGTGAAATTGCTTTTCTTTCAAATTTCCCCCTGGAAACGCAGGTCGTCGCAAAATGTTACATCTCATAATGGCGTGTTATTGTTGTTCTTTCATACGAGTCCTTGGCTCCTTAGTGCGGGATTTTCACGGGAAGTCACACTCGGCTGTTTTTCTCTCCGCTGCTGCAGCTTCACCTCGCTTTTGCCATCTCGGATTCTACAGCGAGCTCTTCCTCTGCTGCGCCCGTGGTAACCCCGCTGAAAAATTTATCACCACCTCACTCTATGATTACGCTATGCATTAGCGGGGCTTAAATTTAATTTGTCGGCAGGCCCTCGCGGCAGTGCTACGGGCCTGGCCTATCAGAGACACTTTGTAAAGGCCCTGGAAGAGCCTCCCGGGGTGATCCTATCAGTCAGACACACTGTCAGCAGACACACTCAGTTAGTCAGCATTGAGTCAGAAATATGGCCCAGCCAAGCCACACGCCACCGTTTGCTGCTCCGCTGGGCCGCTGCTCTGGGCATCAAGCTCCCCCGCCTGCCAATCAAAGCTCCAGCAAGGATGCTGACCTTTGTTCCCCTGTTGAAATGAATGCTCTTCAACAGGTGATCTAACCGACATCCCTGCCTCGGTACCCTCAAGTTTAAATATAGCATAGTTTTCTTTCGTTTTTTTGGTTTCACCCTGCCTTCAAAGCGCTGCTGTGTTTATGTCAGTAGCTCTGTAAGATGTACTCACATTATCGCATGTATTTTTAGACTTTATTCAGTACGCAATG